>NC_067493.1:8210906-8519656 GCF_947179515.1 Apodemus sylvaticus | reverse complement strand
AGATCTTCTGGTAGGGGCCATTGCAGATACCTTCCAGGATAGTGTTTATAGAATGAAAATTTTATTTTTTCTCCCTTTTTTTGCTTTTCCAATAATTTATATATTCATTGTCACCCTTAACACTATCCGCATTATATGTCCTTGCTATGGCAGAGTCCCTCCCCCAGTCTCCTCTGTTTTTCTTTGAGAGGTTGTGGGGGCCCCAGGTATCCCGAAAATTGATGCATCAATTCTATTGTGAGTTAAGTACATCCTCTCTCACTGAAGCCAGACATGGCAGCCCAGTTAAAGAAACAGATTGGAAAGATATCCACCCACAGCTATAGGGAAAGCCCTTGCTACATTTGTTAGATGACCTTCTGAGCCTCTGCGCTGCACATCTGCTATATATGTGCCATGGGCCTTAGTCCTTCCTGTGTATGCTATTTGGTTTGTGGCTTAGTCTCTGAGTGTCCCGATGGGTGCTTGTTACTTGAGTCTCTTGGTCTTCCTGTGGAGTTCCTATCCTCCTCAGGGGTTTCAGTCTTCCTGCCAACTCTTCCATAAGATTCCCCAAGGTCCATGCAAGGTTTGACTCTGGATCTGTGCAGCTTTTTCAGTCAGCTGGTGGGTGGATCCTCTCAATAGACAACTAATCAAGGCTTCAGTGTGGGAGCATAACAGAGTGTCATTAATAATGTCATGGCTTGGTGTTTGTCCATGGAATGGCACTCTCAAGTGGGGCAAATTTTCATTGGTCTTGCTCTCAGTCTCTGCTCCAGATTTTATCCCGCATTTCTTTTAGAGGGGAAGCATTGTGTCCTTGGTGTGTTCTGTGTTGTGGTTGAAACTGACCCTTCAACTTTCTTCTCATGCTCCCATATATGCACTATAATCTCTTTCCTTAAATCATATAAAATGCAATATGTACATTTGCTATTCAGGGATAATCTATTTTACAAGTTTAGTCGTTTTATATTTTTATATTTATTTTATTTTTTGCATTTCTTTTCCATACCAAATGTCGCTGTGTAGCTTTGTCTGTCCTTAAAGTAGTAGAGAAACCACAAAAGACACATGTCTTGTATTTGTAATATAAGTATATTTTTGTGTGGTTTTCCGTTTTTTGTTTTTTTTGTTTTTTTTGTTTTGTTTTTTGTTTTTTTTGTTTTTTTTTTTGTTTGTTTTTTTGTTTGTTTGTTTTTTTTTTATTTGTTTTTTTCGAGACAGGGTTTCTCTGTTTAGCCCTGGCTGTCCTGGAACTCACTTTGTAGACCAGGCTGTTCTTGAACTCAGAAATCCGCCTGCCTCTGCCTCCCAGAGTGCTGGGATTACAGGTTTGTGCCACTACCGCCCAGCTCCATGTTTTTTCATCCATATCTTTAGTATTGAAATTTGACCAAATGTTATAGATTAAACTTCATATTTCTGCCAGATGAATACAGATGTGCTGTGAATTTATCATTCTTTGTAGGAACTTTCATAAAGAACTTTGAGTTCAGTATCATTTTTTCCCCATGGTTGTTTTTTGTAGGGATTGAGGGTCTTAAAATATATATTTAGTCTCCTAGAACACATTACAAAGGTCATGCCGGTGTCTAGGTAAATGACATACAACTGCCTGTGCCTCTGTGATTAAAGACATGAGAAAATACACCCAGCTTGCCCATCATGTTTGTAGTTAGTAATTGTTCATACAATTTTTCAGATGTGTGCTCGGTATTGTGGATCTGTTTCCTCTACATCTCCCTCCCAATTCGCATTTCTCTGGCAAAGCTGTATCCTATTCAAAGTGTTCAAAATGACAGAGGTGTAACTTATAATTAAAGCTCCTTCTATAATGACACAGTGATTATAAATTTTGAGTCAGAAAATAAGCAGAGCAAGCACGAGAATTACGTGAGTATATATTTGAGAAAGCATATATTTATTTTCTGGTGATGTTAGTATCATGCTTTGTGTTGTACATTTATGGGATATTTAGGATGCAGTGACTTTTGATGATGTGCATGTGAAATTCACAGAGGAAGAGTGGAATTTGCTGGATCCTTCCCAGAAGAGTCTCTACAAAAATGTTATGTTGGAAACCTACCTGAACCTCAAAGCTATAGGTAAGACTGTTATTTTTTTTTTCTGAAGGAAACAAATGTTTCTTGGTTATTGATGATCTTCTATTATTTTAATTGTATGAATAATTCTGTTTCACTGAATTTTCAGTGTAACTATCACGGTGCAGTTAAAATTCACAGTACCTTTAATTTTGCCTATTTTCCAATACTATTTCATTCATTTTCTATTACTGTGTTTTAGGCTATAATTGCGAAGAGCATAATCTTGAAGAACAGTGTCAAAATAATAGAAGTCATGAAAGGTAATTTTCATGTGCAAGCTGTTCCAAATTTGTCTCTGAGGAACATTTAATATCTTATGGAATCTCCAGCAAAAAGCAAAAGTGTAAAATAACAGTCCTTTAAGTGTAGATATGATTATAATATTCTTACAAAACCATGTACCTCAAGATCCGATATGTGATTTGTGTATCCATTTGATAAGTAGCTCCATTAGACCTGTGCTGTGGATCTGCCAATCTGTATAGTCTCATAGTATTTAGAAATTGCACATTGAATAGTGATAAATTTATATCCAAAACATTCTAATAAACAAATAGTCCATAGAAAATTTGGTGTTACTAATATTCTTGTAGTAATATGGTTCAGTTTGGTGAGAGGGCATTTTATGAGAATCAAGAATATTGTTGTAGAGAAACATTAGTCCATATTGCACATGTTATGAAAAACAAAAATTCAAAGAGTGTAAATGCAATGCATAAACCTTTCATTTATCATTCTTTTTATTAGGTACATCATGTGTCAAAATGGATAATAATCATGTGAGCATTGGGATATGTAAAGAAGAAGCATAAAATTTTTGTTCTAAAACAAGAAGATATGTAGTATTCTGCCTTTGGAAGAAATTAGGAATATGAAAGACATTTGCAATTAGTTTGTTTTTTAGCTTTACAGGGATTATCCCCAAACTCATAGTGTAAAAAATCTTTATGGGTACTAGGAATTTGGAAATTCTTCTATGTGTCCTGGTTCCCAGTCACATGTGTTGTAATTCACACTAGAGGAAAAATATGAATTCAATCAGTGTTATACAGATCTGAGTTTTTCTAACTTTATTCAGATAGCTAAAATACATCATATAAGAAGAGGGTATTATAAATATGAGCCATGTAATAACCATCACAGGTGTCTTGAACAACTCATGATGAGGGAGAACAACATGAATATATAAAGTGCTAAAACCTTAAGATCTGATGCTTCTTTACCATTAGACAAATTGTAAACATAATTCATATTAATTACATGATTTATCAGAGTAATGAATGTGGTAAAGATTTCACATGTGCTAATTATCGTTGCAGGCATGTAAGAAGATATACTGGAGTGAAACCCTATGAGTGTAAAATATGTGGTAAAGCCTTTAAAAGATCAAGTCATCTCCAATATCATAAAACAACACATACTGGAGAGAAACCTCATGAATGTAATCAATGTGGTAAAGCCTTTGCAAGACCCAGTGATCTCCAAAAACATAAAATGACACATACAGGAGAGAAAGCTTATGAATGCGATCAATGTGGTAAAGTCTTTGCACAGTGCAGTAATTTTCAATATCATAAAAGAATACATACTGGAGAGAATCTTTATGTATGCAGTCAATGTGGGAAAGCCTTTGCACAGCACAGTCATCTCCAATATCATAAAGTAAAACATACTGGAGAGAAACCTTATGAATGTAATCAATGTGGTAAACCCTTTGCATATCACAGTAATCTCCAAAGACATAAAAGAACACATACTGGAGAGAAACCTTATGAATGTAGTCAATGTGGTAAAGCCTTTGCACAGCACAGTAATCTCCAATATCATAAAAGAACACATACTGGAGAGAAACCTTATGAATGTAATCAATGTGGTAAAGCCTTTGCACAGCACAGTAATCTCCAATATCATAAAAGAACACATACTGGAGAGAAACCTTATGAATGCAATCAATGTGGTAAAGCTTTTGCACAGCACAGTAATCTCCAATATCATAAAAGAACACATACTGGAGAGAAACCTTATGAATGTAATCAATGTGGTAAAGCCTTTGCAAGACCCAGTCATCTCCAGTATCATAAAAGAACACACACCAGACAGAAAACTTATTAATGTAATCAATGTGGTAAATTGTTTGCACCAGGGATAAATCCCCAAAATCAGTGTGCTGGAGAGAAAATTAATGAATATGATCATGAATTAAGTGGGAGTTATGAGGGTATCATAAAGTAGGATATGATAGACATGAGTGCTTGGGATTATTTCCACTCTGGAGATTTTTTTTTTTTTTTATGCTTTTGCAAAGAAGTTTGCTGCCCTCATCTGAAGAGTTTCCTTGAGGTTAAGGTAAAGATGTTTACATTAATTGTATTGAGAAAGTAAGTCACGGAAATAACTGCATAGAATTTGGCATGAAAATTTTTAACAAACATAGAAACTAAGAAAGGAACAATAAAAAAAGAAAGGTTCAAAATACAAGGCATCATCAGGAAGTTGAATGACGTTTAATCTTGTGATCAAGGATATTCAATGGCATTAGAGGAATAGTTACATTAGGACAAGATTACATTCAGTTAAACATATGGATTTGCAGTTGTATGAAAGTCAATTGTATCATGTTAGGAATTATTATTACCTGGATACTGTTTTGATGTAGACACATGAAGATACAATTATGTGTCAAATTGCCAAGAGATAGATTTGGATTCTGGGTTGTGAATTTAAAATATAAGCAGAAAGACTTAGTTCATGTCATGGTGTTACATTCTTTTTAACCCACCACTCACGAGACAGAGTCATGCAGATCTTTGAGATCAAGGTAGATCTCTAAGCAAGTTCCAGGTAAGCCAAGATTTGGCAGTGATATATTTGAAATATTGAAAGCTGCTGATAATGGAAAAGAAGGAGCCATGTTCCAGCCCCATTAAGCACCAGAACTCCGAGAATTTTATCATGAAGTGGTGTTGAATATTGTCAGAGAATTTTACATTACCTCATGAGATGATCGATTCTTGGTTTTTCTTACACTTTAATCCCATTTTGTTGAACCATCACTGTTTCTAGAATGAAGCCTTCCTCATTGTTAATGGTAGACGATCTTTTGATGTGTTTCATATTTTATTTTACTTCTTTTATCTTGTAAGTATTTTTGAATCTGTGGTTTTAGGGATAATTGGTCTGTAATTCTTTTTTTATCACACAGTCTTTCTTGACTGGATATATGTGTAATCAGGGGTTCAGAAAATAAATTGACTAATATTTATTTTGTTTCTATATTGTTGAATACACTGAATTCTTGTTAAATCCTCTTTGAAAGTCTGGTAGGATTCTACCCTAAAACTCATAGACGTGGGCTCACATTGGGGACATATTTTTAATGAATTGTGTTTTCCTTCATGTTTATGTCAGTTTAAGTTGTTTTTCTCTAGTTTAATTTTGGGATGTGGAATCTATTGAGGAAGTTAGCTATTTCTTTTAGAATTTCCAATTTGGTGGAATGCACCCTTTTTAAACTATGTCTTTACGACTCTCTGGATTTCTTCATTACCTGTTAATTAATCCCCATTTCATTTTAGATTTCATTAATTTGTATATTATTTGTCTTTTAATAAGAGATTGTTTATCTTGTCTAATAAAAGGATCGAAAGACCAACTCCATGTCTCATTAACTCTTTGAATTGTTCTCTTTCTATTTTATCAATTTCATCCCCCAACTTGAAAATTTCTTGATTTCTCCTCCTCGTTTCTTTGCTCCCTCACTTCTTTTTGTTGGAGCTTTTGAAACATGCTGTTAAATTTCCAGCATGGGAGTTCTCCAATTTTTCATGTAGGCATTTTGTGCTGTGAACTTTCTTTTAGCTCCACTTTCATTTTCTTTGTGTTCTATGAGATTGTGCATGTTGCATATTCATTTTCATTGAACTCTAGAAAGTCTCTGATTTCTTCCTTTATGTCTGTGTAGACCCATTTTTTCTAACACAATTAGTTAGTAGTCAATTAGCTGTCTTCTGTCATCAGTTACAACACTGATACATCAACAGGATTTTGGCCCAGATCACATCTTTTGTCTGATTAGGGAGTGTGGCTTCTCCTGGGTCTGGTTCAATCAAGGACATGAGGAACCCAATTTCTAGGGGTCACCCACTGGGCTGTCTTGTTGCTCTCTAGGATGGAGTTTAGTCCTTGCCCATCAGAAGGCTCCTCTCCTTATAAATGGCCCCATGGAAATGAGAGGTAGCAATGGCACACCAGCCATCTGTGTCTTGACCCTGGGGAAAAGATAATCTTACCACAGTGATGAAGGCACACCTAAGTCTATGAAACCACAGTAAGTGGACACATCAGAACCAGAAGTGACAATTTGAAGAACAGGAAGTGTCCATGCCACACCCAGAACTGGTTGTGATGTCACAGGGAGGGACTGGCCCTAACCGAACATGAGTGTATATCACAGGAATTGTCTCAAGTTTTAGAGAAAGTGCCCATTCTATGACCGGAAGTGGACGTCACTGTCAGAGGAAGTGGCTGTGGCTTGATACGAAGTGACTGTAGAATAAAAGGAAGTGTTGTTACACCACAGGAAGTAGCTCTAATGACTTTAATGTCCTTTCTTATATCTAATGACATTTTCAGAGCTGCCAGTTCAGCTTCCTGGGCGGACATTGACAAAAGAACAGACATGGAATGCAGTCACTGATAAGTGGATATTAGCTCAGAAGCTCTGAATACCCAAGACACAATTCACATATCAAATGATTCCCAAGAAGGAAGGAGAGGTCCCTGGTTCTGGAAAGGCTTGATGCAGCATTGTAGGGGATTACCAGGACAGGGAAGTAGCAGGGGGTTTGATCAGAGAATGGGCTGAGGGAAGAGGGCTTATTGGACTTTTGGGGAGGGGGAAACTGGGAAACAGAAAATCATTTGGAATTTAAACAAAGAATATAGAAAATAAAAAATTTTAAAAAGAAAACAAAAAAAAGTCCTCACCTTCCCCTTACATAGTTTTGAATCTTCTACCCCAAAGGCAACAAGATATGCTGACGTGGGTGTTCCTCTGCCCCTCCCTCACCGCCCACCCCCAGTATAAAGGCAACACATACCAACAAAGTAGAGCATCTTTGCGGTAAGCCATGGCCTCTATCCTGCAGAAGTGCTCAATCAAATCTACGAGTGAATACAAGCTGACATTAAAAGGCCACTTCTTCCAAGTAAGCGAACTGTCAGGTGACCCACGCTGGACAGAATCATGGCATCATGGAAGGATGGGTTAGTGCAGTCATGACAGGAGCGCCTGGAGCCACACGCAGCCTGGAGGAGAGTGTGACCAGAGGCCCTGAGCCCAGAGCACAGAGCTCCGGGCTGCTCCGGGCTGCCCGTACTCATGAAAGGGCACAGAGAGAACCTCAGGAAGGAAGTGGATGTGTGAGGTGAGGCGCAGCGCTACAAGGTGCCCTCGAACTGTGCAAGGCAGGACCCAAGCTGCAGGATACCAGCCTCAGAGCGCTAAGGTCTGGGGAAGAGGGAAGAGGGTGAGGACCATCAGAAGGCACCGTTCACAGTCGAAGCCCTCTGTGTCCTCATCTTGCCCAACTGCAAATGTCACTGAAGGGGTGCCCTGGCATAGAACCACACACTCACAACGTCTTGTTCTCAGAGCACAATCCAGGGCACCCCTGGGTGACAAACTTCACATAGGACAGTCACTGAGAGGACTTGGGGATCCAGCCATCTAAGAATTCATTTGCCTGAGAATATGGGGAACCACACCCACCATCTTTTGACAGAAAGTGAATATTCCCATCTGCAGAAGATGGACAGCAATACCCATCAGATGCTTCACTGTGTATGAGTTGTCATGGTTGTGGTGTTTTATCACAACAATAGAAACATCACCTAATACCTGAAACAACAGAATTCATGCCCCAGAGTTCTAGACAGCCAAGATGTCCGTCCACAGAGCCAGGCCTCTGTGAGGCTGCTGGGAGAGCTCCCAGGGGTCTGGGATACTTGATACTGTTGGCCTTCTTAAGGGACTGACATCCCATCCCATCATTCAATCGGAACTGGTGGAATTTCAGACATGCTGTCACCATGACGGCAGGTTGGACTGGTCTCCGCCCCTCTCTGCCCTGCTAGGACTTCTCAACAGGTGTGGTTGGTGTGGAGGTGTTGGCAATGGCTTTGGAACACAGCCTCAGAAAAGTAGCTCTGGACTGAAAGCCAGCCAACTTATCATGCCAGGGCCATGAGTTCTAGAAAGCATTCTATTCCCACCTTGGAACAGACCAGGCAGTGTTGCTGACTGAACTGTGCTTTAAGGTCGGCCAATGGTCAAGCCTGTGTGGCAGCAGGGACCTTTCTTTTGCAGGAGGGGAATCTGGTCACAATGTAATGAGTAAGTCCCATTGTGTGTCCATTGAGTATCCAGAATGGCTTTCACTCAAAGCATTCTGACTACAGAGTCTTTCTGTGGGACTTCACACTCATGTGTGATTCTTGTTTTTGTTTTTGTTTTTCTGTGTCTCCTTTATTGTCCTAGCTGATTTCATCTAAAGCAGTTTTTGGAATAAAATCTACTGGCAGAGACCAGAACTGTCTTTTAAATGGGCAACAACTTGCTTCCCCGAATGTCCATCCAAATGCCCATAAAATTCCTGCCTACTTTTTTCTGTTTTCTTGATGAATATATTTCTACAAGAAGTCTGAATGCTGAGTTATTTTTCTGAGCAGTAAAACCCTTCCTGTACCCCTGAGTTGGAAAGGATGTGGATGCTACTTAAGTGTCCTCCTCACGATGACAGCTGTATGATCACTCTGTAGCCTGGAACATGACTTGCTTCACAGCTTAGGTCTTTCTGGGGGGGGGGAGGGTGGAAGAAGATGCCTTAAAATTCCTGTCAATAATGAAAAGATGAAACTGAAACCCACATTCCAAAAACTACAAAACCACTATCTTGGAATCACAGCAGATGTTGGGCATGCCTGAGTACTAGCACCCACATCCTCAGGATGGTGTAGAGAACTCAGTTGGCACTGGAGGGAAAGGGTGGGCTGCGGAGTGAGAGCTCCTAACTTCCCAGGCATTGTCTTGTGCAGGTGCAATGCCAGGAGAAAGAGCATAGCTGACTCTCCGAGTTCATGAAAACTGTTTTACACGGCTGCTTCCTTTTATACTCCACAAATGCAGCAAGGACTGTCATTCAGACCAATCCATCATTCGTTTGTTCCTCTCACTACATATCCCTGTCTGTTCTAGAATTCTCTGTGCAAATCAGACTGACCTGGAACTCACAGGGATCCACCTGCCTGCGTGAACATACCTACCTTAGATCCATTTCCTGCTGAGAGGCTAGAATTTCTGGAAGAGTAAGAGTTAAAGTAATGCTTATAAAATGAGATGCCATTCCAAGACTGGAAGCACATAAAAGACACCCTCTCAAGGCTAGGTGGCTCGGTTTTCTGTGTTAGGTCCAGCACTACAAATTTGATGCAGAAATTTGCTCTGGAAATTGGTAAAAGTAGAAAGATTCACCTGTGTAGAAGTGGTGTCACAGACCACTTATCCCTTTCGTGGTGACTCAAGGCAACGTGAATCTGAGTTCAGGGCTAGCCTATGCTATAAAGAAGAAAGAAGGTCTAAAATGGAAGTTGCAGGTGGCCGCTAGATATATTTGGAGTGGAAGCACATTGGTAGATCTGTCCTCATACATGCCGATTCATCAGAAGGTTGACTGCTGTGTGTTGGTTATCTTATGGCCCAGCACACATGAGAACACAGATGCCTGAGGTCGTCTTAGGACTTTCTTTAAAACAATCCACCAGTTACTCATGTAACCAACATTAGGAAACAGTAGAGTATCCTCATGTGTGTCCAATCCACCCTTCATCTTTTCCCTTGGGCCATTTTAAGAAGAATGGAAACTTCCAGGTTTTAAACACTTTTATTAAGAAACCTGTAAAGAAACAAAGAAACAAACATCAGATGGCTACAAAGACACAACTGTCCTCTGTTTGCCTTTTTCTGGCACAGCTGACAGAAGATCCCCTCATTGCAAGTCTTAGAAGGCATCTCTCTTTGATTGGGAGTGATCCTGGACACTTGGTTGGAAGGACAGATGTCATGTGTAGTGTGGGCAGGAAAGATGTGTTCTCCATTAACAACATTTGTTGCAGTCTCAGAGGACTCACCTGACAGCCACAAACCTTTTTAAAATGAATTCTGGTGGAATCTGATGCCTGCTTCTGGACTCTGTGGGAATTGCATGCATGTGGCACAAAGAACTTCAGCAGTCAGAACACACATGTATTACAAAATTTTCTTATTAAAAATGATATCATTTTAATTGTTCTATTTAAGTGTTTATTGATGTCTACATTGCCAGTGTAGTTTTCATCATGTGCACTACTCCTCAGAAGACACTTCTCTTGAATTCCAATTGAGGTCAATAATTATATCTGCACACTACCCTTGTCTGTGAATAGTGATTTTATGGTTTGAGGAATCAAAAATATCTAAGATCATGCATATTATTATTTATCATAATTGCTTTCTTTTTTGTTTAATGCATACATTTTTCCATTCCATTCCATTTCATCACAGGGTTTTGTTTCTCCACAAAACATAGGTTAGTAGAGAGCAATCTTAAGTCAGTGCTCCATGCAGCAAGAAGGAATGGTTGAGGTGCTCACACCAAATTACTTTATGATATATCCTCTGAATAATACAAATATATAATAATTAACTAAATAATTATGACACCTTATAAAGTTTTATTGTTTTTACCAGCAGATATGGAACAGTATGTGAGGTGTCCAGATGATAAGTATGCCAACTTAGAGCAAACCCACTGCCTCCAAAGAGCTGTGTTATTTCTGGCTTATGAAGATTCACTGGGCTCCATAGCCCTGTCCTTCTTGGCCATCACAATTCTAGTACTAGTCACTTTTGTGAAGTACAAGGATACTCTTATTGTGAAGGCCAATAACCGCATTCTGAGCTACATCCTGCTCATCTCTCTAGTCTTCTGTTCTCTGTGTTCATTGCTCTTCATTGGACATCCCAACCAGGCCACCTGCATCCTGCAGCAGATTACATTTGGAGTATTTTTCACAGTGGCTGTTTCTACAGTGTTGGCCAAAACAATAACTGTGGTCATGGCTTTCAAGCTCACTACTCCAGGGAGAAGAATGAGAGGGATGCTGGCATCGGGGGCACCTAACTTGGTCATTCCCATTTGTACCCTGATCCAACTTGTTCTCTGTGGCATCTGGTTGGTAACATCTCCTCCCTTTATTGACAGAGACATACAATCTGAACATGGGAAGATTGTCATTATTTGCAACAAAGGCTCAGTTATTGCCTTCCATGTTGTCCTGGGATACTTGGGTTCCTTGGCTCTGGGGAGCTTCACTGTGGCTTTCCTGGCTAGGAACCTTCCTGACAGATTCAATGAAGCCAAGTTCCTAACTTTCAGCATGCTGGTGTTCTGCAGTGTCTGGATCACCTTCCTCCCTGTCTACCATAGCACCAGGGGGAAGATCATGGTGGTTGTGGAGGTCTTCTCCATCTTGGCGTCTAGTGCAGTGTTGCTAGGGTGTATCTTTGTCCCAAAATGTTATGTTATTTTAGTTAGACCAGATTCAAATTTTGTACCGAAGTGCAAAGACAAATTGCTACATTGAAACTTTAATAGTAGGGAAATGTTAGATGATAGTCAACATATTTTTTCTTTGTCTTCATAAATGTAATACTTGATCATAGAAAAAAATTTAGGAATAAACAAATGAGATCTTACAAATAGAACAATACTATTCATTGTGATACCAATGAACAAGTTTGGTGAAAAATGGGCTCATAAATAAATACACAATTCTGAAGAAATTTAGACTGAGGAATCTCAATTGAGGAATTGCTACCATCATGTTGACCTGTGGTTTTGAGTGTAAGCCATGTACTTAAAAATTGATTAATATAAGGTGATTATAGTGACAGTGGATGGTACCCACATTAGGTGAGTTTTTTCTTGGAGTTATAAGAAAAAGGGCTGCAGACAACATGGGCATGAAGCCAGTAAGTGACATTATTCCACATGATTTCGTGGAGTGTTTACATCCAATTTCATGCTTTGGCTACATTCAGTTTTCTGTGACCAAAGTACATAAAGAATAAACAGTTTTCTCAAATGTTTCTCTTTATCCTTGTGGTTTTTGTTTTGTTTTGTTTTTTAGAGAAACAGAATTAATGATATCACCTAAATGTTAAAATGCCTCTGTTGGGATTTGGGATATCATAGATTTCTGATGCAATAAAAAGCACTTATTTGAAAAGCGAAACAAGATGGAATTTTAGCAGAGTGTGAAGCACATGGACAGTGTTGCATATGACAGCATATGCATAGAAGCACTGGGCTTTGGAGGAGCTTTAAAATGTACTAGAGATATCTTAAGAATATCAATTAACCTAAAAGGTAAGGAATATTTTAAGAAAAGTTCAATGGAGTTCATGTTGTGCTCTGTAAATTTATGTAAAAAGACACAATTTCATTATGAAATAAAAGTGTTTCATTAAGTGAGTAAAATCGCTAATGGAAATGTCCCCCACAAGATCTTTACCACATTAAAAGTGGTTCTGGCATTATATGTAGCAGAGGAAGACCTTGGGCATCAATGGGAGAAGAGGCCCTTGGTCCCATAAAAGCTCAATGCCCAAGTGTAGGAGAAGGCCAGGGAAAGGTGGCAGGAGTGGGTGTGTGGGGGCACACACCCTCATAGAAAGAGGAACAGGTGTGAGGTACAGAGTTTCTGTGGGGAAATTAGGAAAAAGGATAACATTTGAAATGTAAATATATAAAATATCCAATTAAAAAATGATACCACTTGGATTCAGGCATTTCTCTAATAGAGCCAACCAACTATCACAGATAATGAACTAAAATAGACACTGCATCCTTTCGAAAACCTCTGTGTTGTTTACTTTATTCGGTGTTGTAAATTGATTGGTCTATAGGCCATGTTCGTACTCTGCATGACTTTTTCCCCTTTTCCTTTATTTTAGCCTTCCTGACTCTCAAACCCCTCTTGCAGATGTTGTCACATGGCAGCTGATACTTAATCCTATTCATCTCAGATCTCCCAGCAGTGCCTTCCATCATTTAAGATCCAATTTTCCTTGAGAAAGAGATGTGAATGACTTAAACAAGGAACAATAAGGTTTTGACCTTTTTGCACAGGCCTGCTCAGAAAACCACATGCCTGTTGCACAACAAATCGGGAGGTTGGGGTTGCTGTGAATGCTAAAATCAGTCAGAGTTATTAGAAGCCATCCACCTTCTCTATGTAAAAGGGCATGCCTAACTATTAATTCGTGACATAATTTTAAAATCTGGGCCTTTCTATTTCACTGAAATGTTAGGACAAAAGAAAACAACAACTTAAAGTCATCCATTTGTAACATACAATAAAAACTCTGAGCAGTCTATCAATCAATAGAGCTGATGAAAACATAAACTAAGATTGGAATGAGGCAATATGA
Organism: Apodemus sylvaticus; assembly: GCF_947179515.1. NCBI lineage: Eukaryota > Metazoa > Chordata > Mammalia > Rodentia > Muridae > Apodemus > Apodemus sylvaticus. Next base: position 8,506,036 of record NC_067493.1, on the reverse strand, counting down.
TTGTATTGTCCCCACAGACACAGAATTTTAAACAAGTCTCACCTTACCAGCAAATAAATTGACCCAGCGTACATGGCTACTTTAGAGAAGAATTGCACTGTTGCGATTATATTACATTAAAGTCACCTTGCAGACAGAGAGCAGCTGAGTGGAAGGTTTCTGAGTCCAGTAGTACCTTGGTGAAATTTTAATCTATTCAAATAATGTCTGCTGAGATTCTAGCACAAGCCAGCCCTATGCTAGAAAAGGCTGCTAGGTAAACACCATGGGCCTTGCTCTCACTTCTTTCTTTTTTTTATTTTTTAAAAATATTTGCTTTATTTACATGTCAAATAGTATCCAATTTCTGAATAAGTTACCCCTCTGAAAACCCCCTATAACATTCTCCTCCCCCTGAAAAAACCCCTCCCCCAATTACCTGACTTGCATTCCCCTATTATGGGGAATTAAGTCTTCACAGGACCAGAGGCCTCTCCTCTCATTGATGTCTAAAATGGTCATCTTCTGCTTCATATGTAGCTGGAACCATGGGTCCCTCCATCTGTACTCGTTGGTTGGTGGTTTAGGCCCTGTGAGTTCTGAGGGTACTGCTTGGTACAAATTATTGTTCCTCCTACAGGGATGCAAATCTCTTCAGCTCCTTTGAGTCCTTTCTCCAGCTGCTCCATTGGGGACCCTATGCTCATTCTAATGGTTGGCTGTAAGCCATGGGTATTTGGATACACTTTGCAATAAAATCAAAGAATTCACACTTTGGTATTCCTTCTTCTTGATCTTCATGTGGTCTGTGAGTTGTATCTTGGGTACTCAGAACTTTTGGGTTAGTACCCACTTATCAGTTATTGCATACCAGGCATGTTCTGTGATTGGGTTACCTCACTAAGGATGATAGTTTCTAGCTTCATCCATTTGCCTGTTTTATAGGATAATCAAATGAGATCATGAGTAATTTACTAGATTCATATATAAAATAAGAGACTGGGCTTGTGTGCTGCAAGAAAAAAAAAACTATCAAGGGAATGTTTTTTGAATAGCAAGAGAGAATATCATGGAGAACTGTCACAGGCAGCACATAGAGAAAAAGAGAGCTGCCTGGAGTTCTTCAGTGAAAACTCATCAGAGATAAAGACAATAGAAGAAAGGGAAAGAAGGTGGTAAAGATTTCTTGAGCAGAACATAAGCCACCAGCTGGGCCTGGCTATGAGTTATTCACCTGTGTGTCCGAACATATTGTGTGGTTGCTTTGGACAATGATACTAGATTAACCTGCCCTCTTCTACTGGCACACATGCAGGTATGGAATAGTTTCATATCAGCTCAGAGTTTCCCAGACTGAAATATGCTTATTAAACATTGTGGAGTCTAGTTTCTCTCTTAGGTAACTTAACATTGAAAATGATGAGAGTATTCTTTCAACCATTCTCTATGACGGCCAATCTATGGATGGGCAAATTTCAAGGCAAATCCCTTCATTGAATCTACCCTGTAATTTACTAGAAGATTAATGGGATTACAAACCTGCAACTCATTGGTAGAGTATTTATATAGCATGTACAATGTCCTAGATTAAATTCTATTCCTAGAGAATACAGGCAAATTATAAATGAACAGTCAAATTTCATCTGAGGTATAGGCTTTAAGAAAAGGAGTATCTCTGTAGTGACTTTAATTCATTCTTGTCTCCAGCCTCCACACAGGTCCTACCAGGATTTCCAAGTTATATTGTAAAGAATATAAATGCAGATTAAGTGCTTATAACATTCCTTGGATGAAATGATCAGATAAAGTGATGCTTCAGTTGTAACATCACATCCAGGACACAGGAACCCATTAAGACCTAGAACAGGGCAAATTAAGCCATGAAAGCTCTGAACCCAAGACCATACATAATAGGTATACATGTCCTTCCAAAAGACAGAGGGACCTCCAGCTGTCCCTCACTGACATAGGTAATGGGAAAACGGCAAATACTTGTGTAGAGGATAAATATTATCAAGATAGATTAGGGGACCCAAGGGGAGGATATTCTATATACCTGTTCCATATCAATCAGCTCTGTAAACCCTGCCTGAGCCCAGATCTACCATACATTGATTTTTATTCTCGAGGCTCATGAGGCTGACAAGACAATGCTAGAATGTATAACTGTCTCTCTCACATTTAGCATAACTTATCCCAAATGCCACAAAATTTTCTGATGGGGAAGAGGCAGGAGGCATATAATAAGGGCTACAGAATCAACAGTCCAAAAAGAAAGGCAGAAATGACCATTCCACAACTGGTAGGATCCCTGAGAGGCATTTAGCAGTAGAAGCATTTCTTCTTTTTTGAGATTCTAGTGGTTCTCCGAGGCTTCATTGTTTTCATTATCTAATCTCTGCAGGTGTGATATTACCTGCCCATGACCTAAATCAGTTTCTCATTTAAAAAAAAATACGGCCTATAGTAGGTCATGTCCCTAGGAGTGGAGACTCACATGAACTCTGGCCTAACACTTCACATCAGCACAGGATGATCCTCAAGGAACACATACCATGGGTTGCAATATTCTGGATCCTGTGTACTGTCAAATTATGGTGATTAAAAACATATTATTCTGTCACTAGATGGACAAAGGCTATGTATCCAACTGTAGGATTATTGGGTTGCATGAAGTCACTAAGTAGGATTGGGAATGCAGTCTATCAGATTACATTCGCAGGAGCAAAGTCAGTCAGAAATTGCAAGTTATTTTGGGGATGAGAACTAAAAAGAAGACAACTGTATAAATCAGTAAGGGCTTCCAAAGTGTACCAAAGTGCATTCTTCCTTGGAGAAGAATTTATTGTCATGAGTTCGGGCATAGTGCTATCTTGGATGTGCAGCCACCTAGGACAAAAGACCTGAAAAAAATATAAAATGAGCAGGGGCATTGCAAACCCAAGAATGGCACCATGGTACTTGAAACAATGAATAGCTATAGTCCAAGTATCCATCAGTGATAAATGTCAGGCAATCCTCCAGCTCATTTCTCTCAGTGGTTATCAGGTGGGTGGTCAGATTCTCCATTTACTTTTCCTGATTCTTGATAACAATTGTTGGTGGGAAGGAGTCTATGGCATACTCCACTCTCTGTAACTAGAGGAACACAAGTGGACTTGAAATGGGAGAAGTCATAGAGAATGCAGACTAGGCTGAGGACCAAACAGATAGAGAGTGTACCTGGAATCCAGTGAGACACCAAAGATTGTCACAGGATTGAAAAGCCTTCTCTGGATTTCAGCTCTTGTCCCACCCTATGGGACTTTTCGACGGGGGACCCTAGAAGAGCAGAGAAACAGAGACAGTAGACATGAATAATGAGGCCAAGTACAACAATGTTCAAGGCCCCCAAAGCCGTTTTTCCCCCCAGGGAACTTATACAGGCAGAGAAAAAGCAATGTAAGTGGAATTTCCCATGTAGCCTGGGCATTCTGCCAAGTTGAATTTCTGGCAGCTGCAAGATGTTTTCTTCATCTGGCAGGGAGCCATTGACCACCCAATTTCTCCAAAATCTGTAGATGAGGAGAGGTCAAAACCTAAGCCTATCTTTAAAATGATTTCTAAACATAAAGTGAGGTCAATTTGGGTCCTGGCTTCCTCTCCAATCCTATAGAAATTTAGTTATCTAAGTAGCCAAGTGTTTTATTTGCCTACCTACACGTGCTTGTGATGTCAAAAGAAATGGCCTCTGCAGGCATGTTAACAACTTTACAGGATGCAACTGGGCTTCAGAGCCCCAATCCTGAAGCTACAGAAACCAGGAAAAATGGCACCGTGCCCAAGCACCCAAATGCAATGTTCATAACCAGATATCCTACGATTAATTCTAGCCTCATGACTGTGGATTAAATAGTTGCATATGGCAAACAATCATCAAAAGACAGAAAAATTCATCCAACTGAAAGACAAACAATCCTGAGTTAGAAAAAGGATCCAGTCTGTTATTCTGATAGTTGTATGGCTGCATTAGAAATATGTCTGTAATTTTCGGAGGTCCCATGAGCCAATTCTTGATCTTAGAGCATAGGCTATTGGTGTTCTGTTCAGGAAATTTTAGTTAGGGTTAGGGTTAGGGTTAGGGTTAGGGTTAGGGTTAGGGTTAGGGTTAGGGTTAGGGTTAGGGTTAGGGTTAGGGTTAGGGTTAGTGTTAGGGACCATGTGCTCAAGGCACTTCCCCAGTTATTTTTCTATTAGTTTCAGTGTGTCTGGTTTTATGTGGAGGTCCTTGATCAACTTGAACTTGACCATAGTACAAGGAGATAAGAATGGATCTGCCAATTGAAGAAACTTAGGGAGTCATTATCAGGTTGTCAGAGGAGTTCTGAGAATTTATCCTAAGACTAGTGTGCTCTGAGTTACTATAGTCTGATGTCCACTGTACCTAGAAAAACAAACTGGGAGTAAAATGTTGTTATTGGTTTAAACTGGGAGATACTTCCTACCTGACTATTTATGGTCTCCTTATATCCCCAGGTTACACCCCAATGCCCACTAAGAGAGATATATAAAAATTCAGAGTAGAATAGCCTTGGACTATCCAGCTCCTGTCTTTGGAGATGGACAAACAAATGAACTAGAATCCTCGTCTTTCAGTAATTATGATAAGCAGGAATGTTTACTAGCTTCACAGTGGTGCCATTTCCTGTTACAAACTCCTGGGAAGCCAGACTCACAGAAGCCTACTCAAGGAATTTTCACATCACTGTTCCATGACTCACTGTGCCTTAACCAGGACCACATATTCCTTGCTGGTTTACAGTGAGATGGAAAGCCAGATTCCTTTGGTCTCACCTTTTTCTAATCTCCTCATTCTCACTCTCAAGAAGACTACTCCTCCATCTTGCAGACATAAACATGGGTGAACTTTCTAGAGACTAATTGAAAACCCTGAGAGCAGTGCGTGTTGTTACATCACTGGGGACATCACAGGGGATGCATAGAGCTCTGCAGAATACACTAGAATGTTCAGACAAGGGGATCATATATGTCATGGGGAACAGGCTTTGGAGTCTCATGTTGGGTGAGTAGGCATTGTTCATGTATAGCAAGGATTTGTACATTCAGCATTCCCTGGACGTCTTAAGGGTCAGGATGCCAATAGGCCGTGAGTGTGGTCTGGTTGAAGAAAAACCAAGAAGAAGCTCTCTGAGAAAAATACTAACCGATTCTGATCCCTGTCAGGGGAAGGTACTGGCTCAGAATGACACCAGATTCCTTTCATGTCAATTACATAGTGATTGAGCTTATTCAAACAGATGTAGATGCATACAGTGGAAACTCTCTGCATAAAAAGACCACAGTCAGATTTGGAATTACAATTACCACAGAAGGCAACAGAGGGTATACGATGGTAAGTTTAAGATCTGCAAGAGATTCAGCAGACTCTGTGCCAGAAACCAAAACCAAAATGAATGAACTAAAGGAGACAGAAGTCACATATTCAGGAGCCAAACCCAGAATAGAACAGTGGAAACAATAGCGGGTTTCCCACAAGATCAGTTCGCCTTCCCCAGTGGCTGATAGTACAACATCCAGGTGACACAAAGAATGCAGACTGTTTATACTGTATGCTCTGTATCTGTTCATTTAGGAAGAAAACAAATTCTGCATAGTTGTGGCAACTGAAAGATGACATGACCCCATTATTATAACCCTGCTGTATCTTGGTGATATGTGAAAATTGGGAAAGAGAATTATTTCCTGAGACAAAAACCACTTTACAACCATGACTTAGCCTATCAGGGTGTCTCAGCAGCTCAGTAACTCACTACAACATAGAAGACCTACTCAGACTTTAGTGCAAACACTTATAGATAACTCTTTTGCAGGACAGATTCTGGATGCCAGGAACCCTGTGCTGGTAAGTGAGTGTCTTCCCTGTTGTTGCACATTGTACCGACTCAGTGGGAACTGAGGTTTCCCATGTTGCTAGGCCTGCAAAACATGTCTTGAGTCAGGAAGCTACTATCTGAAGATGATGTCCTCATACCTACCTGTTGATGTTTTGTTTTTGCAGAGTCTTTATTTAAACCCACACTCAAGGAGGTACCAAACAATGTGGTAATGATAAGGATCCAGGGCACAATCTTCTGTGGTCTTATCGGCCAACAAAATACCATCTCCGTAAAGAAGGAAGTGCACATTGTTTAGTACGAACAGCCATTAGAGAAACTAAGAATAAGGTCATGTACAATATCTCCTCAAATCAATGTCACACTGTTGGTCAAGATTGATGCTCCTATATATGACACTTCATGACATCACAAGAAAAAATAATATCATGGTTCTGGTGGTGACAGGTGAGGAAATGCTTCCCATATCCCTGATATTCTTGAACAAAGGAATATGTTCACTGTGGACTCACTTTGACAAATCTGAGAAGTGTAGAACAATGCTTCTCATATGAATACCCTTAAATGCCATGTCCCCTCGTTTTGGAATTTGCCACAAAATGTCACACTGTCAGCCTTTCCCAGCTCTGCTGTGACCTCAGAGGTAAATGTGAGTCTTCAGTGTGCAACACAAGAGATATACTATGGGTTCATTCTGATGGAAACATATGAAAACGTTCTATAAAGAGATTCCTCTCAGAATAAATAAACTGTGATATTACAGCCCATGTTTCCACTGGTGGGTCCTGTTTCCCACAACCAGAGGTGTATGTTCACATGCTATGGGTATTATTTGAGTATTTCCCAGGTGTGCTCAGAGGCAAGTAGCAACCTCAAATTCTTGGTCTCAGATAAATTGGGCCTAGCATTTTATTTGAACTGCCATAGAATCCCAGGGAAGGATACTATGTATGTTGAGGAATTGAGAGCCAAGACTACTGAACTCTGTGTCACAGGAATTGTGATTCTGCAGGACATGAAGTGCAGAAATCAGAGCTGATATTTTAATAATGTAACATAATGTTGCAGGGAAACATGGAGACTTTATATGTCCTTGTGCCATTGTAGATCAGCTTTAGTGTTGTATTCTTTCTTTTTTAAGGTATATGCAAAGAATTTTATAGAGAAGGAGTAAAATTCAATATTCCCCTTTTTAAAAGATGTAAGTTTAATACAAGGAGAATATCTCAGTAGAAAAAATATGTATCAAGGCTATGAACAGACATGTTCAACTGTGACCTTCTTTGAGGTACTATTCTAACACACACCTCATGTTCATCTACATTTTTCCAGAGACTCCTCATAAATCTACATTCTGGGCCCATCCAGGTTCCATAATTGCCACAGGGAGGCCTGTGACCATCTGGTGTGAGGGGACAAACAAAACCCAAACATAAGTGCTACAGAGAGTGGAAAGCCCAGAATCCTGTTATAGACAGACATGAAAGGACCACAAAAATAAGGCAACGTTCATCATCCCATCTGTTGTGCAATGGAATGCAGAGCTATATTAATGCTACATTTGACCTTTGTTGGGTAGTGATAACCTATGATACCCTAGACTTGTAGAGTGTTCTCTGGAATCTTATATCCTGATATTACTCTCATGAAACAACTGATTTTACCATATATCTTATCATGTTAACCATGGGGACAATGCTGACTATTTATGAGTATTTAATATTCCACATGTATATTTTCTATGTGTCTATGATAAACTCACATTTTTGACCCTGAAAAACACTATTGTAAAATTAGGACTGTGTGACCATCTCCTGTACCTCACATCAGAGATTTTACTGGTTCATTTTAAAGAATAGTGATCAGAAAATCTATAACTCCATTGGCTCTCTCTATCTATACACTGGAATCTTTCTGTCAGGGTCACAATTTTGCCCAATAACTTCTGTCCAATGGTGGGTATTCAGATCCTAGAGCTACTATACAAGTAATCCTCAGGTGTTATCAGTAGTCAGTGATCCCTTGAAATTCCTGGTCTTAGGAGAGGGGGTCTCTGTGGAGTAGCATTGCATCAGACACAAGTTCACATCAGAGACCATGTTTTGTGCTGTGTTTGAGGACCTGAGGCTTCTGAGCCAATTGACACAGCATGCAGATTTCAGTAAATGTGTGTGTGGGCAGAGTTGTGACAATGGAACAAGGGAGGGTCAGGAGAATGATGGGTCACTTAATTTCTTAAAGGGATCTCCCAAACTTTGTGGGCTGAGCTAGGTTCTGCAATCCCCTCATTGAATTCTGTGAAAATTTTATGTGAAAATGCTTTGAAAACCCAAATATATCTTCTGTATCAAGATGGAATCCCTTGCACTTCAAGTCCCTGTGAAGAGTTCCCACTGTGGGAGGGGGTGACTTAGAGTGCAGCAGTGAGTGGGATGTGCAAATAATAAACACCAAAAAATAAGTTAAGTAATAAAAAGAATGAATCCCAGGGTTCTTGGACATACAAACTCCAAAGCAGCCCAGTAGTGAGGCCATGTTCACAATTGTATGCATAGAAAAGTGTAACACAGGGCAATATCACTGTTACTGTTACAATTCCGCTTGATGGTCACACAACAGTGACACACTAGAGCTGGGGGGTGACAGGGGAAAAGAGACTTCCCCAAGCTAGAAACTTCCTTGTGGAAAGGTGAGAGTTTATGCTGGTGTCTTCCTGTTAGAATACCAGAAAAGTTGGAGGGTGTCAATGTTTACTATATGATACCGTTTAACAGGTTTCCTTTTATCTCCTCACTGTTTAGCAACAGCATCACCCTGTCACATATTTCCTGCTCTGTGTTGACCTGAGAAATTCATGTGGCCCTTCAGAGAAACTCACAATAGGATATAACAGGCTCGGGTTCATGAAAAACAAAAGGGAAGCTCTTCAAAGCTATATTTATACAGAATATATGTACTGGGCATCCTGGTCTCATGTCACATTGCTTCTGGTTACCACCAAGGAGAAATGGAGGTTTACATACTTTGGCTATTACTTGAGGAGCTTCCATCTGTGGTCAGTACCACGTGACCACATAGAGCTCATGGTCTCAGGTGAGAATTACCAAGCATTTGATTTGAACGATGCCACCACTGACACAGGATCCAAGGAAATGACCTGATGTGTGGTGGGTGAGTGAGCCAGGTCTCTTCAACATCAAATATATTAATGCACGGTAGAGCTGGACTTATATACAGAAAACTGGGTGGAAACAGAAAAGTGGATATCAAGCATCCAGGGGAAAATTGTGTCATTGTGTGTCCTTCTGCTACTGTAAATCAACTAAAGTGTCATTTGTAAGTGTGAAATTTGTCCAACTGTCCAAGTGATGTGCCGCTTCTTCATCATTGCAGGGTAACTTCATAAACCCACCCTCTGGGATTACTCAAGATCGGTGATCTCCTCAAAAATTCCTGTAATCATTGTGTGTATGGAGGCCCTAGGATTCCATAAGTGTGTGATACATAAACAAGGAAGTCCAGAATCTGGGACAGAGTGTCACAAATAGAACACAAGATTAGGAAAAATTTACCATCCCTTCTTTGATAAGGCTGGATACTGTGTGATATAACTGCTACTCTTAGAACTTTTCTGTGTATGCAAAGCACACTGTGGTGGCATCAGTTCACCAAGGGTCACAGTACTCTTCCAAAGTTGTTCAGCCTTAGCCATCTACTACAAGTAGTGAGGGCTTTGTTCTATTTAACAGTCTGCATCCTCCTCTCCTCCATGTCCACCATGGCAAACCTGCTCTTTCAGTCTTTCCCAGTCCTGTGGTTACCTCAGGTGGGAGTGTGATGCTCCAGTGTGTATCATCACAACTGTAAGGTTGATTCATTCTGACTGGGAAAGATCTGAAGTTCTCCAAGCCCCAAGGACAAAGTCTATTCACAGTGGGCAGTCACATGCTCTGTTCACTGAGCTCTCTGTGGCATATAGAAATAGCAGGCCCTTCAGATGTTATGGATACTATAGAAGTTTTCCACATGTGTGGACAGAGGCCAGTAACCCTCTGGAGATACATGTTTCAGGTGAGGATATCTCATTTATTTAACTGTGATTTCATACCTGAAACACTGTGTCAAAAGCCATGGTGATGCCAGGAGTGTTCTGGGAAAAAAGGTGCCTTCAGAAAGTTCTAGAATACTAAGGTCCAATGTATTACAGGCAATGTCATAGTCACCACAGAATGAGAGGAGGCATGGACTGCAAGATGAAGCTGGATGTCTTGTTATCTATCCTTCTTCCAGGATGTCAAGGAAGCCCTTCCTGCTGAGCCAGCAATGCCTTGGCCACTGGAGAGAAACTAAGACTTCAGTGTTCCTTTGAGACCAGCCACAACAGATTTGTTCTATCCAAAGAAGGTAGAAGTGACCTCCCACAGAGCTATGTCAGTCACTCACAGATTGGACAGTATAGTGTCAACTTCATCTTAGGTTCTGTGAATTAATCTATTGCTTGCCAGTATAGACGCCACGGTGCAGACAGTATTTCTTTTGAGTATTCGTCACACCATGACCCTTTAGATATCATGATCACATGTTAAAACAATGTAATGCATTCAGTAGGAAACCAAATTGGCACAGACTCAGCTGGGGGGAGACCTTGATTGTAAAGATGATGGTGAACATCTTATTGTGAAGTAAATTTCAGAAATCTCTGTAACCAAGAGATAATTGTATGTGTGAGGGATTGTCTGTGAATACATAGAATTGATACTGAAATAGAACCTCAAAACTTTCACTGTAGCTCCTCACTCACGTTTCTCTTCTCTAGGATGTTCTGATATTACACACAATCTCTCAGTGCTTCCAGGCACCAGGAGATAATGCAACCCTCCTCTGTCAATCATCAATCCTAATGGACACTTTCTTTCTATTCAAAGAAGGTGTTGTCTATCCCTAAATGCATCAAAGATTAAAGTCCCAAGATTCACAATATGAGGGAGAATTCTCCTTGAATTCTCCTTACCCCAGTCCTTGAGTGCACCTACATTTGTTGAGTTCTCAAAGCCCATCTTCTGAACTGCTGTCATCCAAGTGTTCCACTGTAGATCAAAGTCACAGATGAGGAGATTTGGACCTGTATGACCTCATAAAGTAAACCAGGATACTTAACCTATGAATTTCTTGGCTGTGATAGTAGTATATTTACCCCAAGGAGGGCTGATACATATTTATATATTAAGACATTACTGGTATATCTTTAGGAACAAATTCAATCTCTGCACTTCGGTGTGGGTGTAAAGAAACAGTTGTTCCTGTGTGAGTGTGAAGCCAGTGTTGTCTAAAAAGGATGTTCCAGTTTAGACAGAGCTACAGAGTGAGATTCTGTTTTTAAAACAATTCAACAATCAAACTGGAATTATCTATCAATGACCACATCTCCCTTTCCTTGGTAATCTAGATGATGCCAGGGAGGAAGTTGGAATGTGTCTTAGAGATGTAAGACTGAGAAGAGATGAGTTAATTGGTCAAATTTCCACAATTCATCCCCCAATCTATTTCTGAAAGTCTTTGGGACCCCAAAGACCATTCCGATAGAAGTTGTTAAATTTTTCAGTCTAGGGAGGTTGTTCCATCCAGATATACAAAAACTCTGATCCCGAGAGGCCTCTTTACCACATCTGAACAATCTTCTAGGAATCAATGAGAGATTTCCACATGATCTCCTGAAGCCCAGAGGCTTGGAGACCTGATTGTAATAGAGATGTCATGATCAACAGTGATTGAGGATCAAGCCTACTGAAAAGTACATCAATTGAGCACAGGATAAGTTCCCCTGATCTTTCCATTCAATTGCTTCAGGACATGAAAAACATCTCCTTCTTGCAATGGTGTCTGACAACAGGGGTATAATCATGATCTCAAATGCAGACTATGTCTATGAGAATCAAATTAGTTATAGGGTTGATGCATTCTTACCAGGAGAGTGTGTGATGGAAAGGCCATGTCCTGTGTGGGTCTCAGTTCCTGCAATGAGAGATGTCTGACATTGACGTTAAGTTCCGTTTAGTGATGCTATCATCCGTATGATGTATTTTCAGAGCAATCTCTAGAAAATCCTCTTCTTGACAGCCAAGATTCCTTCTCAATATTTTGTAAGGGAAAACATTCATTTACTTAGCTATTGTCTTCCAATATTGTCATTGTAAATTAAATCAGATATGGTTGGGAGGGTCCCAGGAAGACTGAGTCTGAGACAAATATATTACTAAAAATCAGACTTTTATACCATTATCAGAAATAAAATATAGAGACTTAAGCTATTTTCGTTTCCAAGATACAATAACACTGGTAAGTTATGCATAATATACAGGATCAATATCTAAGAATAATTGCTTTTATCTAACTTCTAAGGAATGCAGAAATATCCAAGAGTGTTTCCTAGACTGAAGGAGAGCCCAAGTTTTTTAGGAACTGAAAGACACACAGGACTGCAGAAACCATGAACTTCAAACAGAAAATCTTATGACACATGCCTTTAAAGGAAGATAGACTAGGAGGACTGCATGATTCCCTCCATTGCTCCCGTAGGTTTTTCTACCTTAACAAGGGAAATCATCAATGGCTCTGCACTGTTGAGTTTATGGAATCAGGGGTATTTTGAATGCATGAGCACTTGTGACCCTAAACTATTGTGTTTATGGACTATTGTCAGTAAGGAGAATTCTCAATCATGGAGCTGGTCTGAGATTATGGCATCCAATCATGCTCATGTAATTTTTGTCTTGTATATCTTCTTTTTACTTTTTTTTTTGTTTATTTTTGTTTGCTTTTTTTTATGACAGGGTATCTCTGTGTAGCCCTGGCTGACCTGGAACTCACTCTGTAGACCAGGCTGGCCCCGAACCCAGAAATTCACCAGCCTCTCAAGTGCTGGGATTAAAGGTATGCACCTCCATTGCCTGGCTCTTCTATACCGTCTTTTTTCACAACCTTAGTCTTGGATTTCCAGGATCATCACACAGTGGAGAATCTCATTAGAATTGGTATGGATGGCTTGGTCCTTGTCATCCTTGGGATTCTGTTGTTTGAGCCGTGTCACTGTGTCACTGTTGGTGTAAGATTCAACATGAACCCTGTCTTGTAAAACCAAAAAAAAAAAAAAAAAAAAAAAAAAAAAAAAAAGAAAAAGAAAAGAAAGAAAAGAAAAAAATCAAAATGAAGGTATATGGTATACAAGAGAGACAGAAATACATTTTATGCAGTTTCAGTGACTAGAAAATCAATAAGACATTTCAGTGTGGATTTTCAAGGAAATGCAGTGCTCATGTTACAGAGCAACTCACAGAAAACATACCCAGATGGAATGTGACGTAAGTGGAAAAGGAACGGTCTGGCTGAGTGGGCCGAGAGCACTTTTCCCACAAATTAAAGTTATTTTCATTCCTCTTTCTGTGGAATTTTCTGGCTAAATATATCCCCTTTTCTTATCAAATAACATATGGAAACGTTTTTCACACTTAGCCAGGGGGGGTCCCCATCTTTTAAATATATTCCAGTGTTTTTTTTTTTTTTTTTTTTTTTTTTTTTTGCTTTCTTGTACTATTTTGAATCAATAACAAGGTTCTCATAAAAGGTACTCATATCAAAGTTTTCTTTGCTTTCTTGTACTATTTTGAATCAATTTCAAGGCACTAATATATATATATATATATATATATATATATATATATATATATATATATATATATACTAATATTTATATATATATATTTCCCACAATACCACAAGGATTCTTCCTCAACATATTTTCATAGTTAATATTTATACAAAATAGACATAAATTGAATGCAACCAACTTTTCTTCCAATTGAAGAATGGAAAAAGGAAATGTGGTATGTTTACTCAATTTAGCATTACTCAGCTATTAGTAAAATGGCAAAATGAATTTTGCAGGTTTCTCATTCTGTGCAAGTCTTGATGAAACCTCAGCAGAGTTCGTATCCAAGCAGTATAATTTATGGGTGGGATTGTGCAGCTCCCTTCCAATCCAGGAAGGAAAGCACAACTTCACATGGACCCTGGACTCCAAAAAATATGCCAATAAACATCCCAGGCTCCACTTTGTCTGACCTCTGTGACCCCGACCAAAAGATATCATTCAGACAGTATGGTTATTAGGATCCAGCCACAGATAAGATCAAAATAAAGTAAACCACTTACCATCCAGTCCCCAGGTAAATCCCCTTAACACATCGTTTCAGATAAACTATTTATTGAATAGTTTATCAGGCCTCTTTTCTAAGATCCCTAACCTAGCATAAGGGTAAAGAAACCCTAAGCAAAGAAACAATCTTTAACCCATCAATAGAAGAGCAGTCATCAGCATCCTCTGATGTAAGTGTTACCGTCCATGAATCACTATGGTTTTGCAAAGGCAGTAAGGTTTGTGAAGGACACACATTTCATAAAGTGGCCAGACATCACATCTGCACTAGTTCACTTTCTATTTTTGTGGTACATCACCATAAAATAAAAGAACATGGGGAGGAAAGTGTTTATTCCATGTCAGATCTTGCAGTCCATTGTAAAGAGTACTAGAGATAGGTCCTGTAAGCAAAACCCAAAGCAGAAACCATAGAGGATTACTGCTAACTGTCTTTGTCCCCAGTGTCTTTCTCAGATTGTTTAATTATGTCATCACAAGAAAACACAGTGGCCCCCACCCTCCTAACCCCTTCCTATCCCTCCCATTTTTTCTGAGTATATTAAGTCAGAAACGTCTCCCCCCCACACCCTTCTAATTTTAAAATGTTTTGACAATAAAAGCAATGAAAAAATGCCAGATTCCAACCGGAACCCGAAATAATGAAAAGATGCTCCCAAGCTTGATCTTCAACCTCTATTGTCTTCAGTGTTCATTGAAAGAATTACCTGAGGACTCTTTTTGAACAATTTGTATTTGCCTTCAATGAAACAATATTGAAAAATGAAGTGGTGTTATATTATTGTCATGTCTTTAAATGCTGCAATTGGTTTTAAATACTGTATTTTATAAAGTTTGCGAGTTTATTTTATCCTTTAGATTATTATTTTATTTTTTTAGTTATTCATTTTTATATCCTGCTCACTGCTGCCCTCCCAGTTGCCACCTCCCATAACGACTCTCAATCCTTGCATGTTTTCCTCTGAGTAAATGCTTTCAAAGGGTTTGCCTTCATGCTGCACATCAAGTCTTTGGGAAGCTAGGCATATCCTCGACCACAGAGGCCACACAAGGCAGCCCAGCTAGAAGAACATAATCCTCAGACAGGCAACAGACTTTGAAATTGCCCTCATGAAGACCAAGTTCTCCATTTCCTTCATTTGTGCAGAGAGGCCTAGATCCCGCCCACACATTTTCTTTGGTTGGTGGTGGTGTTTCAGTCTAGGAAAGCACCCTGTGTTCAGTTTAGTTGATTCTCTTAGTTCTCCTGTGGTGTTTCTGTTCCCTGCAGGGCTACAAGCCTTCCTCATATTCTTCAATGAATGCCATCAATCTCCATGCAGCCTTTGGCTGTAGGTGTCAGCAGCAGAATGTAGCCTTTTAAAAGATCATCATTCTATGCTCCTGAATGCATGTATAATTGTGTACCATTAATATTCTCAGGGATTGGTGCTTGCCCATAAGATGGGACTCAAATTGGTCCAATATTGGTTGATTGTTCCCCCAGTCTCTGCATGATACCCATTCTCTGCATTTCTTGTAGACAGGATAAGCTTTGAGTAGAAAGTTTTGTGGGTGGGTTGATTTCCATGTTGGTCCATCAACGTTCCTGCCTATCTATTGGAGGCAGACTCCACAGGGTCTATACCTGCAATTCTGTGAGTCAAAGGTAAAATACACCCACTGATTCTTTTGTGATTCCCTATCCCATGTCTCTGTCTATTCATGTGGAGGTTCCCTACCTTCCAAGCTCTGCCATTTGGAGATTTTCATTCATCCTCATAGCCATGTAGTCATCACACCTGCCCCAATCACATCATGATATGATCCCCCCAATCCCGTCCTGACCTTGTCTCCCACTCAGTTCCCTTCCTCCATCAGCCTTCCATTTTCATTGTATTCCCCTTTTCACTTGGGGCTGAAGCATCCTTACTTGCACCTTCCTTCTTGTATAGCCACCTTGGGTCTATGGAGTGTAGCATGTGCATCCTTTATGTAATGGTTAATGTCCACTTCTAAATGAGTGTGTACCATGTATTTCTTTGGGGACTGTGTTACCTCACTCAGGAGGATATTTTCTAGTGCCATCCATTTTCCTGAGTAATTCATGTTGTCCTTGTTTTTAATAGATGAGAAATATTTCATTGTGTAGCTGTACATGTGATCCTAACCCATAGAAACCTCTGCATCATGTGGCAAATTTACAGAGCTCCTTGTAATAATCACTGAAACAGCTTCAGGAAACTTGTAAAACCAGTTACATGTGCTTTAAAGCATTGTTTTGCAATTTCAGTTTTTTTGAACATTGCGAGTCATTACTGTGCCATGTAAAATATGTATTTGCATAGAAGATTTTAACTTGCTGGAGCAGTCTTGTGAATCTCTTGTTAATTTTATATAAGACAGTGCCCTACAAGTCTTACAGGAGAAGAGTGAAAGAATGAATTCTTTCTCACCAGCAAAATAAACATTATTCAAAGGAGAGTGTGAGGAAAATGTAGTGCAAATAGTCCCATTTTATATTTGAAAAACTTAAGTAAATAGTGAAATGTATAAGTAAACTCAAATATAATGATTGCAGTGCAAATTTTGATAATCTCACACGAGATTTCTCAATGGATTCCATGCTCTATAAATTGCTAAACATCTCAGTGAGGCCTCATAATACTTATCTTCAAAAAAGGGAAATATACCTAAAAAGCCAGTGATTCCAATTCAGATAACATAATTTTTGAATTTATATAATGTAACTGACTATAACTACTCTCAAATACATCTACCCTCACCACGAACAAATATCTCTCAGCCACCTATCCTTCATGACTTATTGGGTTTTGATCGCAAACTGAATATAGATATCCCCAAACTAACCTGGAGCCTAACTGTCTGAAGTCAAGTACAGATTTAAGTGTCTCATAGAAACCTGATTGCTAAGTAAGTCCAATCAGGAAACAAGCTAGTTTTATAATTCTTGAAAAATCTTCAGTTTTCATGCTATCCTCAAGGCTATGGGTAAACACATGACAACTAACACACACACACACACACACACACACACACACACACACACACACACACACAATTTATCCCAGTTATTCCTTCTCTCAATGTTCCCTTCATGAGACTCATGC
Organism: Apodemus sylvaticus; assembly: GCF_947179515.1. Taxonomy (NCBI): domain Eukaryota; kingdom Metazoa; phylum Chordata; class Mammalia; order Rodentia; family Muridae; genus Apodemus; species Apodemus sylvaticus. The sequence goes on along the minus strand of NC_067493.1, from coordinate 8,488,841 downwards.
TGGAGCAACTCTTGGAGTAATTTGTGCAATATCATCTCATTATTTGCAGTCACCTCTGACAACTAATGTTTCCATAAAGTAGAGAATATTTATACCTTGTTCTACTTTCTCTAACATGACAATAGCAAACTGCTCATTTATTTCTTAAAAGGGAAGTGATTAGAGTCAAAGAATGTGGAACAGTATGGTGAGTACACCAAACCAACAGATGTCAGCAACCGAATTAGAAGGAATAGAAAGGGAAAATTGAGAAAAACTGACCTAGTGCAAATGTTTCACCTTAGGACAAGATGGTAGACATGGATGAACATGAGAACAGAGTTGAAAAAGAACACAAATTGGGAAAATCCAGATTTCTGAGTGAACAATTTTTTGAAAATGATGCCCTTGAAATCTCTCTGAAATTTTCTTTAACTATAATGTGCATTACTAGAACTATCTGATAAGTCCTTTTGCAAACAACTTATTTGCCTTCAAATCAGTGACTGTATTCAAAACTAGGGAGGTGGAATACAATTGCCTTGATTTTCAATGTTATTACAACGTTGAAATACATAATTTTATAATCTTTAATATTTTGAAACACATGTACATACTGACAATAACCATACCCAAAATTAGTACATCTTCACAAACTTCAGAGAACTTCATTTTACACTGGCATTCATGGAACACCATTTTAGTAAGCAGGGTATAAATTATTATTTTTTAATCATTGTGTGCATTCCTTCAAACTAACGCGTAATTCCAAGTTAAAGTCATAAGTGGGTGTTTCAGAAATGATACATACTTGGATGTTTGCCTTAATATTTGAAATCTTTCACATCATTGATGTTTAATCCAAAAGCAACTGTTTTGTATGCAGCGTTAGCATACCCGGATATAATCATTAATTTTTAATATTAATTTTCTCCACAGCTTCTCCCCCATAATCCCTTATCTGCCTACACAATGAGAGCTTCCTAGAAGATAAAATAATTTTTCTAAAATTACACCTTTATTCCTTTGTTAGCATATGTTGTGTGACATATCTCTTTAACAACTTATTTTTTTCCACTTTCTTTTTATTCAATATATTTTTTATTTACATTTCAAATGATTTCCCCTTTTCTGGCTCCCCATTCCCCGAAAGTCCCATAAGACCCCATTCTTCCCCCTGTACTCCCACCCACCCCTTCCCACTACCCCGTACTGGTTTTGCCAAATACTGCTTCAATGAGTCTTTCCAGAACAAGGGGCCACTCCTCCTTTCTTCTTGTACCTCAATTTGATGTGTGTATTATGATTTGGGTATTCCAATTTTCTAGGTTAATATCCACTTATTAGTGAGTGCATATGATGATTCACCTTTTGAGTCTGGGTTACCTCACTTAGTATGATATTCTCTAGCTCCATCCATTTGCCTAAGATTTCATGAATTCATAGTTTCTAATTGCTGAATAGTACTCCTTTGTGTAGATATACCACATTTTTTTGCATCCACTCTTCTGTTAAGGGATACCTGGGTTCTTTCCAGCATCTGGCAATTATAAATAGGGCTGCTATGAACATAGTAGAGCATGTATCCTTATTACATGGTGGGGAATCTTCTGGCTATATGCCCAGGAGTGGTATAGCAGGATCTTCTGGAAGTGAGGTGCCCAGTTTTCTGAGGAACCGCCAGACTGATTTCCATAGTGGTTGTACAAATTAGCAACCCCACCAGCAGTTGAGGAGTGTGCCTCTTTCTCCTCATCCTCGCCAACACCTGCTGTCTCCTGAATTTTTATTCTTAGCCATTCTGACTGATGTAAGGTGAAATCTCAGGGTTGTTTTGATTTGCATTTCCCTAATGACTAATGAAGTTGAGAGTTTTTAAGATGCTTCTCCACCATCCGAAGTTCTTCAGGTGAGAATTCTTTGTTTATCTCTGTACCCCATTTTTTAATAGGGTTGTTTGTTTTTCTGGAGTCTAACTTCTTGAGTTCTTTATATATATTGGGTATTAGCCCTCTATCTGATGTAGGATTGGTGAAGATATTTTCCCAATTTGTTGGTTGCCGATTTGTCCTTTTGATGGTGTCCTTTGCTGTACAGAAACTTTGTAATTTTATTAGGTCCCATTTGTCAATTTTTGATATTAGAGCATACGCTATTGGTGTTCTGTTCAGAAACTTTCTCTCTGTACCGATGTCCTCAAGGGTCTTCCCCAGTTTCTTTTCTATTAGCTTCAGAGTGTCTGGCTTTATGTGGAGGTCCTTGATCCATTTGGATTTGAGCTTAGTACAAGGAGACAAGGATGAATCAATTCGCATTCTTCTGCATGCTGACCTCCAGTTGAAACAGCACCATTTGTTGAAAAGGCTATTTTTTTCCATTGGATGTTTTCAGCCCCTTTGTCGAGGATCAACTGGCCATAGGTGTGTGGGTTCATTTCTGGATCTTCAATCCTGTTCCATTGATCCGCCTGCCTGTCACTGTACCAATACCATGCAGTTTTTAACACTATTGCTCTGTAGTATTGCTTGAGGTCAGGGATACTGATTCCCCCAGATTTTCTTTTGTTGCTGAGAATAGTTTTAGCTATTCTGTTTTTTTTTTTTTTTTTTTTTTTTTACTTCAGATGAATTTGATAATTGCTCTTTCTAACTCTGTGAAGAATTGAGTTGGGATTTTGATGGGTGTTGCATTGAATCTGCATATTGCTTTTGGCAAAATGGCCATTTTAACTATATTGATTCTACTGATCCATAAGCATGGGAGGCTTTCCCATTTTTGAGGTCTTCTTCCATTTCCTTCTTCAGAGTCTTGAGGTTCTTGTCATACAGATCTTTCACATGTTTGGTAAGAGTCACACCAAGATACTTTATACTGTTTGTGACTATTGTGAAGGGGGCCATTTCCCTAATTTCTTTCTCAGCCTGCTTATCCTTTGAGTATAGGAAGGCCACTGATTTGCTTGTGTTGATTTTATAACCTCCCACTTTGCTGAAGTTGATTATCAGCTGTAGGAGTTCTCTAGTTGAGTTTTTTGGGTCACTTAGGTAGACTATCATGTCATCTGCAAATAATGATAGTTTGACTTCTTCCTTTCCAATTTGTATCCCTTTGACCTCCTTATGTTGTCGAATTGCCCCAGTCAGTACCTCAAGTACAATATTGAAAAGATAAGGAGAAAGGGGGCAGCCCTGTCTAGTCCCTGATTTTAGTGGGATTGTTTCAAGTTTCTCTCCATTTAGTTTGATGCTGGCTACCGGTTTGCTGTATATTGCTTTTACTATATTTAGGTATGGGCCTTGAATTCCTGTTCTTTCTAAGACTTTAAGAATGAAAGGATGCTGAATTTTGTCAAATGCTTTTTCAGCACCCAATGAAATGACGAAGTGATCTTTTTCTTTGAGTTTGTTTATGTAGTGGATTCATTGATGGATTTCCGTATATTGAACCAACCCTGCCTTCCTGGGATAAAGCCTACTTGATCTTAGTGGATGATCGTTTTGATGTGTTCTTGGATTCGGTTGGCAAGAATTTTATTGAGTATTTTTGCATCGATGTTCATAAGGGAAATTGGAGTGAAGTTCTCTTTCTTTGTTGGATCTTTGTGTGGTTTTGGTATCAGCATAATTGTGGATTCGTAGAAGGAATTGGGTAGTGTTCCTTCTGTTTCTATTTTGTGAAATAGTTTGAAAAGTATTGGTGTTAAGTCTTTTTTGAAGGTCTGATAGAATTCTGCACTGAAATCATCTGGTCCTGTGCTTTTTTGGTTGGAAGACTTTCTATTACTCCTTCTATTTCATTAGGCGTTATGGGACTGTTTAGATGATCAATTTGGCCCAGATTTAATTTTGGTATTTGCTATCTGTCAAGGAAATTGTCCATTTCCTCCAGATTCTCCAGTTGTGTTGAGTACAGTCTCTTGTAGTAGGATCTGATGATTTTTTGGATTTCCTCAGTTTCCGTTGTTATATCCCCCTTTTCATTTCTAAGTTTGTTAATTTGGATACTTTCTCTGTGCCCTTTCTTCAGTCTGGCTAAGGGTTTATCTATCTTGCTGATTTTCTCAAAGAACCAGCTCCTGGATTCGTTGATTCTTTGTACGGTTCTCTTTGTTTCCAATTGATTGATTTCAGCCCTGAGTTTGATGATTTCCTGTCTTCTACTCCTCCTTGGTGAATTGGCTTATTTTTGTTCCAGGACTTTCAGGTGTGTCGTTAAGCTGCTAGTGTATGCTCTCTCCATTTTCTTTTTGGAGGCACTCAGGGCTATGAGTTTTCCTCTTAGCACTGCTTTCATTGTGTCCCAAAGATTTGGGTATGTTGTGCCTTCATTTTCATTAAATTCTAAAAAGTCTCTGATTTCTTTCCTTATTTCTTCTTTGGCCAAGGTGTCATTGAGTAGACTATTGTTCAACCTCCATGTGTATGTGGGCTTTCTGTTGTTTTTGTTGCTATTGAAAACCACTCCATAGTGATCTGATAAAAGGCATGGGATTAGTTCGATCTTCTTATATTTGTTGAGGTCTGTCTTGTGACCAATTATATGGTTGATTTTGGAGAAGGAACCATGAGGTGCAGAGAAAAAGGTATATTCTTTTGCTTTAGGGTGAAATGTGCTATAAATATCAGTCAAATCCAATTGGTCCAAAGCTTCAATTAGTTTTACTGTGTCCCTGTTTAGTTTCTGTTTTCCCGATCGGTCCATTGAGGAGAGTGGAATGTTGAAGTCTCCCACAATTATTGTGTTAGGTGCAATGTGTGCTTTGAGCTTTAGTAAAGTTTATTTTACGAATAAAGGTGCCCTTACATTTGGCGCATAGATGTTCAGAATTGAAAGTTCTTCTTGGTGAATTGTTCCTTTGACCAGCAAGAAGTGTCCCTCAGTGTCTCTTTTGATGACTTTAGGTTGAATGTCAATTTTATCTCATATTAGAATGGCTACTCCTGCTTCTTTCCTGTGACCATTGGCTTGTAAGATTGTCTTCCAGCCTTTTCCTCTAAGGTAGTTTTTATTTTGACACTGAGGTGTGTCTCCTGTATGCAGCAAATTGTAGGGTCCTGTTTCCTTATCCAGTCTGTTAGTCTATGTCTTTTTATTGGGGAATTGAGACCATGGATGTTAAGAGATATTAAGGAATAGTGATTATTACTTCCTGTCATTTTTTATGTTCTTTTTATATTTGAGTGGTTATCTTCTTTTGGGTTTGATGAAGGAAGGTAACTATCTTGTTTTCTCCAGGGTGTATTTTCCCTCCTTGTATTGGAGTTTACCTCCTATTATTCTTTGCAGAGCTGGGTTTGTGGAAAGATAGTGTGTAAATTTGGTTTTGTCATGGAATATCTTGGTTTCTCCATCTATGGTGAATGAGAGTTTTGCTGGGTATAGTAGTCTTGGCTGACATTTGTGTTCTCTTAGAGTCTGCATGAGATCTGCCCAGGATCTTCTAGCTTTCATGGTCTCTGGTGAGAAGTCTGGTGTGATTCTGATAGGTCTTCCTTTATATGTTATGTGGCCTTTTTCTCTTACTGCCTTTATTATTCTTTCTTTGTTTAGTGCATTTGGGGTTTTGATTATTATGTGATGGGAGGTATTTCTGCTCAGGTCCAGTCTGTTTGGAGTCCTGTAGGCTTCTTGTATATTCATAGGCATCTCTCTCTTTAAATTAGGAAAGTTTTCTTCCATAATTTTGTTGAACATATTTGCTGGCCCTTTCAGTTGTAAATCTTCACTCTCATCTATACCTATAATCCTTAGGTTTGGTCTTCTCATTGTATCCTGGATTTCCTTGATGATCTGGGATGCAAGCTTTTTGCATTTTGCATTTTTTGACAGTTGAGTCAATGTTTTCTATGGTATCTTCAGCATCTGAGATTCTTTCTTCCATCTCTTGTATTCTGTTGTTTATATTTGCATCTATGGCACCTGATTTCTTCTCAAGGTTTTCTATCACCAATGTTGTCTCCCTTTGTGATTTCTTAGTTGTTTCTACTTCTGTTTTTAGATCCAGGATGGTTTTGCTCAGTTCCATCATTTGTTTGTTTGTGTTTTCCTGTAATTCTTTAAGAGATTTTTGTGTTTCCTCTTTCATGACTTCTGCCTGTTGACTCAAGTTCTCCTGCATTTCTTTAAGGTTTTTTTTTTTTTTTTGCCTTTCTTCTTTATTGGCTTCTATCTCTTGGGCCTTATTCTCCTGCACTTCTTTAAGATATTTTTGTGTTTTCATTATATGGGTTTCTTAGCTTATTCATGTTCCCCTGTATTTCTTTAAGAGATTCATTCATGTCCTTTTTGTGTTCTTCTAGAAGCATCATGAACAGTGATTTTAAATCCAAATCTTGTTTCTCTGGTGTGTTGGCATAACCAGGACTTGCTGCTGTTGGAGAGTTTGGTTCAGATGCTGCCATATTGCCTAGATTTCTGTTAGTAGCGTTCCTGCGTTTGCCCTTTGCCATCTTGTTCTCTGGAGTTAATTGGTCTTGTCTCTGGCTGGTGTTTCAGCCTCCTGAGAGGCTCTAGGGCTATTTCTGCAACACTGGATGGCAGGGTTTCCCCTGTTGCAGATTGCTGAGGTGCTGTCCTCCTCTTGGGTGCTTTTGCAGCCCTAGTGAGTTTTGCCCCAGATTGTGACTGTGAACCAGATGGTGCCCGTTTGCTCCTTCAGGGAGTGCTGAGGGGTGTATGCTGCGGGGACCTTTTCTGCATGCTGATCACTCTGCTGGCCAGCGGAACTCCAAACTGGGTTGGGGCACACAAGGCTAGCCTTGCTGCTCTGGCCCTGAGTCTAGGCAAAAGACTGGCAGGCCAATGTCTGAGCAAAGTTCCCCTCACCTGTGAGTGTTAATTGGGTCTGTCAGGTGGCCAGGATGAGGGCGTGCGCGCGCTCCCTGCGAGTGCTGGGAGAGTCTGCTGGGCTAACAACCTCCTGGCCGGTTTGGCACACAGATGGCCCACAAAGTAGCCCAGGGCCTGGGGGCAGTCCAGGGCCTGACCGGCTGAGACCCCTGCTATGTCAGCCTCGGGCTATGCTTGTTAGCCTGTTTGGTTTTGCCTGCTAGCACTCTCTGGCTTCCCATAGGCAAAATGGTGGGGGCACTCGCGCCAGCCTGGGCAAACAACCTCCAGGCCTGGTTTGCATACCGGTGCCGCCCCCCCCCCGCCCCCCACCGACCAGCTCAGTGCCTGGGTGCAGGCCAATGCCCGCAGGGCTTAGACCCCCGCAATGTTGGTCTCGGATTGTATTTGCGTACCTCAGTCTGTCTGATTTCTCTGGCATCTGAGAACCAATATGGAGGCCTTGTAACTGACTGGCAGGAGGCAGAGTTCTTATGTGGCTTCTGTGTGGTGAAAGGTGCCGTAAATCCTCCGCTGCTTGCAGCCCAGCTGGCCAGCAATGGCCAGTGGTCGTGGGCACAGGGTCTACCTGGATCCTGTGAGCTTCGTTCTACTGCTGATGGCCCTTCCTCTGGACCAGCCACTGCTGCTGTTGCAACAACTTATTTCTTTTAACAGAAAAATATACATAAATTATTTAGTTGTCTGAGAACGAGCACATCATGTTTTCTTTATTTCCACAGGACATTTCTCACTTAACTTATTTATAAAAGGTTACTTCCAACTGCTTCAAATGTGATATCATTAAAAAGATGTTTTTCAATATACCTATGTTCCTGTGGGAATTTATCAGTATTGGCCACAATAAAAGTAGTGCTTCTACCATGATCTTCATATTTGCTGTTTTCTAAAATTTTGTTGCCATCAATGACATTGCTGTATTATTAAATATTTATTTTTTGTTAACAGTTATGTGGTATACTCCAATTTACACACCATTGGATACTCTTAAATTATTCATTATGTATTATTAATTTCTAATTTGAGATATGACCAAATGAACTCTGTGTCACTGTTTTAATTCCTAGCATGTAATAGGGTCAACAAAGCACCAAGACAGATTTTCAAGAGGGAACTTAACAAAACAACTTTACGTATGTAGTCAGTTCCAAGTGATTTATCACTATGGAGTGCATAAACATTATTGGGGATTTTTTGTTTTTATTTGATCACTGTTTTACATATTTATATGATAGATTTAGTAACTGAAAGCATGTTGTTTCCTTGCACCCCATTCCTTCCCTTATAATTAGATACAAGGAAGAGAAATAGGAGGCTTTCAGGAGAAAATTGGAAGCTTTCACAACTGTCAATTAAATGTGAGTTAATGGAGCCTGTGAGGTGGAATACACTGTGTGCACTCAATCATCTATTGGTAACAAGGAGCTCATGTTTTATGCATTTCACAGCTGGTGGAATTTAGAGTTATGGTATATCTTATCTTCTCTCATTGCAGAATGCAAGTAAAATGCTATCTATTTTATTTGAATCAAAGACTGTACCATGCAGTTCATTATACAGAGAGACAAAAATAGTAGAAATTCCAGTGGCTGCCATCTAGACCAAATGCACAACTACAGTAAAAGAGCTCTGTAAATCTCACTGTTAGACACAAAAATCTACATAATCATGTCTGAATTATTTCTTCCATTCCAAATATTTTAAAAATCTTAATAGTGATTTACAAAAGAAGGAAAAAAAGCAATGATATACAATGGCAATTCATCTTGTTGCTTTGTCATACAAACTGGGCAAAGCAGGACACATTTTTGCTAAGTTATCCAACAAGACCAAGAAGAACAATAAATCCTTGTTACATTTAGATGAGTGAAAATAAACTTACTTTCTTAATATTTTTTTCATTAATTTATAGTTGTTGTTTTTTTCACTTTAACTGCAGGGTGCTCTCACTCCTGTCCCCTTTTCTTCTATTCAGAACTTCAAAAATCACTCCCCCAATTGTATCCTGCCATTAGCCTCACACTAAAAGACCCCTTTAGGTACCACACAGCATTGAGGCATAAAGTTTAAGCAAGACAAATCATGTCCTTTCCTGAAGAGTCCCAACAAGGCAACCCAGGCATAGACAGAGATTCTTATGGCTGACAACAGAGTCAGAGACAGGGACAGCACTGCTCCATTTTTAAAAGGATCCAAATGATTTATTTCATTTAATTTTATATCCTTCCATTTTGATGAACTTGTTTATCAGCTGTGGATGTTCTCTGGTTGGATTTTTGGTGTTGCTTATGCATACTATCATATTATCTGCATATAGTGATGCCTCAATTTCTTTTTTGCCAATTTGTATCCCCTTGATCTCTTTTTGTTTTCTCATTGCTCCTACTAGAACTTTGAGCACTCAATTGAATACATATGAACATTCACTCCATTGATATCTATTCCTGAAGATGGAATGCTTTCTATATTTCCTCTTGTCTAAGATTACACTATTCCATCCCACCCATGTTTCAGTTCTCCAATTAGATGTTTTATTAATCCTTTTATGGATATGAGAAAATAGGGGATATGAGATTCGTTGCCTACACTTGACCACTGGAGCACACCCACAGTAAGTGACCACAGGGGAGACATGCAGTCAGTGGATTCAACAAAATACCTCTTTCAGGATCTTTTTATTCTAGGCCTTGGGCTGTTCTGTGCTTCCATTATCTTTTCTTATGTGTTTGACATCATTCATACATTTCAATTGTTTTTTGAAGTGGCACGATATTTTATTATATAAATATTGTTTGTTTCATTTGTTTCAGGCATTGCCCTCTGTGTATCAATACAACTTTGTCAGTTTTATTCCCTGCATTTGGAGAATAGCTCTTCAGAATTAAGAGTTCTTATTGTTTTTTGTTTCTTTTTTTATTGATATATTTTATACATTTCAAATGATTTCCCCTTTTCAGGGTCCCCACTCCCCACAAGTCCCATAAGCCCTCTTCCGTCCCCCTGTTCTTCCATCAACCCCTTCCCATTTCCCTGTTCTGGAATTCCCCTATACTCTTGCACTGAGTCTTTCCAGAACCAGGGGCCACTCCTCCATTCTTTTTGGACATTATTTAATTTGTGGATTATGTCCTGGGTATTCCAAGTTTCTAGGCTAATATCCACTTATCAGTGAGTGCATACCATGATTGACCTTTTGAGACTGGGTTACCTCACTTAGTATGATGTTCTCCAGCTCCATCCATTTGTCTAAGAATTTCATGAATTCATTGTTTCTAATGGCTGAATAGTACTCCATTGTGTAAATATACCACATTTTTTGTATCCATTCCTCCATTGAAGGACACCTAGGTTCTTTCCAGCTTCTGGCTACTACAAATAGGGCTGCTATGAACATAATGGAGCATGTGTCCTTATTGCATGCTGAAGAATCCCCTGGATATATGCCCAGGAGTGGTATAACAGGGTCCCCAGGAAGTGACATGCCCAGTTTTCTGAGGAACCACCAGACTGATTTCCAAAGTGGTTGCACCATCTTCCAATCCCACCAGCAGTGGAGGAGTGTTCCTCTTTCTCCACATCCTCACCAACACCTGCTGTCTCCTGAGTTTTTGACCTTAGCCATTCTGACTGGTGTGAGGTGAAATCTCAGGGTTGTTTTGATTTGCATTTCCCTAATGATTAATGATGCTGAGCATTTCTTAAGGTATTTCTCAGCTCTCCGAAGTTCTTCATGTGAAAATTCTTTGTTTAGCTCCGTTCCCCACTTTTTAATGGGGTTATTTAGTTCTCTGGGTTCTACTTTCATGATTTCTTTGTATATATTAGATATTAGCCCTCTGTCGGATTTAGGGTTGGTGAAGATCCTTTCCCAGTCTGTTGGTTGACATTTTGTCCTTTTGACGGTGTCCGTTGCCTTACAGAAACTTTGTAGTTTTATGAGGTCCCATTTGTCAATTCTTGATCTTAGAGCATAAGCTATTGGTGTTCTATTCAGGAACATTTTCCCTGTTCCCATGTCCTCCAGGGTCTTCACCAGTTTCTTTTCGATTAGTTTTAGTGTGTCAGGTTTTATGTGGAGGTCCTTGATCCATTTGGAGTTGAGCTTGGTACAAGGAGATAAGAATGGATTGATGCACATTCTTCTGCATGCTGACATCCACTTGAACCAGCACCATTTGTTGAAAAGACTATCTTTTTTCCACTGGATGCTTTCAGCTCCTTTTTCGAAGACCAAGTGACCATAGGTGTGTTGGTTCCTTTCTGGGTCTTCAATCCTATTCCATTGATCCACTTGCCTGATATTGTACCAATACCATGCAGTTTTAATCACTATTGCTCTGTAGTAGAGTTTAAATTCTGGGATACTGAATCCCCCTGAAGTTATTTTACTGTTGAGAATAGTTTTAGCTATCCTGGGTTTTTTGTTATTCCAGATGAATTTGAGAATTGCTCTTTCTAGCTCTATGAAGAACTAGGTTGGGATTTTTATGGGGATAGCATTGAATCTGTAGATTGCCTTTGGCAAGATGGCCATTTTAATTATATTAATCCTGCAATCCACGAGCATGGAAGATTTTTCCATTTTCTGAGATCTTCTTCGATTTCCTTCTTCAGAGATCTGAAGTTCTGGTCATATAGGTCTTTCACTTGTATGGTTAGAGTCACCCCAAGTTACTTTATGCTGTTTGTAGCTATTGTGAAGGGGGACATTTCCCTAATTTCTTTCTCAGTCTGCTTATCCTTTGAATATATAAAGGTTACTGATTTGCTTGCGTTGATTTTGTAGCCAGCCACTTTGCTGAAGTTGTTTATCAGCTGTAGGAGTTCTCTAGTAGAATTTTTGGGGTCACTTAAGTATACGAACATATCATCTGCATATAGTGATAGGTTGACTTCTTCCTTTCCAATTTGTATCCATTTAACTTCCTTATGTTGTCTAATTGCTCTAGCTAGGACTTCAAGAACTATATTGAAAAGATATGGAGAGAGGGGGCAGCCTTGTCTAGTACCTGATTTTAGTGGGATTGCTTCAAGTTTCTCTCCATTTAGTTTGATGTTGTCTACCACTTTGCTGTATATTGCTTTTACTATGTTTAGATGTGGGCCTTGGATTCCTGTCCTTTCCAAGACTTTTATCATGAAAGGATGCTGAATTTTGTCAAATGCTTTTTCAGCATCTAATGAAATGATCATGTGGTTTTTTTCTTTTCCTTTTTTTTTTTTGTTTTTGTTTTCTTTTTTTTTTTTTTTTTTTTTTTTTTTTTTTTTTTTTGTAAAAACACAGCCCAGCATAGTGGTACATGCATTTTAAAAATTTATTTTTATATATTTTTATTATTTTTTTAATTAATTTATTTATTCATTTTTATTTACATTGAAAATGATTTCCCCTTTTCTGGGTCCCCACTTCCCGCAAGTCCCATAAACCCTCTTCTGTCCCCCTATTCTTCCATCTACCCCTTCCCACTTCCCTGTTCTGGAATTCCCCTATACTCTTGCACTGAGTCTTTCCAGAACCAGGGCCCACTCCTCCATTCTTTTTGGACATCATTTAATTTGTGGATTATGTCCTGGGTATTAAAAGTTTCTAGGCTAATATCCACTTATCAGTGAGTGCATGCCATGATTGATCTTTTGAGACTGGGTTACCTCACTTAGTATGATGTTCTCCAGATCCATCCATTTGTCTAAGAATTTCATGAATTCATTGTTTCTAATGGCTGGATAGTACTACATTGTGTAAATATACCACATTTTTTGTATCCATTCCTCCATTGAAGGACATCTAGGTTCTTTCTAGTTTCTGGCTACTACAAATAGGGCTGCTATGAATATAGTGGAACATGTGTCCTTATTGCATTCTGAAGAATCCTCTGGATATATGCCCAGTAGTGATATAACAGGGTCCTCAGGAAGTGACATGCCCAGTTTTCTGAGGAACCGCCAGACTGATTTCCAAAGTGGTTGCACCATCTTCCAATCCCACCAGCAGTGGAGGAGTGTTCCTCTTTCTCCACATCCTCGCCAACACCTGCTGTCTCCTGAGTTTTTGACCTTAGCCATTCTGACTGGTGTGAGGTGAAATCTCAGGGTTGTTTTGATTTGCATTTCCCTAATGATTAATGATGTTGAACATTTCTTAAGATGTTTCTCAGCTCTCCGACGTTCTTCATGTGAAAATTATTTGTTTACCTCCGTACCCCACTTTTTAATGGGGTTATTTGGTTCTCTGGATTCTACTTTCTTGAGTTTTTGTATATATTAGATATTAGCCCTCTGTCAGATTTAGGGTTGGTGAAGATCCTTTCCCAGTTTGTTGGTTGACGTTTTGTCCTTTTGACGGTGTCCTTTGCTTTACAGAAACTTTGTAGTTTTATAAGGTCCTATTTGTCAATTCTTGATCTTAGAGCATAAGCTATTGGTGTTCTATTCAAGAACTTTTCCCCTGTGCCCATGTCCTCCAGGGTCTTCCCCAATTTCTTTTCAATCAGTGTGTCAGGTTTTATGTGGAGGTCCTTGATTCATTTGGAGTTGATCTTGGTACAAGGAGATAAGAAAGGATTGATGCGCATTCTTCTGCATGCTGACCTCCAACTGAACCAGCACCATTTGTTGAAAAGACTATACTGGATGCTTTCAGCTCCTTTGTCGAAGACCAAGTAACCATAGGTGTGTTGGTTCATTTCTGGGTCTTCAGTCCTATTCCATTGATCCGCTTGCCTGATATTGTACCAATACCATGCAGTTTTTATCACTATTGCTCTGTAGTAGAGTTTAAAGTCTGGGATACTGAATCCCCCTGAAGTTCTTTTACTGCTGAGAATAGTTTTAGCTATCCTGGGTTTTTTGTTATTCCAGATGAATTTGAGAATTGCTCTTTCTAGCTCTATGAAGAAATGGGTTGGGATTTTTACTGGAATAGCATTGAATCTGTAGATTGCCTTTGGCAAGATGGCCATTTTAACTATATTAATCCTGCCAATCCACGAGCATGGAAGGTTTTTCCATTTTCTGAGATCTTCTTCGATTTCATTCTTCAGAGATCTGAAGTTCTTGTCATGTACGTCTTTCACTTGTTTGGTTAGAGTCACCACAAGATACTTTATGCTGTTTGTAGCTATTGTGAAGGGGGTCATTTCCCTAATTTCATTCTCAGTCTGCTTATCCTTTGAATATATAAAGGCTACTGATTTGCTTGCGTTGATTTTGTAGCCAGCCACTTTGCTGAAGTTGTTTATCAGCTGTAGGAGTTCTCTAGTAGAGTTTTTAGGGTCACTTAAGTATACGATCATTTCATCTGCAAATAGTGATAGTTTGACTTCTTCCTTTCCAAATTGTATCCCTTGACTTCCTTCTGATGTCTAATTGCTCTAGCTAGGACTTCAAGAACTATATTGAACAGATATGAAGAGAGGGGGCAGCCTTGTCTAGTGCCTGATTTTAGTGGGATTCCTTCAAGTTTCTCTCCATTTAGTTTGAGGTTGGCTACCGGTTTGCTGTATATTTCTTTTACTATGTTTAGATATGGGCCTTGAATTCCTGTCCTTTCCAAGACTTTTAGCATGAAAGGATGCTGAATTTTGTCAAATGCTTTTTCAGCATCTAATGAAATTATCATGTGTTTTTTTTTTCTTTGAGTTTGTTTATGTAGTGGATAGCATTTATGGATTTCCTTATATTGAACCATCCCTGCATCCCTGGGATGAAGCCTACTTGATCATGGTGGATGCTCGTTTTGATGCGTTCTTGGATTCAGTGGGCAAGAATTTTATTTAGTACGTTTGCATCGATATTCATAAGGGAAATTGGCCTGAAATTCTCTTTCTTAGTTGGATCTTTGTGTGGTTTTGGTATCAGCATAATAGTGGCTTCAAAGAAGGAGTTGCATAGTGTTCCTTCTGTTTCTATTTGGTGGAAAAGTGTGAAGAGTATTGGTGATAAGTCTTCTTTGAAGGTCTGATAGAATTCTGCACTGAAACCATCTGGTCCTGCGCTTTTTTTGGTTGGAAGCCTATCTATGACCCCTTCTATTTCTTTAGAGGTTATGGGTCTGTTTAGATGGTTTATTTGATCCTGATTTAATTTTGGTAATTGGTATCTGTCTAAGAAAATGTCCATTTCCTTCAGATTCTCCAGTTGTGTTGAGTACAGATTTTTGTAGTAGGATCTGATGATTTTTTTGAATTTCCTCAGTTTCTGTTGTAATATCTCCGTTTTCATTTCTAATTTTGTTAATTTGGATACTTTCTCTGTGCCCTTTTGTTAGTCTGGCTAAAGGTTTATCTATCTTGTTGATTTTTTCAAAGAACCAGCTTTTGGTCTTGTTGATTCTTTGTAAGGTTCTCTTGGTTTCTATTTGATTGATTTCAGCACTGAGTTTAATGATTTCCTGTCTTCTCCTCCTCCTGGGTGTATTAGCTTCTTCTTGTTCCAGGGTTTTCAGTTGTTCCGTTAATCTTCTAGTATAAGCTCTCTCGAATTTCTTTTGGGGGGCACTCAAAGCTATGAGTTTTCCTCTTAGCACTGCTTTCGTTGTGTCCAATAGATTTCTGTATGTTGTGCCTTCATTTTCATTAAATTCTAAGAAATCATTGATTTATTTCTTTATTTCTTCCTTGACTAAGGCATCATTGAGTAGAGTATTGTTCAGTTTCCATGTGTATGTGGGCTTTCTGTTGTTTTTACTGTTACTAAAGAACACTTTTACTCCATAGTGATCTGATAGGAGGTATGGGATTATTTCAATCTTCTTATATTTGTTGAGGTCTGTCTTGTGACCAACTATATGATCTATTTTGTAGAAGGTACCATGAGGTGCTGAGAAAAAGGTATATTCTTTTGCTTTGGGATAAAAAGTTCTCTATATATCTGTTAACTCCAATTGGTTCAAAGCTTCAATTAGTTTCATTGTCTCCCTGTTTAGTTTCTGTTTTCCTGATCAGTCCATTGGTGAGAGTAGAGTTTTGAAGTCACCCACAATTATTGTGTTAGCTGCAATGTGTACTTTGAGCATTAGTAAAGTTTCTTTTATGAATGAAGTCGTCCTTGTGTTTGGGGCATATATGTTCAGGATTGAGAGTTCTTCTTGTTGGATTTTTCCTTTGACCAGCAAGTAGTGACCTTCTTTGTCTCTTTTGATAACATTAGGTTGGAAGTCAATTTTATCTGAAATTAGAATGGCAACTCCGGCTTATTTCCTGGGACCATTTGCTTGTAGAATTGTCTTCCAGACTTTTAATCTTAGGTAGTTTTTGTCTTTGACATTGAGGTGTGTTTCCTGTATGCAGCAAAATGTAGGGTCCTGTTTATGTAACCAGTCTGTTAGTGTAGTAACCAGTCTGTTGCTTCCTATCATTTTTGATTTTAATTTTATACGTGTGTGGCTATCTTCTTTGGGTTTGATTTAAGAAGCTTAATATCCTGCTCTTTCCAGGGAATAGTTTCCTCGTTGTAATGGTGTTTTCACCCTATTATCCTTTGTAGGGCTGGGTTTGTAGAAAGATATCGTGCAAATTTAGTTTTGTTATGGAATATCTTGGTTTCTCCATCTATAGCATTTGAGAGTTTCACTGGGTATAGTAATCTCGGCTGGCATTTGTGTTCTCTTAGAGTCCGCATGAGATCTGCCCAGGATCTTCTAGCTTTCATGGTCTCTGGTGAGAAATCTGGTGTAATTCTGATAGGTCTTCCCTTATATGCTACTTGCCCTTTTTCTCTTACTGCCCTAAGTATTCTTTCTTTGTTTAGTACATTTGGGGTTTTGGTTATTATGTGATGGGAGGTATTTCTGTTCTGGTCCAGTCTGTTTGGAGTTCTGTAGGCTTCTTGTATATTCATGGGCATCTTTCACTTTAGGTTAGGGAAGTTTTCTTCCATAATTTTGTTGAAGATATTTGCTGGCCCTTTAAGTTGTAAATCTTCACTCTCATCAATGCCTATAATCCTTAGATTTGGCTTTCTCATTGTGTCCTGGATTTCCTGGATATTTTGGGTTACAAGCTTTTTGCATTTTGCATTTTCTTTAACTGTTGAGTCCATGGTTTCTATGGTATCTTCGGCATCTGAGATTCTTTCTTCTATCTCTTGTATTCTGTTGTTGATATTTGCCTCTATGGTCCCTGATTTCTTCCTAAGGCTTTCTATCTCCAAAGTTGTCTCCCTTTGTGCTTTCTTAGTTGTTTCTTCTTCTGCTTTTAGATCCTGGAAGTTTTTGCTCAGTTCTATCATTTGCTTGTTTGTGTTTTCCTCTAATTCTTTAAGGGATTTTTGTGCTTCCTCTTTCATGACTTCTGCCTGTTGATCAAGGTTCTCCTGTATTTCTTTAAGTGATTTTTGCATTTCCTCCTTATTGGCTTTTGTATTCTCCTGAATTTCTTTCAATGATTTTTGTGTTTCCCTTGCAAGGGCTTCTAATTTTTGATCCATTTTCTCATTAATTTCTTTAAGTATGTCCTTCATGTGTTCCTCTACCAGCATCATGTCCAGTGATTTTAAATCCAACTCTTGTTTTTCTGGTGTGTTGGGGTATCCAGGACTTGCTAATGTTGGAGAATTGGGTTCAGATGCTGCCATAATGCCTTAGTTTCTGTTAGTAACGTTCCAACATTTGCCTTTAGCCATCTGGTTCTCCCAGGTTTTAGATGGTCTTATTGTCACTGGCTGGTGCTTCAACCTACTGTGGATCTTTAAGGTTATCTCTGCAACACTAGATGGCTGGGTTTCTTCTGGCACAGATTACTGATATGCTCCCTTCCTGTTTTGTTCCTTGGAGCCCTTCTCTGTCTTGCCTCAAGCAATGTTATACTTAGGTTGTCAAGGTTAACCAGGTGTTCTCTGTCTGCTCTATTATGGAGCGAAGATGTTGTGGTAGGGGTCCCTCCCTCTGTTGATTCTCACATAGGACACAGGTCCTGAGATGGACTGGCTTGCATATGAACCACCTATGTGCTTAGTTCCTGAGTGCAGGCAGACCCCTGGCAGTTTGCACCACCAGAAATCTAAAGCTCAGGGTGATACAGTACCCAGTGATCCTTTTCCGTCCCCGGCAGGCAGCAAATAAGGTCGCGGGGCTTCTCCCCTTCCACAACTCCCTGGGCAGGACACGGGCCCCGAACCAGGTGGGCTAGCAGACAAAACCCGCCTACGTGCTCAATTCCTGAGTGCAGGCAGACCCCTGGCAGTTTGCACCACCAGAAATCTAAAGTTCAGGGTGGTACAGTACCTAGTGATCCTTTTCTGTCCCCGGCAGGCAGCAAATCTGGCCGCGGGGCTTCTCTCCTTCCAAGCTCCCTGAGCAGGACACAGGAGTCCACTGATGTTAAGAGATAATAAGAGAATTGTGTTTGCTACTACCTGTTATTTTTGATCTTACAGGTGACATTGTCTTTGTGTGGCTATCTTCTTTTGTGTTTCTTGAAAGATTACATTCTTGCTTTTTCTAGTGTGTAGTTTTCCTCCTTTTGTTTCCATTTTTATCTAATATCCTTTGTAAGGCTGGATTTGTGGAAATATATTGTGTAAATTTGGTTTTATCACGGAATATCTTGGTTTCTCCATCTATGGTGATTGACAATTTTGCCAGGCATAGTAGTCTGGACTGGACTGGCATTTGTGTTCTCCTAGGGGCTGTATGAGATCTTCCGAGGATCTTCTAGCTTTCATGGTCTGTGGAGAGAAGTCTGGTGTGATTCTGATAGGTCTGCCTTTATAAGTTACTTCCCATTTTTCGCCTACTGCATTTAATATTCTTTCTTTGTCTAGTGCATTTGGTGGTTTAATTATGATGTGCCAGGAGGCCTTTCTGGTCTGGCCCAGTCTGTTTAGAGCTCTATGGGCTTCTGATATGTTCATGAGCATCTCTTTCTTAAGGTTAGGAAATTTTCCTCTATAATTTTGTTGAAGATATTTATGTTCATGTTGAGAGTCTTCAATTTATTCTATGGTCATCCTCTGCTACATCTGTAGTTGGAGCCCTGGGTAACTCTCTGGATGGGCTTTCCTTTAGCCTCTGCTCCATACTTTGTCTCCCATGAGTATTATCATCCTGGATCTAAGAAGGACTTACAGGAAATTTTCAATTTTATGATGCCCCTTTTGTTTATTCTTGACATAACAACATTAGCTATTAGTGTTCTGTTTAAGAAATTTCTAGGATGTCTTGGGTTAGGAGTTTTGTACATTTTGAATATGCAGTTGTTAATCTCTTCTAATGTATCTTCTATGTCTGAGATTCTCCCTTTTATTACTTATATTTTGTTGGTGATGCTTACATCTGCAAAACCTTACCTCTTTCTTGGGTTTTCCATTTAAATGTTTTCCTGCATTTGTGTTTTCTTTATTGTTATTACTTTCACTTTTAGGTTTTGGACAGCTTCATTCATTTCCTTTTCCTGTTTGATTGTGTTTCCCTGCATTTCTTTTCTTTTTAATCTTTCTTTCTTGTTTAAAATATTTATACGATATATTTTTTTTTTGCATTTCAAATGATTTCCCCTTTTCTGGCTCCGCACTCCCCGAAAGTCCCATAAGCCCCGTTCCTCCCCCTGTTCCTCCATCCATCCCTTACCATTATTTTGTTCTTGTATTGCCCTATACTGCTACACTGAGTCTTTACAGAACCAGGGGCCACTCCTCTGTTCTTCTTGGACATCATTTGATGTGTGGATTATGTCTTGGGTATTCCAATTTTCAAGGCTAATATCCACTTATCAGTGAGTGCATACCATGACTGATCTTTTGGGACTGGGTTACCTCACTTAGTATGATGTTCTCCAGCTCCATCCATTTGTCTAAGAATTTCATGACTTCATTGTTTCTAATGGCAGAATAGTACTCCATTGTGTATATATAACACATTTTCTGTATCCACTCCTCTGTTGAGGGACATTTGGGTACTTTCCAGATTCTGGCTATTATAAATAGGGCTGAAATGAGCAGGTGTCCTTATTACATGCTGGGGAATCCTCAGGGTATATGCCCAGGAGTGGTATAGCAGGATTCTCCAGAAGTGACATGCCCAGTTTTCTGATTTCTTTAAGGGATTTATTTGTTTCCTGTTTAAGTGCTTCTACCTGTATACATTTATTTTCCTGTATTTCTTTCAGTGAGTTATTTGTATCCTCCTTAAAGGATTCTATTATCTTCATAGGATAGGACTGTTGGGTCAGTTGCCAAGTTGCCTTTGTGTAGTGGAAATCCTTGGATGTCTTCAGGCTGTGGTGTCTTCAGGGGAATGTACTAGCTGATAACCTGCACCAGCAGAATGTGCAAGCTCCAAATCTGTGAGGAATAGGGAAAGCATTTCTCAAAATGAAGTTCAGAGGCCTGAGTGATTACTCAATCCTCTTTACTGAGGAAAATATAGAAGTTTCTCTTCCCATAATAGCCATGATGTTGAAAACCCATGACATGAAGGACCTGCCTCCAAGATGACATCTGCATGACATCTGATGTTACAGAACATTTGTCAGACTGACTCAGGAGAACACCACAGAACATTACCAGGACTCAGCACGATGGCCATATTCACACTGCTGCTATGTGAAAATGGTCTGAAAGAAAGTTTTCTTCCAGATCTTATTGTGGAACCCGGGTTGACAGGACAGGCAGGTGAGTTTCTCCAGCCATCCCAGTGTTTGTTCTTTCACTCTGATGAGAAAAACTCTAATTTTCTCTCTAGTGAGCCAATTCCTCACAATGATGTTTGGGGGAAGCATTAATGCTCTAATATCTTCGTCCATGGGAGGTTTCTCTGCTAAGATCAGTTGTCTGAAGAAAGATGTTCTGGGACTCAACCTTTGATTTCTTCACAGGACACCTCCCAAAGCCCATCATCTGGGCTGAGCCTGGCTCTGTGATTGCCCTACAAGCATCTGCGACTATCTGGTGTCAGGATTCTTAGGAGGCCAAAAAATATCTTCTGTATAAAGAGTGAAGTGTAGATCCTTGGGACATTCAATTACCTCTGGAAACAATGAATAAGGCCAAGTTCAACATTCAACACATGACAACCAACTATGCAGGCATTTATAAGTGTTATTATAAGAGTTCTGCTGGATTTTCAGAACAGAATGATTTCACACAGCTGGTGATGACAGGTGAGAGGACACTCAGGGATCCCAGCACTGGCTCTTTCAAGAGAAGGAGGTCTATTCTCAAGGAACTGTTCTTTCAGAGTCCAATAATGGGGGACAATGTAGGTAACTCATGTTAATTTCACATCCTGCCCCTTATATCCTAGGAGCACTTGAAAAGCCCAGACTGTCAGTCTGGCCAAGCACTAATGTGACATCTGGAGTTTCCATAGCCTTTACCTGTAGCTCATACATGGGATTTGGCAGGTTCATTCTGATCCAGTAAAGAAAATACAACCTCTCTTGGACCCAGGACAAACAGCATCAGGTCTATCTACCATTCCAGGCTACTTTTATTCTGAATGCTGTTACTCCCAAACTAATGGAATATTCAGATGCTATGGCTCTTATAGGAATGCACCACAGGTGTAGTCAAAATCAAGTGACATCCTTGACCTCACAGTCTCAGGTAAGCACCTCCATCCTATAATCATTTATTGTTTTGGCCTACTTGGGGCCTTTTCCTAAGATGATCTTTGCCATAGAATAAGAGGGAGTAAGCTGTCAGGTTAAAAACACTGTTCAGTTTAAAAGTCATTCACCCTACAATATTGGAGTTGTTGCCATAATCCCCTGATACAAAAGCCTTCCTCCTTGTTTCATTGTAATTTAACAGTGGCAGTTGACCAGCTCACGCAATTGACAAAGTGATCAGATTATGTCACTGTACTAGTTAGAATCCTGTTTTTTGTTGCAAAACAGCAGGATCTGAAAAAAGGAACTTGGTGAGAAAAAAGGTTTATTCCATATAAATTTGTGAGGAGCATCATGAAGGTAATTAGATGTAGATATGCAAGCAAGAATTGAGGTAGAGTTCTTGAAGGAACAATGCTCACAAGTTTACTTTCAATGGATTGCAGAATTGCCTTCTTACACCATCAAGGTCTAACCAGTTAGGATTAGAATAAACCAAGGTGGTCTGAGCTCTCATAAATCTATCAATCAGGAAAATCTTTCCCTAGACACAGATGCATTTTCCTCTATTGCAGCTGCCTCTTTCCAGATTTCTCTAGCTTGTATCAAATTATCAAAATCTAATGAGAACCATCTTCAGTGGAAGACAGATACTGTACATTTCCTTGTTTTTATTTCTTAAAATCATGGGCCTAGACTCATGGTAATGACTGCACACCAGAGGCTTTTTGTACCTGCTTTGCAGATTCATTGAGGCAGTTCTGAGTCCCTCAGGGTCTCCAGTCCTCTCCCCACATATCCAATGATAAGGATTTGTATAGTATTGAATGGCCGAGCTGTGATCTTCACAAAGATCCAATAACCCAGAGTGAAAAAAAATCTTGTCTACAAAGGGAGGATATCCTTTTGTAATTAGTGTCCAGATTGAGATAGAAAGAAACAGGACACACTACAATGTTGTGAACTCTAATGTTCATCTTTCCTTCAACCTCTGGCAGAAACCAAGGACCCGTCCCCTATGCCCACTGAAGATAGTAAGTGAGACCCGCCTGGCAGTGAGTATAACAAGAATTGAGATCACTATGGATTGGTGAATCCTCCTCTGAATTTGAGAAAGTGAGAGATCTGGACTTATTTCCGAATGAGATGATGTGTCCCTTACACAGCTCAGGAACAATATCTCTTTCTACCTAAATTTCAGAACCCGCTTTACAAGAAGTTCTGAGCGCTTGGTTTCCTGAAATTTCTGATAAAGTTTCTTCCTAAACTCCAGCTCCTTAGACAAATATTACTAAATAATAATGGAAGATAAAAATGTTGCTTAGATATTCAGCAATGGGGAAAAAACCATATTCTCTGAGTCCCTTACATAATTTCTGCTCCTGTACAGGAATGTCTGGGCTCACACCTTCAGTTACTCCCTGTGCTTCCCGTGGGTGTGACATCGCAGGTGAGGAAGGGGTCCCTTCCATGGAATCCCAGTACTGAAATGACCTCCGCCCCCTTTGCCACAAGGAAGGTGACACGGGACACTGAGTGGACTCAGAGCCGAGGCTAGACCATCACCTGCTTTCATGCTCAAAGTGCCGTGAGAAGGCTAGAAATCAAACACTGAGTTTGACTTATTTTTATGTATTATTATTATCATCATCATTATCATTATTATTTTAATTTTTTACATAGTTTTTATGCTTCTGACATTCATTCTAAATGACTTGGGCATATTGAACTTGTCTCTGTGAGCCTCAATAGTCTCACCTACAGCTGACTGGGGAAAACCTACAATTCCAGGTGGAATGATTGTGATATTGGGGGTCACACATTGGCTGGGCACATCATAGGTGCACGGGTAAGGAATATCCTTCTCTCATACCTGACGTCACTTCCGTCTAAGGACTGGGAACACACTGGAAGGTTTTGACTGGAGTCCTGGCGTTGTTCCTCCTCCTGCTTTTCTTCCTCCTGCTCTGTCTCATCCTCATCCGACACCGGCGTTGGTACAAAAAGTAGGCTGAGGACGCGGCTGGAGCCGAGGGAAATGGAATCAGGGTGAGAATAAAAAGAGGTGAAAAAAATGAGGCGCAAGCTTCCAGACTCTCCCACGTTCTGGGGTAGCCTTGGAAATGTGTAGTGTAATTAAAATCCTAAAGGAACTCTCTGAATGAGATGCCGGATGGAGTCGGGAGTAGCATCACTCACATGCTTCACTCCTGGTCATTCCCCTCCCTCACATGCTTCAGTCCTGGTCATTCCCCTGCCTCACACTCTTCAGTCCTTTTCATCCCCTTCATTCAGCTTATTGTCTCTTGCCGCAGACCCCACCTGATGAGGACACACAGGGGATCGTGTATGCCCAGGTGAAACCCTCCAGACTTCGGACGGTAGGGTTACATTCTTTCCAAACTTTTCCCTCAGGTTTATCCCAAGACACGCCCACAGCACTGCCACGCCCCATTAGTCACTAACACTAGACACACACCTTCTTCCAACCCTGTCCCACTCCAGGATATGACATCAAAGGCACGACCACCCCAAGCCACATCCATACCCGAGACACGCCCACAAAAGAAACATGTTCACAACTGAGCCACACCCTATAAGTTATTAACACTAAACACACATCTTCTTCCAACCCCATCCCACTCCAGGACACAACATCCAAAGAGACCGAGGATGTGACCTATGCCCAGCTATGCAGCCGGACACAGGAAGAGAACCACAGCTGAGACCAGCAGGCAGCCATCCTGGGAAGAAGGCCCACACCCCACATCCCACGAATGAGAATGAGGAATTTTCTGAGAAGACATTTGTTCCCAGTGGACTTGGTTTGACAGATGGGAGCCATCATGACTCCCTCCGGTGTCATCAGAAGCTTCTCAGAATTGTGGGAATGTGCTTCTTACCTTTTCAGAGGCAACAACAGTCCTCATGTCTTTTAAATAAAGCCAAACCCTTCTCAATAAATGCCACACCAGCTCCGGTGGAGTCTGTGTGACATGGCAGAAGTCATGTTGTCAAGCCAGAGCTGTGTGTGTTCCTCAGAACTTAGCCCGAGGAGGTCCCTGGCTTCCTGTTTCTGCAAGCTGTTCTAGAGCGTTGGACAAATTCTGTGGATTTGGGTGCTGTGCCTTGTCTTTCTGTGTTTAGAGTTAAGTGGGAGGGAAATGAGACATGTGGAGATGTAATGAATCAGGTACAACTGGAAGAGTTGTATGTGAAAAATCCAGACATAGTGGATGGTGAAAGGTTAAAAGTTCAACAACTGGTAGGGAAAGGCCAGGACGGTGTATCAGAAGTTAAGGAAGATAGTGTGAGAATTCCAACAACTATAATGTACAGTAGGAAGCGTTACTTACTCAGAGGAAGCATTACTTACTCCAGTGAATAGGGAAACTCCACAGAGGCTCAGGACAACAGCCCCTCCAATGCCACACACAGGAGTTCACACCGTGTTCCTAACTGGCCTGACTGCCCATAAATATTAATGAAATTTACAAGCTAGAGCAAATTTGCTCAGACTGCAGCTTGGCAGAATTCTTAAAATAGAGTGACCTCAAATCTGTCATGATTAACCACTGTCTGGGTGAAGAACGTTT
Organism: Apodemus sylvaticus; assembly: GCF_947179515.1. Classification (NCBI taxonomy): domain Eukaryota; kingdom Metazoa; phylum Chordata; class Mammalia; order Rodentia; family Muridae; genus Apodemus; species Apodemus sylvaticus. Next base: position 8,463,871 of record NC_067493.1, on the reverse strand, counting down.
CCCCTACCCCGAAAAAGCACTTCCTGTTCTTTCCTTTTTAGTTTCAAGTTAACTTGTAAACATGTAACCTGGCATGAAGTCAAAAGTAGTTCCTAAATCATGTGTCTACATCTGAGATGTTTCCAGAAGTAAAACTGCAGCAGATTCAAGCTGCTTTTTGGTGTGTTGTGTCTGTCTGTCACTCCTTACCTACCTGAGTACCGGGACCCTGCTTCTCCCACAGGACGAGACCTGACTGGGTCTGTCCATGGCAAAAGAGCACGTCTGTCTAAGCCTGGAAAATTAGAGGGACAGTTAATGAGGCCCGTTTGCTATGGAAGGTCTCAGAGTCTATTCAGGAAGTACATCTTGCTCACAACTGACTACTTACAAGGAGGGAGACAGGGGATTTACTGGAATGGCATTGCTAGAAAAAGAATGAGATGGTTTCTGCCTTTGGGACAGCACCAACAAGCATGGGCCTCCAGGAGTGTTGATAGTTGAGGTGGGTGTAAATCTTCATGTAATAATGTACATATTTTTATATTCCTCCTTTGAGGACTGTCCTTCTTGTTAATGTTAATGACTCCATGATAATCAAATCTAGCAGGAGTACAGAGGCAAGGGATGGCTAATTTCTCAGCAAATGGTAAAGCCTGGGGCATTCTGGACAGCATTTTAGACAATGGGAATTGCTTTAAAAAATATGACTTGGAAAATAGAAAATTTCTCAACTATGTGAAAATATAAGGGGGCAATATAAATTGTATAAGAGGTTTCATGAAACTAAAGTAACAAAAGCAGCTGAAAAGTGTGCCAACTTGTTGGAATCATAGTAAGCAAAGAAATGAAGATATTTAGATTTTTTTTCTAAAAAAAGGCAGTCAGACTACTGTGTTCAGAAAAAGCATGGAAGAGTTCAAGGTTAGGCCCAGGTGTTGGAGAAGTAATTTCTAGAAAAGGTAACCACAGTTTGCTTATCCTTTGTACTTGACAGAGAAGAGCAGATCTCTAAATTATTATGCAAATTTAAAGAGAGACATGTGACTGTTGCCTCTTAAAAAACAAGAGGCTAGGTTCACAGGATGCTGATTTATCTTACAACCAAAATGAGAGCAGGAGCAATTAATTGGATTTATATGTAAAATAAGAGATTGGGCTTAAGAGTGGTGAGAGAAAAAGTATCAAGAGAATGTTTTCAGAATAGCAAGAGAGAATTGCTTGGAGAACTGTCACAGACAGCATATAGAGTGAAAGAGAGCTGCCTGGAGATCTTCAGAAAAAATAACTGATCAGAGAGAAAGACAAGAGAAGAAAAAGAAAGCAGCTGGTAAAGCTTTTTTGAGCAGAACATAGGCTACCAGCTTTCACCCACAATTCTAGGATTTTTTTTCTACTATCAGACTCCAGGTTAAGTCTGTTCCTTGACAACTGATTTGTGATTCATGGAGTGTCACTGACTTCCTGAAACTGAATATAAGCCACAGAGTAAAATGTGGAGGAAATGATCTAATGGACCCCCAGACAGTTCCTGACATACCAAGGCTTTTCAAAGATCAACATCCAGAGAATCTGGGAGGCAGATTTTGTAACACCTTGTCTTTTGAGCTGACCCTGACAAAGAAAGGACACAGTAAAAACTTTGTGAGACTAAGTTTAAGACACATTACCAAGGAACTAGTATACTGAGTGGGTCTCCATGTCTATATTAACACCTGATAGGAGCTTGGGCCTGACTGTGACTTTTGCATAAATCCTCAGCATAATGTGTGGTTGCTTTGGATAACGCTCCTAGATGAATAGATTAACCTGGCCTCTTCTACTGGTGCATGTGCAGGTATAGAATAGTTCGATATCAGACTTTCCCTGAGTGATATGTCCTTATTGCACACTGTGGAATGTATCAGGTACCTAAATATTGCCAATCTTGAGAGCATTCTTTCAAACATTCTCTATGTTAGCCAATATATGGATTGACAAATTCCAAGGGAAGTGCCGTTATTCAATCTACTCTGTAATTTTGTAGATGATGAATGGGATTCTAGACCTACAACACATTGGTAGGGTATTTGGATGGCATGTACAATGCCCTAGAATCAATCCTACACACACATACACATACAAATACACATATATGCAAACCTTGCCTGAACCCAGAGCTGCCATACTATGTGTATGTGTGTGTGTGTGTGTGTGTATATATATATATAGATATAGGTATAGGTATAGGTATAGGTATAGGTATATGTGTATATATATATATATATATATATATATATATATATATATATATATATATATATATATATATATATATATTGTGTGTGTGTGTAGGTATATGTATATATTTTACAAAAAATGGAAATATAGATGAAGAGCTTGGATGAAATCATCAGATAAAGGGATGATTCTGTTGTAACAACACATCCAGGCCACAGGGATGCATGAAGACCTAGAAAAGGGCAAAATAAGCTATGAGAGCTCTTATCCCAAGAACATAAACAATAGTTATACACATCCCTCCAAAAAAAAGAGAGCTCCCCATCCGGTCGTGATTGTCAAAGGTAATGGCAAAACAACAAATATTGTGTAGGGCATAAATAGTCCCAAGATAGATCAAGAGACTCAATGGGAGGATATTCTAAATACCTGTTCCTTAACAATCAGCTCTGTAAACCCTGTCTGAATCCAGAGCTGACATACATTTTTTTTTTCTCAAGGATCATGAGGGTGACAAGGCCGTGCTGGGAGGGATAACAGTCTCTTTCACAAAATTTAGTTCAAATGACACAAGGTTATCTGATGAGTAAGAAGTAGAAGGGATTAAAAAAAAAAGGGCTAGAGAATATGCAGTCCAAAAAATAAAAAATAAAAGGCAGAAAGGACCATTCCACAATTGGTGGGCTCCCTGAGAGGCCCTTAGCAGTAGAAGCTTTTCTTCTTCTTCTTGAGGTTCTTGTGGTTCTCTGAGGTGTCATTGTTCTCATTCTGTAATCTCTGCAGGTGAGAAATTTCTTGCTCATGACCAAATTTCACCTTCACATAGAAAGAATATGTCCTGTGCTAGGACATATCAATAGTAGTGTAGACTTCAATGGACACTGTCCTAAACCTTCAGATCAACACAGGGTGGTCCTCAAAGAACACAAACCATGGGTGATGATACCATGGATCCTGTGTACTCTCAAATAATGGAGATGAAAAAACATTTTATTCTGACACTAGGCAGACAAAGGCTATGTATCCAACTGGAGGATTTCCAGGTTGTATAAGGTCACTCAGTAGGATTGGGGATGCAGTCTATCCCACTATATTCTCAGGAGCAAAGTCACTCAGAAATTGTAAGTTGATGTGGGGAATAGAACCAAGAACAATACAACTTTATAAACTCCTAAGAGTTTCCAAACTGTACCAAGGTACACTCTTCCTTGGAGAAACACTTATGGATATATGATTGGGCATAGTGACATCCTAGAGGTGCAGCCACTTAAAGCAAAATAATTGAAAAAATATAAGATGAGCAGGGCATTGCAGACCCAAAAAAGACACCATGAGATTTGAAACAATGAGTAGCTATACTCCAATAATCCATCAGTGATAAATGCCAGGCAATCTTACAGGTCTTTTGCTTTACTAGGCATCTGGTGCATTAAAAGTTTCTCCATTTACTTTTCCTGCTTCTTGAGAACAATAGTTGGAGGGAGGAGGTTTGGGGACTACCCAAGCCTCTGTAGCTAGAGGAACACAAGTGTACTTGCACTATTTGTGACATATGCTTCGCAAACTGCAGAGAGTTAATATGCCCGGGTCAGGGGTCTGCCATTTTATCAGTGGAGAAGAGGGTGAGTAAGGGGAAAGATTGTGTAAGGGAGTTCAGGGAAGGGGATACCATTCACCCCAGAGTTGGACTCCCATGCTATCCTGTAACAAATGGCACTAGCATCCTACTTCAATGGATAGAGCAAGGAGTGTATGACTGTCTTCAGATTGAAGAGTATTAAATGTCACCCTCCCATCTTAAATGGAGGCTAATGGCATTGCTCCAGGGAGCACGAGTGCCTGGGGCATTGAGGTAGAATCTGCAGTGTCAGGTAAGAAACTTTGTTCAGAAGAGAAATGTTGAAAAACTAGAAGTGGTGAGTTTTAGATGCAGAGTTTTAAGGGGGTGGGGCTGACTCATCTAGAAATGAGGAAGTCAGAAAGCAAAATATCAAGCAGTGAATGATCCATGCTGGGAGAGCCCTAACTTTCTTCATAGGGTCAACTAGGATTTTTGGACAATTCCCCACCCCCACCTCCTTATCCTGGGACCTTCTGTCTTGTAATGATCCTGTTCAATTTCTAGTCAATCCAGGAAAATTATGGTTCTCTGTAGATCTTATTTCCTGACTCTTACTTACGACATTAACTTCTAAAACTATAGTCCTAAGGGGTTCCCATTGCTGTCCCCTGGCAGCTGTGCTCCCTGGTAAATAGGCTCTTTAAACTCTTAACTACATACTGGTTCCTCAGTGTACCCCAGGTTCCCAGTTTTTGTGAGCTGTCACCTATTCTGAGATTGAATATGGTCAGTCAACTCTCATTAGTTGATTTTTGTTACTGTAAACAATGCCTAGTCCCCATTTCTCTAAATGATGCCACAGAACTCCATGCTTCACCTATTTGATCATTGGTGTTACGCTTACCTTCCTCTGTCATCAGCTCCATATGTAGCATGAATAGATTATGGTGGACAGCTACCCAGTGCTAAAATCTGAATTTACTACATGGCTGTGAAGTAAGGGAGGGGAATTTAAAGTCACCCCAAAAGCGAGGATAATATATGTATATGAGTATCACCTCAAGTTACTAATGCAGCTGCCTGAGATGCTGATGCATTCTGAATGGAGTATGTTGATACCAAAATCATTGATCATCATGAAGTGAAGTTTTCCCTTTCTGTACATTTCAGCTACTCTAACATTCTGTGACAAAGAAAACAGCATAGTCACCAGTGCACGAGCATGTTGCTTGTGGCTAGACTTATCTATTTCCAAAATAATTAGCTAAGTTAATCAGGTGTTTTTGTATTGATACAGAATCAGGTATTAAATTATAAAATCAGAAAGTGAACTGATACATCTAGAAGGGGGAATACAGTTTGAGATTGGTATTTTGTTTTTGTAGTTGTTGATTAGTTGAAGGTAGATGGAGATCACTCATTGGATTATCAGCATGAGCTACAACTGCTATCCTTCCAGAGATGGATAAAGTGTGACTTTCAAACTGAAAATAATTCTTAGATGTGAGACTATGTCTGCTTGCAGAAGTAGGAACTAATCTATATTAGTTTTATAGTGAACACCAGAGAGTAAGCAGAACTACATTCATACTCATCTGCAAATAGAGCACCAGGCATACAGACATAGTAAGATTCTTTTGGAGTCCTGACACGTCCACACCCACCATGGTGGAGTAGTAAGACATCATGCTCATGTCCAGGTACTGGAGAGTGCTAGCTTCTTTTCTTGTACAGAGATTGTTCTGCATTTTGAGAATTTAATTTGCAGTTCTGTTTCTCCACTTTAGATTTTGACAACCTTTGCAATTTTGACCCAACGTATGAACCATATGCAAAGGATGATGGCAGATAGGGACTCTTCTTTGATATCATTTACATGATACAAACTACTTGTATCCCAACTATGTTATAAAACAGTCTGAAAGTTAACCAGTCCTGTGCAGCTTGATATCACAAGTATCTCTGAACCCAGTTCTATGGTGAGAAATGATGGCAAGGCTCATAATTTAGATGCTAACAAGATTTAAGTTGGAATGGGCATTTGATGGTGGAAGTCATTACATCAAAATCAATCTTTATAAAACCCAGAAGATTTCTGAAGAAAATAAATATATCATTAAGTGTGTTAAGATTCTTTTTATGAAAATTGAATGTTTTGGTTTAAAAGGTCAGTGAATCTATAGCAGATTTTTCAGCAAAGGGAAATCAATACAGAGGCATGTTTTCTTTTCCATTTCTTTCCATGTCTCTTCCATGTTTATCAAGGAGAACAGAAGGATCAGTTTCTCAGCACATCTCCTGTTTTGTGAGTCCTCCTAGCAGCTTTAACTTGCTCTTATCTTTGTGGAACATGACTCTTCAGGATTGTTGATTCTTTTGCCATATTGAAGTCTCAGTAGCTCTTATTACAGAGATTTGACCTACCTACTGAAGATAGGCCCCATCATTATTCCTTAATGATTTAGAGACAACTGCTCTCCCAGTACAACTATAGCTATTTAAAAGATGCAATGTTGTAACCACTGAAAAATTGCCAATATTAGTTTACATAATTGAACATGTTGTTATCTCATCCCTTGGTAGTCAGTGGCTGGTTGGTGGATTTCTATGATTTCAACCCAGTGAGACCTACATAGTGAGTTCCAGGAGAACAAGAATGGCATAGTGAATCTATGTCTTAGCAAACACACACACACACACACACACATACACACACACAAACACACACACGCACACGCTCGCACACGCACAGGCACACACAGAGATTCACACATACACACATGCATTCAATGCACTCACACACACATGCACATGCACTTACAGACACACATTGACACACACACACACACACACACACACACACACACACAGACACAAACCAAAAATCATTGACCACACGCCTCCAAGGAGTTCAAATGAACTCTTTCGTTCATCAGCTAGACTTGTGTCTTATCTTTTTTTCTGTCACCTGTGTCTTATCTTGTGTGAGTAGCATTTTTCATGTATACCAATCATTTGTACATCCAACATTTCCTGAGTTTCTCAAGGGTCAGGATGCCAATGGGCCATGAGTGTGATCTGATTGAAGGAAAAACAAGAATAAGATCTCTGAGGAAAAAAAAAAGACTAAACTATTCTGATTCCCCTCAGGTGAAGGTGCTGGCTCAGAATGACACCAGGTTCCATTCATGTTAAGTCCATAGTGATTGAGCTTATGCAAACAGATGTAGATGCATACGGTGGAAACTGTCTGCATGAAGAGACCACAGTCAGATTTGGAATTGCAATGCCAACAGAAGGCAGCAGAGGGTGTAGGATGGTAAGTTTAAGATCTGCATGGGATTCAGCAGATTCTGTGCCAGAAAACAAAACCAAAACTAAGGAACTAATGTAGACAGAAACCACATAGTCTGGTGCTAAACCCGGAATAGATCAAGAAATAAAATGGCCAGATCCCCACACGATCAGGTCCCCTTTCCCAGTGGCTGATAGTACTACATCCAGATGACACAAAGAAGAATGCACACTGTTTACACCATATGCTGTGTGTCTGTCCATTTGGCAAGAAGACACAATCTGTACACTTGTGGCATCTGGAAGATGACATGTCCCCCATTTTAACAACTGTATCTTGGTGATATGCGAAGATTGGGAAGGAGAAATATTTCCTGAGAGGAAAGCCACTTTACAACTATGCCTTAGCTTATGAGGGTGTCTCAGCAGCTCAGTTTCTTACTTGTACCTAGAGGACCTACTCGGACTTTAGTGCAAACACTCACAGCTAACTATCTTGCAGAACTGATTCTGGACACCAGGCACCATGTGCTGGTAGGTGAGTGTATTCCCAGGTGTTGCACAGTGTACATACTCCCTGAGAATTGGTTTCCCCTGTTGCCAGAGATGCAAAAGGAGTCTTGAGTCAGGAAGCTACTATCTGAAAATGATGTTCTCATATCTGCCTACTGATTTCTGTTGCAGAGGATTTATTTAAACTCACAATCAGGGTGCTGCCAAGCAATGAGGTAAAGATGGGGAACCAGTGAACCATCTTCTATGGTCACACATGCCACAAAATACCTTCTCCATAAAGAAGGAAGTTCATATTATCTGATAATTACAATCATTCTAGAAACTGAGATTAAGGCCATGTTCTCTGTCTCCTCGATTCAATGTCATATTGTAGGTCGAGATTGGTCTTCCTATAGGTGCCACTTCATGACTCCAGAAGGAAAAAGGTAATATCATGGTGCTTGTGTTGATGGCTGAGAAAATACTTCCCATATCCCTCATCTTCTTGAGTAAAGAGATATGTTCACTGTGGTCTATCTTTCTCAAATCTGAGAAGTGTGTTTCCCATATGAGTCCACTAAACTCATTTGACTTCTCATTTTACCCCAAAAATTCACACTGTCTGTCTTTCCCAGCTCTGTTGTGACCTCAGAGGTAAGTGTGAATCTTTCGTGTGCAATAAAAGAGGTATCTGATAGGGTCATTCCAATGAAAGAATATGAAAAGTTCTCTAAACAGATTCCTCCCAGAATAAACACACTGCGATATTCCAGGCCATGTTCACAGTGGTAGGACCCGCTGTTATCCACAACCAGAGGTAGATGTTCATATGCTATGGATAATATTCGAGTATCACCCAGGTGTGGTCCTAGGCAAGTAACAATCTCAAATTCTTGGTCTCATGTAAACTAGGCCTAGAGTTTTATTTGAACTGAGGAATTTTTTTCTTCAGATTTTGTGGATGGACTGGGGGGCTTCTGGGCCTCCATTTTCACATCATCACTTGGGGAAACATCCTGCATCATCAGCCATGGTTAGATCTTCATTTTTGTATATATTTTACTCTGTCTTGCTTTTATATAACCTTTTATATTATTTTAAATTATCACAATCCCACCTACTTTATGAGTTTCCATTTTTTTCTATTCATAACAAAGGACTTGCCTCAAATACAATAATGGTTGAATTATTGCATAAATAAATAATGCATAAATAAAACTTCACACTGAAATAAAGATAACTTACTTTAAGCGATTTACCAAATCACTTTCTGTGCATCTTAGAACCTTCACTTTTCACCATATACACTTTGTGATTACTCTGAAAATGGAAAAGAATAGCATGGATGCCCCAGTGTTAGAAGGAACTCAATGGTGGACACTTTTGTTATAGCCTTGAAACCATTAATTCTCCTCTCCCTCCTCTTCATCTTCTTCTTTTGAAATTTATTTTCCCACGTTTTTATTCATTTGCTTCACATCTTGATCACAGGCCCTGCACATCCCCATCTCACAAGTCCCTCTGCCCAGGCTCCCTCCCCTTCACCTTGACCTCTCTGGGTACCTCAATCATTCACTCAACTCTTCAATAAGACTCCCTATTCTTGAGTTCTACCTATGTGTTTGGCTCTGGGTTTCTGCATCTATTTCCATCAGCTGCTGGATGCATCTTCACCATTGACAGTTATGCTAGGCCCTTGTATGCAAGAATTGCAGAATATCATTAATTCTCTCCAGGGTTGACTCTCTCCTATGGGGTGGGACTCAAATTGGGTCAGTCATTAGTTCTAAGATAACCATAAACAATTAATAAAGGGTAAAGTTGAAGAAATAAAACACCGTAAAGTATCAATTTGTGGGAGCCAAAGATAGAGAGGAATGGAATGTTTTAAAACTCAAATTCTCTGTTTGGATTATTATGGATAAGATTGGATGTTTCTGGACCCAGCACAAGTCACAGAATTTCAGGATTTATCCTTTTTATTGGGGCTCCACAAAATGAGAATCAGGGATGCTATTGGCTATTAGGTGTCTTAATCAGGGTTTCTATGCCTGCACGAAATGCCATGACCAAGATGCCGGTTGGGAAGGGAAGGGTTTATTCACTGTAAACTTCCACATTTCTGTTCACCACAAAAGTAGTCAGGACTGGAACTCACTCATGACAGGAACCTGGAGGCAGGAGTTGATGCAGAGGCCAAGGAGGATGCTGATTACTCTGTTGCTTTCTTTGTCTTGCTCAGCTTGCTTTCTTATAGGACCCTGGATCAGCCCACAGATGGTGTCACTCACAGTGAGCCCTCTCTCCCATCACTAATTGTGAAAATTCCTTACAGCTGTGACATTTCCTAAATGGAAGCTCTTTCGTCTGTGATAAGTCCACCTTGTGTCCAGTTGACACACAAAACCAGCCAGTACACTAGGTATCTATGACTGCTGTAGCCTGGGCCACACTGCTCATGCTCTATGAATGAAGGAAGCCATGCATGTGAGTCAGATGCTCTCTTATTTTTAGTTTGGAATAGAAGATGCTGCATGCTTGAATGAGTTCTGATAGTAGTAGGTATGTTCAAACCATTATCTTAACTTCTAGCTGTGAAACTTCTGATTCATTCTCATTTTTTTTCTTTTTTTCTTTTTTTTTTTTTTTTTTTTTTTGTCTATGGGGTGGGGTATACCTGGCTGTTGGCAGTTAAGTGTGGGGTGGATCTTAGACAGAATACTCACAATATTATCTAGTTTCATACATTCACCTTCAAATTTCATTTTATCTTTGTTTTTTTAAAGCTGAACATTATTCTAATTTGTAGATGTACCACATTTTCTTTATCCATTCTTCATCTGAGGGACATCTAGGTTGTATCTAGTTTCTGGCTATTTTTTTCATTAGATATTTGATTTATTTACATTTCAAATGTTATCCCTCTGAAAACCCTCTCCCCCATCCCCACTCCTGCTATTTAACAACCCCCTCCCACTTTCCTGATAGGGCAATCCCCTACACTGGGTCATCAAGCCTTCACAGGACCATTGGCCTCTCTTCTCATTGTTTTTCTTTTTTTGTGTGTGTGTTTTTATTTTATTCGATTTATTTTTATTTACATTTCAAATAAATTCCCCTTTTCTGGTTCCCCACTCCCCGAAAGTCACATAAGCCCCCTTCCCTCCCCCTGTTCTCCCACCCACCCCTTCCCACTTCCCTGTTCTGGTTTTGCCCTATACTGCTTTACTGAGTCTTTCCAGAACCAGGGGCCACTCCTCTGTTCTTCTTGAACCTCATTTGATATGTGGATTATGTTTTGGGTATTCCAGTTTTCCAGGCTAATATCTACTTGTTCACATACACAACAGATTGGCACTGACCTGATAACAAATTAACCAACATATTCACATGGGGTCTTCAATATCCAGGATCATGGATGATGTCACGGAACTGAAGAATGAAATAACTTCGAATATACATGCCACACCAGATTTTTCATATCTGCTGTGGAACACAGGGAGAGAGCCATATAAAATATTATTCTTTTTGCTCAGGAATTAATTACCTGTACAGAGAATTTTTTCGCCACCATATGAATTTTAAGATCTTCTTTTTCTTTCTGCAAAAAAAAAAAAATGGCTTTAAAATTCTTTTCTAGTTATCACCGAATCTTTATATTAAGGTTTTAATTTTTTCAGCAAATATCTTTGTAAATATGAAAGCTTCAGAGATGTGTATTAATTTTACTTGAAAAATTTTATTCAGAACTTTAATTTGAGGATATATCAATCCTTGTTACTGAGGTGTCTTTTTTGTATGCAACAGAATAATAGATCTAGTTTTATATCCATTCTGTTAGCCTGTGTGTATTTATTAGAGTCCATTAATGTTGAGAGATGTTAATGACCAATGGCAGTTAAATGTCTGTGTCTGTATACGTGTTTGTCTGTATACGTGTTTGTGTGTGTGTGTGTGTATGTGTGTGTTTGTGTGTACATGTGTGTGTGTGTGTGTGTGTGTGTGTGTGTGTGTCCCTTTTGGTTCTCATTGTGTGATGTTACTTATTTTATGTGTTTTACTTGGTATAGTCAGCCTACTTGTTTTGGAGTTTTCCTTCTAGTATCTTGTATATGATGAGATTTGCAAATATATATTGCTTAAATTTGGTTTTGTCATGGAATAACTTGTTTTCTTCATTTAACTTTATTAAATGATTTGCTAGGTAGAGTAGTCTTGTCTGATATCTGTGGTCTCTATGAGTGTGCAAGATATTTCTCCAGGCCATTCTGTCTTTTAATTCCTATATTGGAAAGTCGCTGTAATTCTGAGAGATCTGCCATTATATGTAATTTAGCCATTTTCCCTTACAGCTTTCCATATTCTTCCTCTGTTCTCTATATTTGGTGATTTGATTATTATATGGCGGGTGCATTTCCATTTCTAGTTCAATCTAATTGGTATTCTGCAAGCTACTTCTATTCTTATAGGCATCCCATTCTTTAGCATGGTGAAATTTTCTTTTACAAGATGTTGAAAAATATTTCCTGGGCTTTGGTTATGGGAGTGTTGTTCTATTCCTAGTATTCTTAAATTTGCACTTCTCATAGTGGGCTACATTTCATATGGGTTCTGTGTCAGGAAGTGTTTAGATTTTGTATTTTCTTTGATCAACGTACCCATTTCTTCCACCATATCTTCTCTGCCTGAGATTCTGTCTTCCACATTTTATTCTTTGGAGATGCTTTCCTCTGTGGATCCTGTTCTCTTTCCTAGGTTTTCTAACTCCAGGATTCCATCAGTATGTGTTTTCCTTTAGGAATGTACTCATTTCGTATTTAATGACCCCTATCATCTTTATAATATTGGATTTAAGGTCATCTTCCTGATAATAACCCCAGATTTAGCTGTGTTAGGATATCCAGGGCTTGCTGGAAGATAGCTGGGTTCTAGTAGCGCCCAATTGCTCTGGATTTGTTGGCTTTGTTCTTACACTGGACTTCAGCCTTAATGTTATTTCTTGTGTTGATTGGATCATCCTCATCCTGGCAGGCCTCATTGGGAGGTAGGCAGAGTCTTAGGCCTGCCAGAGAAGTTATGCAACAACACACTCTTCACCATAGCTATCTATGCCTCAGATAGACCCAAATATTTCTGTGGTCTATCTATTTCTAAGGATAGCTCACCTCTGCTGACTGATACCCCAGGGGAATCAACATAAAGGGGAGTGGTGGGAAGTGGTTTGACTAGGATATTCCTGGAGTTCCAAACGTTTCAAGAATATTCTGTGGATTATTTATGACCTCAAATCTGAAAGAATATCATCCTCAAGTTAGAAAATGTTGGTTATTTGCTTTCCTGTATATATACCACATTGCACCTCTATTTTTTTGTCCTTTTTCTCTGGCTAAGATTTAAATCATGATACAAAATAAAAATGAAAAAGATACCAAACATGGCAATGGACTACTTTAATCCTGGCATTCAGAAGTCAGATATGACAGAACTGTGTGGTTTTCAGGCCAGTCTGATTTACAAAGTATGTTCCAGTCTAACCAGGTTTATCTTTTGAAACACTGGACCATTCCTATTGTGAAAATGTAAAATATGAATGATGCTGTCTTACTCCTGGTTTTTATAGAAATGGATTCCATTTCTGTTCAGTTTCTACTATTCTGGCTACATCTTGCCATAACCATTAATTGTATTTTTGCTATAGATTCTAATTTTTTCATCTTTTGTTTCCCCAAAATGTTCTAAAAGAAACACATAGACCAAAAGTTAGGTCTGACTTCCATGTCCTGATGGGAGTCTATCACTGAAATAAGACAGGGTAGAAACTCAAGCAGATGCAGAGGCAAGTACCATGGAGGAATTGGTTGGTTTCCATGGCTACTTGATCGCAGTGAATAATCATTTTGTTGTTTCTTGGATTCCATTTGTCGGAATTTTATTGAGTATCATTGCATCGATATTCATAAGAGAAATTTGTCTGAAATTGTCTTTCTTTGTTGGGTCTTTGTGTGGTATTGTTATCAGTTTATCTGTGGTTTCAAAGAACAAGGTTGGTAGTATTCCTTCTGTGAATATTTTGTGGGATTATTTGAGGAGTATTGGTGTTAGGTCTTCTTTGAAGATCTGATATAACTCTGCACAAAATGTTTTGGTCCTGGGCTTTCTTTGGATGGGAGGCTATTAATGAGATAATCTATTTACACTGGGGTTATGGGGCTATTTGGATGTTTATTCATATCCTGACTTAACTTTGCTACCTGGTATCTGTGTAGTAAGTCATCCATTTCAGCCATGTTTTCTAGTATTTTTAAGTAAAGGCTTTTGTAGTAGGTTCTGATTTTTTTAAAAAAAAATTCCTCAGTTTCTGTTGTTATGTCTCCCTTTTCCTGTCTGATTTTTGTTGATTTTTGTACTGTCTCTATGGCACCAGGTTAGTCTGCTTAAGGGATTATCTATCTAGTTGATTTTTTCAAAGAACAAACTCATGGTTTTGTTGATTCATTGTATAATTACGGTATGGTTGACCTCTGACCAGGCTCTTCTGTTGAGAAGTCTGGTGTAATTCTAATAGGTATTCCTTTATATATTAGTTGACCATTTTTCAATTGCAGCTTTAAATATTCTCTCTTTGTTCATTTGTACATTTAGTGTTTTGATTATTATGTGACAAGAGGATTTTCTTTTCTTGCCCAATTTTTTGATGTTCTATAGGCTTCTTGTACATTTATGGACATCTCTTTCTTTAGATTGCGTAAGTTTTCTTCTATGATTTGGTTGAAGACGTTGTCAGGTCCTATGAATTGGAAATATTTGCTCTCCTTTATCACTATTATTCTTAGATTTGGTGTTTTTATTGTATCCTGGATTTCCTGGATGATGTGGATTAGGAGTTTCTTATGTTTTGAATTTGCACTGACAGTTGTGTCAATCTCCTTTAAGATGTCTTCTACACCTGAGATTCTCTCCTCTATCTATTGTTTTATGTAGCAATGATTACATCTGTAATTCCTGAACTTTTCCCTTTCTAGACTTGCCTACATTTGTGTTTTCTTTATTGTTTGTATTTCAAAGTTTAAGCCTTGGATGGCTTCATTTGATTCCTTCATCTGTTTGATTGTGGTTTCCTTTATTTCTTTAAGATATTTATTTGTTTCTTCTCTTAGGGCTTGTACATGATTATATTTGCTTTCCTACATTTCTTTTAGTGAGTTATTTATATCCTCCTTAAAGGAATATAATATCTTTCTGAGATAGGAGTTTAGGTCAGCTTCCTGATTTTCAGGAATTTTTTGTTGTTGTTTTCAATGCTTGCTGGGGTTGGAGAACTGGATTCCAATGATGCCCATGTATATTGGCTTCTGTTCCTTATGGAATTGTGCCTGCCTGTCACTATCTGCATATTTGTAATGTTTTATGTTCTGAGTGTCTCTGTCCTGGAGACTTCTTTAGTCCCTGAGTTGCTTCAGGTAGCATGGTGTCCCTGTGGCCCTGGCTTTAGCTGAGCCCCTGTGGGGGCTTCTTATTGAGGGATCTTCAGAGGTGGACATATTCTGGTGATTTCTTGCCATGACTTCAGTGACTCTTCTGAGAGATATTCTGAGAAGCCTTTGGACTGTGGAGTCTTTATAGGGGCAGAGAAGCAGCTGATCTGTTGCCCTGTCTGCAGCAGATCTCTGGGGAGGCCTTCAGACTGTCTGGCCTTCAGACCAAACTCTTTGCTCTCTGTGTAGCTGTTCTCCAGTTAGGTCCATGGAATGTGCATTCATTTTGCCCATGTTCCGTTCCATAAGTTGCCCTGTTGCCTTCTGTGCAGAGTAACTCCTGGGATGTAACTTCAGGATGTGGCGTTTTCAGGGGAAAAGACAAGCTGGTAATCTGCCCCAGCCAAAGGTGCATTGGAGAAATAGAATGCATTTTGAGGGGAGGGGTTTTGGGGGTATTAATTTGGTCACTCAGAATTGATATTTCAAGCTCCATCCATTTATCAAAGCTCTCCACTCTTTCATGATGAGATGTAATGTAAGAGAGATGGTGATTTTGTCTCAGCTTTGAGAAAAATGCAGAAAATGTATTTATTGTTTGTTTTTTATGTATATCTTCAGAATTCCAAAAAAAATACATTCTGGAATGCACTTATATCAATGCTGAGAGATATACCTTATTTAGTATGGAGAGACATAGATTGTGTTGGGGACATGGTATTTGATTGAATGTTAAGCTTTATCATACTCTTAAAAGATCTGCCTCCTTTTTCTTTTTTAGTTGCAATAAAACTAATGTCTTCTGTGAATTTTACAGTTTTGCTTTTCATTACATCCCATTAACAATAAAGATCATCAGTTCTGAAGACTATGTAACCACTATGTTATTTATTTCCTCTATGTAATATAGATGTAAATTGAAAATGGGAATTCATAAAATTCTAGTTATAAATGCTGAACTGAGCCTCAATGTACTCCAGTTGTCCGGGAATAATTAAAATCACAGCAATTTGGGTAGTTGAGTGAAAGGAACTAACATTTTAATAATCCCACATAAGTCAGTACTGCTAAAAACAGACAACAATGACAACTAAGTGTGTAATCATGAACTAATGATTGTAATTGTTATTACATAACCAAAGGCTGCTTACATGAACTTGGGAAATTTTTAAAAATTAGGCCACCAAGAAAACCATTTAAGTCATTTACTCTTATTTATTTCCTTCAAGAATTCATAATATCTGAATGAGGACTAAGCTCCCATCTTCCATAATATGAACAGTTCACAAAAAATGTGTTGACATCACAACTACTGACACTGGAAAAGGAAACCCCATCTTTCTTCCATGGGATCCTCAGAGGCTGGATTTCCCAATTGCACAGACATCCCAAGGACATGTTGATACTTTTATCTCTCTGGGAAAATCGAAGCCAGTCACCATAGCTCCGGTGGAATAATGGACAATTACCATACTAAACTGAATAATAAATACAAAGGTTCCTACATTTTCATGCCCTGAAACTAAAGTTAAAACTCAGGAACAAGAAAGTACTTAAGTTAATAATCTTGGAGGAGGATCTAAGACTTGTGGTCTCAACACATTAATGACATATTGTTTTAATTATATCGGAAACAGTTTCCTTGAAAATCATGAATTTTATGAGAAAATGTTTCTAGGTGCTTGATTTAGTAAAGATAATTTATCTTTTTACCATTATTATTTTCCAACAGATTTTTTTCAATTTTAACACATTATTTTTCAATTTATTCCTAAAATTGAGTTTGCCTACACATTTAGTTTTCTTTGTCAACTTTTTATGTGTATTTATTTTCAATGCCAAATCTTACTTTTAAATAAATTTTCTATACATTTCTTCAATTTTATAAGAAGTAATTTCCATGAAAGCCATCAATTTGATTAGAATTTTTTACATGGTTTGTCAGTCAGTTTTGATGTATTATCTCTGTTTACACTTTCATGTGTATTATTTTACATCAAATTCTTCAATTTTAACACACATATTTATATATTTCTTCAAATTTAGTGAAAATGTCACATTGGCATCACTGTCAGTCACTCAGAGACTGCTGGCCCTGCCCCTGACATCACAGCAACCCCGCCCCTCGCCCATCTATCTCAGCCCAGGGCAGGAGCCATGTTGGATTCCCTGACTGTCACCCAGCAACCGCTGGCCGCGCCCTCTGACGTCACCTGCGCCCTGCCCCTCCCAGTGACCATGCATCTCTGCCCCTGGAGGGCGCCATGTTGGCATCCCTGTCTGTCACTGGGCAAAGGCTGGCACCACCCCCGACGTCACTGTGGCCCCCGCCCTGCATCCAGCCTCCTGGAATGATGTCATTTCCTGTCTTTAATTTTTATGAATGAAAGTGGGCTGGGAGTTTGAATGTGAGTGTTAGTCAGAGGTCTGGCAGAGGCGGGAAGGAGGTCAGTGCGCACATTTAGCGACTGCTGCGATTGCTGAGCTTCCCGTGCTCTAAGCAGCCCGGCCTGGAATTGTGGAACGGGACCACATTTGCGTGCGCATTCAGATGAAGATAGTGCTCCATGCTGCGGGTGTGTGTGAGCTCTGGAGTAACTCTGGGCTATCCTCCTGTTGTCTCCGCAGATGCGGTCTGTAAGTTTGGAGTCACCTGGCAAGACTCAGGCTTCTGGCTCTATAAAGTTTACAGTGGGGCGGAGTCCAAACCCTCTCTGTGCTCCAGGCAGGGACAGTGGACGGGCAAGGCGCGGACTTCCTGCTCTGCTCTGGAAAGTTTGCCGCGGGGCAGAGTGCAAACTCTCTCTGTGCTCCAGGCAGGGACAGTGGATGGGCAAGGCACAGGCATCACGCTCTGGAAAGATTACAGTGGGGCGGAGTCCAAACCCTCTCTGTGCTCCTCCAGGCAGGGACAGTGGTCAGGCAAGGTGCGGGCTTCCCTCTCTGGAAAGTTTGCAGCGGGGCCGAGTGCAAACCATCTCTGTGCTCCTCTGGGCAGGGACAATGGCCGGGGAAGGCGCGGGCTTCCAGCTCGGCTCTGGAAAGTTTGCAGCAGGGCAGAGTGCAAGCCCTCTCTGTGCTCCAGGCGGGGACAGTGGCTGGGCAAGGCACAGGCTTTCCACTTTGCTCTGGAAAGTTTGCAGGGGGACGGAGTCCAAACCCTCTCTGTGCTCCAGGCAGGGACAGTGGACTGGCAAGGCGCGGGCTACCCGCTCTGCTCTGGAAAGTTTGCAGCAGGGCAGAGTGCAAACTCTCTCCGTGCTCTGGGCGGAGACAGTGGCTGGGAAAGGTGGAGGCTTCCCGCTCTGGAAAGTTTACAGTGGGACCGAGTGCAAACCCTCTCTGTGCTCCTCTGGGCAGGGACAGTGGCAGGGTAAGGCGCGGACTTCCTGCTCCGCTCTGGAAAGTTTGCCGCAGGGCAGAGTGCAAACTCTCTCTGTGCTCCAGGCAGGGACAGTGGCCAGGCAAGGTGCGGGCTTCCCGCTCTGGAAAGTTTGCAGCGGGGCCAAGTGCAAATGTGCTCCTGGCGGAGACAGTGGCTGGGCAAGGCACTGGCTTTCTACTCTTCTCTGGAAAGTTTGCAGGGGAACGGAGTGCAAACCCTCTCTGTGCTCCTCCAGGCGGGCACAGTGGCCTCCTAGCATGACCCTCCTGTGGGAACAGAAGCCGAGCGTGACCGCCATGGATCGCTGGGCTGTGTGCCCGGCCCTGGCTTCTGCCTGTGAGCTGCTGAGACAGGTAGGGAATTCACAGGCCAATAAACTGAATCCTGTTCCTTAAAGACACAGGCTGGGCTGAGAAATGACCAAGACCTGGTAGAGTTTACAGAGGTCTGGGCTTGTGCTATCCCAAGGAACATAAATAATCAGGTTGGAGCTGGCTGGGGTGAAGGGCTGTAGGTTGGGCAAGGCTAGGTCCCAGGGTAACTTGTTTTGGTTCTTTTTTTTTTTCCTTTAGTTTTATTAATTATTTCTGTAGTAGTTTTTTTTTTTTTTTATTTCTTTTTATTGCTTTACTTTCGATGTTTAGTGTTTTCCCCAATCTGTTTGGTATTTTGGATGCTTTTACATTAACTCTGGCTATATATTTATAATAACTCTCGCTATTCTTGCACAGGCACCTTCTTTAGTTTAGGAAATTTTCATTTAGGATTTTATTGGAAATGTTTTCTAGACATTTATGCTGATTGATCTTCTTCACTCTCGCCCTCACCTTCTCCTTCTGAGGTGTGCCCTGTGGGTGTGCAGCTTGAATGCTTCTCTGTGTCCTGCTCTGAGCTCTGCTGTTGGGTGCTGTGAGGGGACCTCAAGGAAACGCTGAAATCAAGACATGGTGAGTACAGGATCACTGCCCACAATGGGGAGGAACATGCGGCTGAGCAGTGGGACCTGGGGTGGTGGGTCCTCTATGGGGTTGGATCAGAAGCATCAGCCAGATGTGACTTCCTGTGAGGTTTCTAGTGGTTCTTCTTACTTGTAATTTCAGGCCATGACCTCTGAATAACTTCAGTATCATGGCTGATTGTAATTCTGTCCAAAACATCTGGACCAGTTGCTTTTTTGTAGCAGCATGGGTGGTTTCTATGACTATGTATCACCTGTGTCCAAACCTTTTTGTCTTTTATAATATACATTAAGAAGGCAGGAATAGCCCTGGAGAGATGGCTCAGAGGTTAACAGCTCTGACTGTTCCAACACAGGTCAGGAGTTCAATTCTTAGCAACAACGTGGTGGCTCATAACCATAGGAAATGGAATCTTTTGCCCTCTTCTGCTCTGCAGGAATACATGCAGAGATAATATTGTATAAGTAATGAATTAATTCCTTAAAAATAAGACAATAGGTATGAATCTAATAATTCTGATATGTTTAATGTTTTGATTATTATGTGGCAAAGGGACTTTTTTTCACTCTGTTTGGTATTTTTGATGCTTCTTGTACGTTACCAGGCACCTTCTTTAGTTTAAGAAAGTTTTCATTTAGGATTTTATTGGAAATGTTTTCCAGACCTTTATCATCATCAACTTCTTCTTCTCCTCCTCCTTCTTCTTCTTCTTCTTCTTCTTCTTCTTCTTCTTCTTCTTCTTCTTCTTCTTCTTCTTCTTCTTCTTCTTCTTCTTCTTCTTCTTCTTCTTCTTTCTTCTTCTTCTTCTGCTGCTGCTTCTGCTGCTTCTCCTCATTCTCCTCCTCCTCTTCCTCCTTCTTCTCCTTCTCCTCCTCTTTCTCCTCCTCCTCCTCCTTCCTTTTTCCAATCGTTTGTGTTTTTGCCTTCTCATAAGTTGCAGAACTCTTTGTGGGTTAGTACCAGGAAAGTTTATAATACAGATTTTTTGACCACTGTATCTAATTTTTTTCTTTTTTAATTAGATATATTCTTTATTTACATTTCAAACTTTGTCTGCTGTCCTTGAGCCCCCCCCCCTCTCCTGAAAATCCATTAAGCCATCTCCCTTCCCCAATCAACCATCCCCCGCTCCTCTGTCCTGGTAATCCTCTACACTGTGGCATCAAGTCTTTCCAGGGCCAAGGGCCTCTCCTCCCTTTGGTGTCTCTAACAAGACCGTCCTCTGCTGCCGATGTGTCTGGAGCCATGAGTAATTCCATGTGTACTCTTTGGTTTATGATTTTTTCCCTGTGAGCTCTGGGAGTACTGGGTGACTCATTGCTGTTCCTTCTGTGGCACTGCAAAGCCCTTCAGCTCTTTGGATCCTTAATCCGTCCTGTGTAAGATATTTGGTTTGTGGCTTAGTCTCTGAGTGTCCCCAAGGGTGCTTGTTACTTGAGTCTCTTGGTCTTTGTGTGGAGTTCCTATCCTCCTCAGGAATTTCAATCTTTCCAGCAAATCTTCCATAAGAGTCCCCAAGGTTCATGCAAGGATTGAATCTTGATTTCTGCAGCTTTTTCAGTCAGCTGCTTGGTGGATCCTCTCAATGGACAATTGCTCAAGGATTCAGTGTGGGAGCATAACAGAGTGTCGTTAATAATGTCATGGATTGGTGCTCGTCCATAGAATTGCACTCAAGTGGGGCAAAGTTTCATTGGCCATTTCCTCAGTCTCTTCTCCAGATTTAACCCACCAATTCTTTTATAGGGAAAACATTGTGTTCTTGGTGTCTACTGTGTTGTGGCTGAAATTGACCCTTCAACTTTCTTCTCATGCTCCCATGCATTCACTATAATCCCTTTCTTTAAATCATATAAAATATAGTAGATAGATTTGCTATTTAATAATAATCTATTTTATAAGTCAGTTTGTTTTATATTTTTAAATTTATTTTATTTATTTTTGCTTTTCTATTCCAAAACAAATTTCTCTGTGAACCTTGTCTGTCCTTAAAGTAGGAAAAGAAACCACAAAAGACACATGTCTTGTACTTGTAATACAAGCATATTTTTGTGCAGTTTTTCCTCCACATTTTTAGTGTTGAAATTTGGCCAAATATATAGACTATATTCTATTTCTAAGAATGGCATATGTTCATGACATCAATATTATCTGAGGATTCAGGTTCGTTAGGTTTCACATGAATGCTGTTCTTTCTCAGTCTTGTGTTTGTTCTGAAATAATTGAATAAATAGGAATATTTTGCCTGGGTGCATGAATATGAATACCATGTGTGCCTCATCTTTACTGTTGTCAGTAGATGGGCTCGAAGCTCCTAATCTTGAAGTAATGAGTGGTAGTTAGTCCCCATGTGTTTGCAAGAAATTGTCCACCAATCTGAGCTCACTCTCTTGCCCTACGTTGCATATTTATGATCAACATTTATATTAATACTATTTTCGTCTGTCCATTTGTAACAATTTATGCATATATTCTCTTCTAGCAAAAGTTTATTAATGTTATATTTTAAACTGTTACACTTCATGTTTTTGCCAGATGAATTCAGATGTGCAGTGAATGTATAATTCTTTGTAGGAACTTTAGTAAAGAACGGTGAATTCTCTAACATTTTTGTTTCCTTGGTTGATTTTTGTAGGGATTTAAGTTCTTAAAACATAACTTTTAGTCTCCTAGAACACATTAAAAATGTCATGCCAGTGTGAAGCTATTTCACATACACCTGCCTCTGCCTCTGTGATTAAAGACATGAGAAAATACACCCAGCTTGCCCATCAAGTTTGTAGTTAGTAATTGTTCATACAATTTTTCAGATGTGTGCTCGATATTGTGGATCTGTTTCCCCTGCATCCCCCTCTCAATTTGCATTTCTCTGGGAAAGCTGTATCCTATTCAAAGTGTTCAAAAGTGACAGAGGTGTATCTCATAATTAAAGCTCCTTCTAAAATGACACAGTAATTATAAATTCTGAGTCAGAAAATAAGCAGAGCAAGCACGAGAATTATGTGAATATATATTTGAGAAAGCATATATTTTTTTCGGGTGATGTTAGTATCATGCTTTGTGTTGTACATGTATGGGATATTTAGGATGCAGTGACTTTTGATGATGTGCACGTTAAATTCACTGAGGAGGAGTGGAATTTGCTGGATCCTTCCCAGAAGAGTCTCTACAAAAATGTGATGTTCGAAACCTACCTGAACCTCAAAGCTATAGGTAAGAATGTTATTTTTTTCTGAAGGATATAAATGTTTCCTGGTTATTGATGATCTTCTATTATTTTAATTGTATGAAAATTGAGCTGAATAATTCAGCATCACTGAATTTTCACTGTAACTTTCACAGTACAGTTAAAATTCACAGTATCTTTAATTTTGCCTATTTTCCAATGCTATATCATGTATTTTCTGTTACTGTGTTTTAGGCTATAATTGGAAGAGCATCATCTTGAAGAACATTGTCAAAATAGTAGAGGTCATGAAAGGTAATTTTCATGTGCAAGCTGTTACAAATTTGTCTCTGAAGAAATTTTAATATATTATGGAATCTCTAGCAAAAAGAAAAAGTGTAAAATCACAGTCCTTTAAGTGTACCTATGATTATAATATTCTAACATAACCATGTACCTCAAGATCCGGTATCTGATTTGGGTATCCATTTGATAAGTAGCTCCATTAGACCTGTGTTCTGGATCTGCCAATGTGTATAGTCTCATAGTATTTAGAAATTGCACATTGAATAGTGATAATTTTATATCCAAAACCTTCTAATAAGCAAATAGTCCATAGAAAATTTGGTGATACTCATATTCTTGTAGTAATATGGTTCAGTTTGGTGAGAGGGCATTTTATGAGAATCAAGAATATTATTGTGGAGAAATATTAGTCCATATTGCACATGTTATAAGAAACAAAAATTCAAACAGTGTGAATGTAATGCATAAACTTTTCATTTATCATTCTTTTTATTAGGTATATCATGTGTCACAATAGATAATAATCATGTGAGCATTGGGATATGGAAAGAAGAAGCATAAAATGTTTGTTCTAAAACAAGAAGATATGTAGTATTCTGCCTTTGAAAGAAATTAGGAATATGAAAGACATTTGTAATTAGTTGGTTTTTGAGCTTTAGAGGGATTATCCCAAAACTCATAGTGTAAAAAAAAAAAACTTTATGGGTACTAGGAATTTGGAAATTTTTCTGTTTGTCCTGGTTCCCAGTCACATGTGTTGTAATTCACACTAGAGGAAAAATATGAATACAATCAGTGTTATACAGATCAAAGTTTTTCTAACTTTATTCAGATAGCTAAAATACATCATGTAAAAAGAGGATGTTATAAATATGAGCCATGTAATAACCATCACAGGTGTCTTGAACAACTCATGATGAGGGAGAACAGCATGAACATATAAAGTGCTAAAACCTTAAGATCTGATGCTTCTTTACCATTAGACAAATTGTAAACATAATTCATATTGATTACATGATTGATCAGAGTAATGAATGTTGTAAAGATTTCACATGTGCTAATTATCATTGCAGGCATGTAAGAAGATACACTGGAGTGAAACCCTATGAGTGTAATATATGTGGTAAAGCTTTTACAAGATGCAGTAATCTCCGATATCATAAAAGAACACATACTGGAGAGAAACCTCATGAATGTAATCAATGTGGTAAAGCCTTTGCAAGACCCAGTGATTTCCAAAAACATAAAATGACACATACTGGAGAGAAACCTTATGAATGTAATCAATGTGGTAAAGCCTTTGCAGCTCACAGTTATCTACAAAGACATAAAAGATCACATACAGGAGAGAAACCTTAAAAATGTAAAAAATGTGGTAAAACTTTTGCACATCACAGTACTTTCCAATATCATAAAAGAACACATACTGGAGAGAAACCATATGAATGTAATCAATGTGGTAAAGCCTTTGCATGTCACAGTGATCTCCAAAGACATAAAAGAACACATACTGGAGAGAAACCTTATGAATGTAATCAATGTGGTAAAGCCTTTGCACCGCACAATCATCTCAAAAGACATAAAAAAAAAAACACATACTGGAGAGAAACCTTATGAATGTAAACAGTGTGGTAAAGCCTTTACAAGACCCAGTAATCTCCAGTATCATAAAAGAACACACAGTGGACAGAAGAAACCTTATTAATGTAATCAATGTGGTAAAGTGTTTTCACCAGGGATAAATCTCCTAATTCTGTGTTCTATACAGAATAATAATGAATATGATCATGAATTAAGTGGGAATTAGGAGGGTATCATAGTAGGATATGATAGACATGGGTGCTTGGGATTATTTCCACTCTGGAGTTGTTTTTTTTGATGCTTTTGCAAAGACGTTTTCTGCCCTTGTCTGAAGAGTTTCCTTGATGGTAAAGTAAAGCTGTTTACATTAATTTTATTCATAAAGTAAGTCACAAAAATCACCGCATAGAATTTGGCCTGAAAGTTTTTAACAAGCATAGAATCTAAGAAAGGAAAAATAATAAAAAAAAAAAAGAAAGGTTCAAAATACAAGGCATCATCAGGAGGTTGAGTGAAGTTTAATCTTGTGATCAAGGATATTCAATGGCATTAAAGGAATGGTTACATTAGGACAAGATTGCATTCAGCTAAACATATGGGTTTGCAGTTGTATGAAAGAGAACTGTATCATGTTAGGAATTATTATTACCTGGATACTGTTTTGATGTAGACACATGAAGATACAATTATGTGTCAAATTGCCAAGAGATAGATTTGGATTCTGGGTTGTGAGTTTAAAATATAAGCAGAAAGGCTTAGTTCCAGGCATGGTGTTACATGCTTTTTAACCCACCATTCATGAGACAGAGTCATGCAGATCTTTGAGATCAAGGTAGATCTCTAAACAAGTTCCAGGAAAGCCAAGATTAGGCAGTGATATATTTGAAATATTGAAAGCTGCTGATAAATTAATAGAGGGAGCCATGTTCCAGCCCCAGTAAGCAGCAAAACTCCGAGAATTTTATCATGAAGTGGTGCTGAATATTGTCAGAGAATTTTACATTAGCTCATGAAATGATCAATTCTTGGTTTTTCTTACACTTTAATCCCTTTTGTTGAACCGTCACTTTTTCTAGAATGAAGCCTTCTGCATTGTTGATGGTGGACGATCTTTTGATGTGTTTTATATTTTATTTTATTGGTTTTATCTTTTAAGTATTTTTTGAATCTGTGGTTTTAGCTATAATTGGTCTGTAATTCTCTTTTTATCACTCAATCTTTCCTGACTGGATATATGAGTAATCAGGGGTTCAGAAAATAAATTGACTAATACTTATTTTGTTTCTATATTGTTGAAAACACTGAATTCTTGTTAAATCCTCTTTGAAAGTCTGGTAGGACTGTACCCCAAAACTCATAGACGAGACGTGGGCTCATATTGGGGACAAATTTTTAATGAATTCTGTTTTCCTTCATGTTTATGTCAGTTTAAGTTGTTTTTCTCTAGTTTAATTTTAGGATGTGTAATCTATTGAGGAAGTTAGCTATTTCTTTTAGAATTTCCAAGTTGGTGGAATGCACCCTTTTTAAACTATGTCTTTACCACTCTCTGGATTTCTTCATTACCTCTTATTTAATCCCCCATTTCATTTTAGATTTCATTAATTTGTATATTCTTTACCTTTTAATAGGGGTTTATCTTGTCTAATAAAAGGATCAAAAGACCAACTCCATGTTTTATTAATTCTTTCTATTGTTCTCTTTCTATTTTATCAATTTCATCCCCCAACTTGAAAATTTCTTGATGTCTCCTCCTCATTTTCTTTGCTCCCTCACATCTTTTTGTTGTAACCTTTAAAACATGCTGTTAAATTGCCAGCATGGGAGTTCTCCAATTGTTTTCATGTAGGCATTTTGTGCTGTGAGCTTTCTTTTAGCTCCACTTTCATTTTCTTTGTGTTCCATGAGATTGTTCATGTTGCATATCCATTTACAGTGAACTCTAGAAAGTCTCTGATTTCTTCCTTTTTTCTGTGTAGACCCATTTTCTCTCAAACATAGTTTGTAGTCAATTAGCTGTCCTCCCTCATCTCTTACAACACTGAGACATCAACAAGTTTTTGGCCCAGATCATATATTTTGTCTCATCATAGAGTGTGGGGACTCCTAGGTCTGGTGCAATCAAGGACATGAGGAACCCAATTTCTAGGGCCCACCCACTGGGCTTTCTTGTTGCTCTCTGGGGTGCAATTTAGTCCTTCCCCATCATATCAGTCCTGTCCTTACAAATGGCCCCATGGGTATGAGAGGTAACAATAGCACACCAGCCATCTGTGTCTTGCCTTTTCTCAGCTCTAATGACATTTCAGAGCTGCCAGTTCAACTTCCTGGGCTGACATTCCTGCCAGGTGTGGTCCTCCACATGTGATCTCGGTATTTGACACCACCACTGCCCCAGCATACCCCTGTCCATCCTGAATGAGGCAGTTGCCATTGGTGAACCCTGTTACCCCTACTTCTATTTGAGCAGTCATACAGAGGCCCATCCAGCAAGGTCAGAGTCCAACAGCAGGGCAGCTGAGTAGATACTCTGGGGAGATTCAAGAAGGGTGGCTGGTAAAGAGTCCTTCTGGTATCATTTTTACCCAGAAGCCATTGTGATTGAAGTGTAAATAGAGTGATTGTTAGCTTGTGCTATTGTTTACACATTGGCCATTGGCTAATGCCAGGACCCCTGGTCTGAGTATGCAGTCCACAGGTCTACAAAGGTCACCTGAAGTTGGCAGAGTAAGGCTTTTTTTCTTTGCAGAGGCTTAAATAGCCTCAATTTTAAGGCATCTAAGAGGTCCTCCATTTTTGTTTTCTTCTGTAGACACTGGAAAGTCATTTATAAACTGATGAAGAGACTCTGTATGTAGGTTTTAGTACAATATAGTGTTGATCTGTATCAACAAAAGATGATGAGTTTCCATTTTACTTTTAGGGTAACCCTGGTCTTGTGGTGGGGACACTTTTGATTCTCAGGACCCCCTTATCTCCTTTTTAGGCATCACTCATGGTGTTCTGATTTGGCCTTGGCTGCCACCAGGATCTTTCCCAGGTCTCCAGTCTGTTGCTTCTGTCCTCACATCTGTGTCTCCTCTGCAGTCTGTCCTCCATTAAACACTCTCTTTGCCACTGTCCTTAAATCTCTTAGACAACTCTTTCCTAACCACTCCACCCTCTGGGGCTTTGTCTTCATAGCTGGTGTTCCCTGACTGACAAAAGCTCAAACCACTGCTGCCTTTGCTTCTGGTGATTCAGGGTCCATGGGTGTGTATTGTCAAAAATGTCTCCATGACTTTGTCTAAAAAAGCTGTAAGGCTTTTATTTTCTTTTATTTTTTCATACACTCTGGCCAAATTTGTGAGCCATCTTGTGGCCACCTTGAGACCTGCCAGCATAGCCGGACTGTGGACAAAGGGCCTCCACTTACCTTCAGTGTTGTTGCAATAACAGTTTGGGTGAGTTAGGGTAATGCAAGAATATTAGGGTCTGTAACCAGCTCATATACCAAACCCAGACACTATTGTGGATGACAACAAGTGTTTGCTGACAGGAACCTGATATAGCTGTGTCCTGAGAGTCTCTGCCAGTGACTGACACACACAGAAGTGGGTGCTCTCAGCCAGCCATTGAACTGAGCACAGGGTCAACAATGGAGGAGCTAGAGAAAGGACCCAAAGAGCTGAAGGGGTTTGTAGCCCCATAGGAGAATCAATAATAATAACCAATTAGTAACCCCAGAGTTCCCAGGGACGAAACCACCAACCAAAGAGTGCACATGGAGGGACCCATGTCTCCAGCCACATGGGTAGCAGAGGATGGCCTGGTCGGACATCCATGAGAGGAGAGGCCATTGGACCCGTGAAGGCTCATTGCCCCAGGGTAGGGGAATACCAGGTCATGGAAGCAGGAGTGGGTGGGTTAGTGAGCATGGGGAGGGGGGATGGGATAGAGGGTTTTCAGAGGGAAAACGAGGAAAGGGGACATTTGAAATGTAAATAAAATATAAATAGAAACATATGTATATATAATATAAAATATATAAAAATATAAATAAATAAATAAATTTAAAAATAAAAAAAAAATTAAAAAAGCACTTGGGAAGCAGAGGCAGGTGGATTTCTGTGTTTGAGGCCAGCCTGATTTACAGAGTGAGTTCCAGGACAGCCAGGACTACACAGAGAAACCCTGTCTCAAAAAAACCAAAAGCAAAAAAATAAATGTAAATAAGAAAATATCTAATTAAAAAATTCTTTAAACAAAACACAACATTACCTCTTATTGTGACCTTGAATTGATAATGGTCAATTCACAAGCATCTTAATCACTGCTGTGGCTTTGATAAAATACTCTGTCAGGAGAACAGGTTTATTCCAGCTCACGGTTCACAGTAAAGTCCCTCATGGTGTGGATGTCACTCTGAAGTGTGAAGCAGCTGCTCACTCACATCAGGTGTGTAAATAATCAGGACACCAAGAGCAATGAACGCCTGCTCCTGCTCAGCCCCTTTCCACACACTGCCCAGGATCCTAGCCAGGGAATGGTGCCGCCCACAGAGGGTGGGGATTCCCACACCAGTTAAGATAACCAAGGCACTCCCTTACAGCCACACCCCGAGGAACCTCCCCCTTGTTAGGATTCTGTCTAAGCTCCATCCAACAGTTACCTGGCAACAGCCACCTTGACCCTCCCCACCATTACCTGGCAACAGTCAGGTAGGTCTGGTGCACTATAAAAGGGGCTGCCTGCCCATCCCCACTCTCTTATCCTCTCACTCTCAGCGTCTCTCTTGCCCCTTCTTGGGCTTCCCTCCCTTCCTCTCCCCTCCCCCCTCTCTCCACATGGTCATGG
Organism: Apodemus sylvaticus; assembly: GCF_947179515.1. Taxonomy (NCBI): domain Eukaryota; kingdom Metazoa; phylum Chordata; class Mammalia; order Rodentia; family Muridae; genus Apodemus; species Apodemus sylvaticus. The sequence goes on along the minus strand of NC_067493.1, from coordinate 8,434,614 downwards.
CGGCCTCTGCTTCTCTACTTTCTCCCTCTCTCTGCCTTTCTCTACCTCTGCTTCCCTCTTAACTCCCCTCTCCATGCCCTGAGTAAACTCTATTCTGTACTATACCGTCTTTTGTCTGGTAACCTCAGGAGGAAGGGATGCCTTGGCATGGGCCCACTGAGGCACGCCCTTCCCCCACACATATTCTCTTGCCTCTTTCTCTTTTTATGATCACAATACCCCTGGCCACTCTAGATCTTATCAAGTAGACAATTGAGGTTGACCATCATGGTGGCTGTGACGCTCGGTCTATTTATCTAGACACTGGGGTCCTCTGTCTTGCCTTGCAAGAGCATATGAAATCATTTTCTCAGATTAATTATAATAAATAATAATATATATAATTATATATAATATATTATAATATATAATATATAATTAATAATATAAAATAATAGATTTTATATTAAAATATTTTATATATCAAAAATCTATTTATTGGAATTTGTGCATGCACTAGCTTTCCCACCAGATCTTAAATGTATTGGGGGACTATGACTGACAAAATAGACGTTCAAAAGTTAAGGGGCTGGGTGGGTACAAACCAGGCCTAGAGACCCCTACATATTCTGCCCCTTGCTCCCCTCTCTTTTCACTCCTCACCAGGGGTAGTATTTTCCGTCATTACTGTAATTAATATGGCTGCCCAGTGGCCTTGTTCCACACAGATCAAAGCTGTTCGTAAGCTTTACCTCAGTTTCTCCCCTTGGTCTGGGAGGGGCAAATTGCTAGTTAGCCTAGGATGACCCCTCCCACTCCACAGAGGAGAAGGAGGGCAAGGACTCAAGAACCGACTCGTGGGTGGAGGGAGCACCTGGTGGCAGCCCTGCCAGGGAAACATGGCTCCCTAAGGACTGTGTGGGTGACATCAGAAGGCTACAAAGACACAACTGTCCTGTGTGTGCCTTTTCTGACACAGCTGCTGGAGCAGCTGACAGAAGATCTCCTCTTTGCAAGTCTTAGAAGGCATCAGTGTTCATGGTCTCCAGAGATCTGGGTAGCTTTAGCTCTTCTTCTTCTTCTTCTTCTTCTTCTTCTTCTTCTTCTTCTTCTTCTTCTTCTTCTTCTTCTTCTTCTTCTTCTTCTTCTTCTTCTTCTTCTCCTCCTCCTCCTCCTTCCCTTCCTCTTCCTCTTCTTCCTCTTCTTCTTCTTCCTCTTCCTCCTCCTCTTCTTCCTCTTCCTCTTCTTCTTCATCCTCTTCTTGCTGTTCTTCTTCCTTTTCTTCTTCCTCCTCCTCCTTCTCCTCCACCTCCTTGCCCACTGAAAGCCATTCCCAGCTGCCTAGGCATCTGGGGCTGTCAGAAGCAGGGCCGTGGTCAGGGCTGTCCCCACCATCACAGGTCTCAAGTTCCAGGCCTTTCTCCCTGAGCAGGCTAGGTGAGGATTGTTCTGGCTCCTCCATATCTTCGTCTTTGGCCACATCTCCTGGGGACACTTGTGGCTCCCTCTGACTCTCACTCTGGAAGACCTCTGTGGCTTTTCTCATGTCACGGGTCATTATATGGCGGTATCTCAGGTAATCCAAGATCTGAAATACACAGGAAGAGGAGTAAGTATCCCATTCAACAGTCCAGCTGTCCTCAGAGCAGAGGTTTGGCTCTCCACAGACAGAAAGTGGCACAGATGTGCAAGATCCTGTACTCAGGGCTGGCAAGACACGTGCATTGGTAGTCAATGTTCTTCGGAATCTGATGTATTTTTGAGAAGACTGAGACAGAATCGCTTCATCGCCTTGGCTTTATCCCTCTACGACTGAGTGCAAGTACCTGATCTCCAGAGAAGATATTATCAAATTTTATTTTCAGGATCTAATAAGATAATCCTGTGGGGATTTTTTTCAGTTTATTTATACAGTGGATTACTTTGATGGATTTTCTTATATTGAAACATCCATACATACCTGAAATGAAGCCTACAAGATCTTGATGGATAATTTCTTTTGTGTGTCCCTGGATTCAGTTTGTGAGAATTTTTATTTAGTATTTCTGTATCAATGTTCAAAAAAATAAATCGGTCTGATATTTTCTTCTGGGTTGAGAGTTTATATACTTTAGGTATCTGGGTCACTGTGGATTCATACAATGAGTTTGGAAATGTTCCTTCTATTTTTATTTTGTGGAATAATTTGAGGAGTGTTGGAATTCACTCTTCTTGGAAAGTCTGGTAGAATTCTGCACCAAATCCATCTGTCCCTGGGCTTTTTATGTCTGGGAGACTTTTGATGACTGTTTTTCTTTCTTTGGGGGTTTGGGCTAATTAAAGAGTTTGCCTGATCTTGATTTAACTTTCATTAGAAGTATCTGTCTAGAACATCGTCCATTTAGTTAAGGTTTTCCAATTTTGTGGAGTTCAGGTTTTTGAAGGAAGACCTAATGATTCTTTGACCTTCACTGTCAGCTGTTAGGCCTCCCTTTTTATTTCAGATTTTGTTTTGTATTCTGTCTTTCTATCACTTTGGTAATTTGACTAAGGTTTGTCTATTTTTTTTTGATTTTCTCAAAGAACCATTGGCAACTTCCCATTTGGGACCATTGGGACTTCCCATTCACAGTTGCCAATTGTTGGGTTGTTTGAATTGCAGACTGTAAGTCATTACAATTAATTTCCTTCATTTATAGAGACATTCCATAAGCTCTGTGACTCTAAAGAATCCTAACTACTATGACTTATATTTCGTCGATATGAGAACTTTCTGCTTTCTTTATGTAGGCATTGTACTATGAATTTAGGACTATTTTCATTGTGTCTCATAAATGTGCCTTCATTTTAATTGTGTTCTAGAAAGAACTGAATTTCTTCCTTTATTTCTTACCTCACACAGAGATCAGTGAGCAGAGAGTTGTGTAGACTTTCTGTTTGTTGTTTCTGCTGTTGTTGCAGGGCAGCTTTAACTCATGGTGCTCTGACAAGATACAAGGTGTCATTTCAATTTTCTGGCATCTGTTGATTTGGGATCCATTATATGGTCAATATTGGAGAAGGATCCCTGAGGTGATGAGAAGAAGGTCTCTTCCTCTGTGTTTGCCATTGGGCTACATCCACAGTCACTGAAATGCCATTCTGTCTTTGAAGACAGGCAAAATACACAAGGCTGATATCATAAAACAGATATCAGTTGAATGCATTTGATAAATTTATCTCTATAGATTTAGCAGCCTCACCTGTTGATACTAGTAATACGTAGCCTAAATCTTCCACCAGTCCTGAGGTAAATATATTACATACATATTACAACGAGAAATATACAGGATATAATATAACAGATAAATATTATTAATTATCTTTTCAAATTTTCTCAGATTTTAATCTGGACAAAGTCACCTGCTAAACTCTGCTACTTGGTTGAGAAGCTGAAGCTATGGCTTCTGCATTACCCTTGGAAGAGCTGCCTGGAAGGAAGGACCACCCAGAGCACCACATGCCTCCAGACCTGACCCGAGAACAGGCATGGGCCTGGGCAATGGATAATTTTGAAGACTTGTGTCATCCCTCTTGCGAGCACCCTTGGTGTTGTGGGCCTGGGAACCCCAGCATAGCCACACTGCTGGATGAAGCTGCATTTGGAGAAGAGAGGGGACAGAAACGCTCTAGAGAGCCACATGGAGAGGAGCCAATGGCTGAGAGTTCAGAGAGACTTTGGGGTCCTCTAGAAGTAGGAGCCACTTCCAGGAGAAGGGTTCGATGGGCTCTGAACCAGGTAGGAGATGAAAGCTCTGACAGCGGTGGAGACTTGTTTGACCCAGGTGAATTCTGGAGCCAACGGGGCTCCCAGAAACGACTAAAAACAGAGCCTTAGTGAGAGAGGAACCTGGAAAGGAAAGACACCCAAGCATTGTACAGAACATACACCTTGAATCCTTCAATATATTCCCTGGGAGGAGCCAGAGCAAAACTGAACAAGAGCCTCATGTTGTCTCTGTGGATTTATGAGCTGGGACTGTGCCCCACATGCCCAGGAGCCTTGAAGTCTGTTTATTTTGCCCTTCTGACAGTTCAATTGATATGTTGAGGGATTTTTTCCTTAAATCTATGTAGAATCATTGCATTCTGATGGAAAATGTACATAATTAAAATATTTTCTCTCAACCACCTGTGTAATTGTATTTCAGTGTCAAAATCAGCATTCTAATTGGTGGTAGGAAGTGTTCACTAATCAAGTCAGAGAAATTTCTCTGTGTGGAGTTTCCTTAGGTTTGGGCCGTGGAAACAAACAGGCTTGGTAGGGACAAAAGAGTGCCCCACCCACTAGGATTTCCTATATTGTTCTCTAGAAGAGGGCAGAGTAGAAGTGTGGGTAAAAGCAGGTGGGTGGGGTTGGGGGGTGGTGAGTGTGGTAATTGACTTGATGAAAACGAAACATAAGATTGGAATGATGCAGTATGATTGCATTGTCCTAGCAGACACAAACTTTTAAACGAGTGTCACATTAAAAACAAGTAAATTGACCCAGCATATGTGGCTACTTAAGAAGAGTTGCCCTGTTGTGATTGAGTTACATTAAAGTCACATTGAAGACCGAGAGCAGCTGAGTGGAGGGATTCTGAGTCCAGTAGTATTTAAATGAAAATTTCATCCATTCAAATGATGTTAGCTGAGCATCTAGCTTAAATCAGTGCTAAGCTAAAAAAAGGCTTCTGGGTAAACAACATGGGACTTGCCCTCACTTTTTTCTTTCTTTTTTTTTGTTTTTTTTTTCTTTTTTTTTTAATATTTGCTTTATTTACACTTCAAATATTTACATGTTCCCTTTCTGAATAAGTTATCCCTCTGAAAATCCCCCTATTACATCCTCCTCCCCCTGATGGAGCCCCTCTCTCATTTACCTGATTTGCATTCCCCTATTGTGGTGAATTGAGTTTTCTCTGGACCACAGGCCTCTCCTCTCACTAATGTTTAAAACACTGATTCATGATAAAAAAAAAAAAATCACATTAACACATTTCTCTGGCTTTCTTGCTCCAAATCTAGATTAAAGGCCTGTGTCTTTCAAGCTGAAAAAGATCTGCATTAAATTCCAAGCTTCCAACTCCAAGACATTGATTACTTTCTACATACTAAACAAACATCCCTTGAAGGTGTGTCCTCATGTTTTGGATTTTGGTTAATTGGAGATTTATCCAAGTTGACAATAAAGAATAGCGACCATGGAGAGGGTTTCTCTGTGTAACCCTGACTGTTCTGAAAACCATTTTGTAGAATAAGACGACCGCCAAGTCTGCCTCTGACTCCCTCATTCTGAGATTAAAGGCACGTGTCGCAGTGTCCTGTTTGGAAATCCTGTTCTGTTTCCTTTCCTTAACTCGAGTACTAAGCAGATGCTACTACTGTGTTCCCAGCAGAGAGATGGTTACAGGGAACAGCTAAGTGTAGAGATGAACATTCAGGACACAGAATCTCCTCTCTACCTGCCCACTCCCCAGCCCCTGTCACTGTCTCATATTTTATGTTCTGCCTTTGAGATGAACACACATAATTTTCCATCCTGTAGTCTCTTTTTCTGCACAGAAGGCAGGCAGGGATCTTGCTGGGCTCCAGGCTGCCCCGGAAAGGAGTCATATTGATAGGGAAGCATACAGCAGGACTTTTAAGCAATTTCCTGAGGGACTGTCAAACCAGAGGTCTTCTAAGTCAGGGATATGAAGGGCAGAAAGCCAGGGCTCTAGGTCTGCTCATGGCAGAACTGGTGGAGGTCAGAAGCCACTGATGCCGAATCCCAAAACACCTTCTTTACACTCAAGAAGTGAAAAACCAGCTCTGCTGCTCTAGGTCCAGGAATACAAGGACATCAGCAGTGTTTTCCTGTGATGGATGACACTGAGCCTTCCACACTTTTACTGTGGTGGTATTCATAATCCTGAAAGAGGTGGGGAGGCAGCAAGCAAATGATCCTGAAATCTGGTGCTTAGAATTTCACAAAACAATGAAGGAAGTGAAAAAGGCAAAAGTTATTTTTAGAGTATATAAAACAGAAACAATACACCAACGAGGTAAGTGGCTAAAAGAGAAGTGTAGTACCAGGGAAATGTTAGTGATCTCGAAAATAGATAGGAAACAATCTGATGTAACTCATAGTAGGGTCTTTATTTTAAGTTTCGTCGGGACCCTCCAAAAAACCACAATCGCCTAGTACTGTTTTGATGGATGGAGAGGCCCCAGTATCTCTCTGTGCCAAGGCAGGAAGCAGGTCTTAAGTGTGCAAAGATCTAACTGGAAAACTATTGTGACCTTTGTCATAGTTGGCTGATGCTGGAAGGCAGTTCATAACCTTAAATATTGCTCCCCTCTGCATAGTTGGTCAGTCAGAAGAGTGTGGGGTTATAACCTGGATTTGGAGGTTTGTTGGGAGAATATCTTTAAAATGCTGTTTTGTTGAGTCTAGAGACTGGAGCTAGGTTTGAATTTTGTTGGGGGTCAACTTGTAAACTAATGCTAGGTATCAGCGTGCTTGTTTACTTGAGTTTAAACTTAAGTCATGTTTTCTAAAATGGAGACCAAACTAAAATGATTTCATCTGCCATTCATCCCTTTCTCTTGTGACTAGAAGTCTAAATCATGGAACTTCCTAAAACTCCGTGAAAATAATAACTAACAGGGCTATGTCTTTATGGAGCCTCAGGGGCATGGGTAGGGCCCCATCAATGGGAAACAGGAGGGTGTCTTGAGGTTGAATTTTCCTCCTGTTGACCAGATACTTTTTCAACTGTAAAGAGATATGCTGTAGATCTAGGCTGGGACTCTGTAGCACAGGTACCAATTCAGTGAAGCTCTAGTGATCCCTGAAGTATCTCTTGAATAGGGCCAAATCTCTGAGCTAAAACTGGCACCAAAATCATCTGGTCCTGGGGCTTTTTTGGTTGGGTGACTTTTAATGACTGCTTCTCTTTCTTTAGAGTTTTTTTTTTTTTTTTTTTTTTTTTTTTTTTTTTTTTTTTTTTTTTTGCTATTTAAAATGATGGCCTGATCATGATTTAAATTTGGTGAGTAGTATCTGTCTAGAACATCGTCCATTTTGTTAACATTTTCCAATTTTGTAGAGTACAGGTTTTTGCAGTAAGACCTAATGATTCTTTGAGCTTCCTCACTATCAGCTCTCAGGCCTCCCTTTTAATTTTGGATTTTGTTTTGGATTCACTCTCTCTATCTCTTTGGTAATATGACGAAGGTTTGTCTATTTTGTTGATTTTCTCAAAGAACCAGCACTTGGTTTGATTGATTCTTTTCATTGTTTTCTTTGTTTCTAACTGATCCCTTTCAGCCCCAATTTTGATTATTTCCTGCCTTCTACTCCTCTTTGGGGAGCTTGATTCTTCCCTTTTTCCTAGAGCTTTCAGGTGTTTTATTGTGATGGCTATTCCTGGCTGTCAACTTGACTATGTGCGAAATGAAGGATAATCCAGAAGTGGAGGCCACACCTGTGATCCAGATCTTGAGGCTGGAAGGCAGAGACTTCTGAGCTAGATCTTAGCAGAAAGATCTTGAAGCCGAGTGGCCATGCAAAGCTTAGCCCCAAGGCAAAATAGGCCATGCCTTTAATCCTGGGAGAATTAGACAATCTGTTCTCTGAGTTCAAAGTCAACCTGGGACAAAGCAAGTTCCAGATCCAAACCTGGTTGCACACACCTTCAATCTGAGCCATACCTCCTGCTGGAGGCTTATATAAGGACAGTGGAGGAAGGAGGACTCACCCTCTGCCGGCTTGCAGTGACTTGCCAACACATGTGTTGCAAACTACCTCTTCAGGATTCCAGCTTGCACAGAATATCAGCTGGAACTACTAGACTATTGGACTTCCCATTCACAGTTGCCAATTGTTGGGTTGTTTGGATTGCAGACTGTAAGTCATTACAATTAATTTCCTTCATTTATAGAGACATTCCATAAGCTCTGTGACTCTAGAGATTCCTAACTACTGTGACTTATATGTCGTCGATATGAGAACTTTCTGCTTTCTTTATGTAGGCATTGTACTATGAATTTAGGACTATTTCCATTGTGTCTCATAAATGTGCCTTCATTTTAATTGTGTTCTAGAAAGAACAGAATTTCTTCCTTTATTTCCTACCTGACACAGAGATCAGTGAGCAGAGAGTTGTGTAGACTTTCTCTTTGTTGTTTCTGCTGTTGTTGCAGGGCAGCTTTAACTCATGGTGCTCTGACAAGATACAAGATGTCATTTCAATTTTCTGGCATCTGTTGATTTGGTATCCATTGTATGATCAATATTGGAGAAGGATCCCTGGGGTGATGAGAAGAAGGTCTCTTCCTCTGTGTTTGCCATTGGGCTACATCCACAGTCACTGAAATGCCATTCTGTCTTTGAAGACAGGCAAAATACACAAGGCAGCTATCATAAAACAGATATCAGTTGAATTCATTTGATAAATTTATCTCTATAGATTTAGCAGCCTCACCTGTTGATACTAGTAATATGTAGCCTAAATCTTCCACCAGTGCTGAGGTAAATATATTACATACATATTACAACGAGAAATATACAGGATATAATATAACAGATAAATATTATTAATTATCTTTTCAAATTTTCTCAGATTTTAATCTGGAGACAGTCACCTGCTAAACTCTGCTACTTGGTTGAGAAGCTGAAGCTATGGCTTCTGTATCACCCTTGTAAGAGCTGCCTGGAAGGAAGGACCACCCAGAGCCCTACATGCCTCCAGACCTGACCCGAGAACAGGCATGGGCCTGGGCAATGGATAATTTTGAAGACTTGAGTCATCCCTCTTGCCAGCACCCTTGGTGCTGTGGGCCTGGGAACCCCAGCATAGCCACACTGCTGGATGAAGCTGCATTTGGAGAAGAGAGGGGACAGAAACACTCTAGAGAGCCACATGGAGAGGAGCCAATGGCTGAGAGTACAGAGAGACTTTGGGGTCGTCGAGAAGTAGGAGCCACTTCCAGGAGAAGGGTTCAATGGGCTCTGAACCAGGCAGAAGATGACAGATCAGACAGCGGTGGAGACATGCTTGACCCAGGTGAATACTGGAGCCAAGGCAGTTCCCAGAAACGACTAAAAACAGAGCCTTAGTGAGAGAGGAACCTGGAAAGGAAAGACACCCAATCATTGTACAGAACATACACCTTGAATCCTTCAATATATTTCCTGGGAGGAGCCAGAGCAAAACTGAACAAGAGCCTCATGTTGTCTCTGTGGATTTATGAGCTGGGACTGTGCCCCACATGCCCAGGAGCCTTGAAGTCTGTTTATTTTGCCCTGCTGACAGTTCAATTGATATGTTGAGGGATTTTTCCTTAAATCTATGTAGAATCATTGCATTCTGATGGAAAATGTACATAATTAAAATATTTTCTCTCAACCACCTGTGTAATTGTATTTCAGTGTCAAAATCAGCATTCTAATCGGTGGTAGGAAGTGTTCACTAATCAAGTCAGAGAAATTTCTCTGTGTGTAATTTCGTTAGGTTTGGGCCATGGAAAGAAACAGGCTTGGTAGGGACAAAAGAGTGCCCCACCCACTAGGATTTCTTATATTGTTCTCTAGAAGAGAGCAGAGTGGAAATGTGGGTAAAGTGGGTGGGCGGGGTTGGGGGGATGGTGAGTGTGGTAATTGACCTGCAGCTTATGACAAGAAAGGAACAATCTGATTATAGATCTTCCAAACTGTCAACCAAGAGGTGACAGATGATCAGGTCTAGGCAAGCACAAAATACTTCCCTTTAATCCATGTCTTTAACGTATAAGGTTGACTGCCACATCCACCAAATCAGGCTCATGGGGTCCGAGGAACAGCAAAGGACTTTAAGGTTTGTAATCAAATAACAAGGATTTGCAGAGGTAGACACGGTTGTGCACACATTTAATCCTAACACACTAGAGGTAGACAGGTCACTAGTTGTTTTTTTCTATTTTGTTTTTTTTTTTTTTTGTTTTTTTTTTTGTTGTTGTTTTTTTTTTTTTTGAAATAGCCCAAGCACTTGCTTGGCAATGTGGGGAAGTCTGTATGCAGAGAAATGGTGAAGATTGGTAGCAACTGTCAGGACAAGGAAATAAGTCCTTATGCTAATAGACTTACATGAAAGGTCTCTGAGCTGGTCAGATCAGGGAAGGAATCAGACACAAAGCAAAGCAGTAACTGAGACAGCTAATCATCCTGTCCCACTCTAGGTTGCCACTGATTTCCACATGCACAGGAGTGAAACAGCTTAGGGTAGTTGTCAGAAAGGATGTAGACATGGCTAATCTGTCAACAACAGCAGTGTCTGGGATTTGATAGTTCAGAGATGCCTGACTTAGAAGGTGTACTGACTGTTTTCTTTTTTTTTTTTTTTTTTTTTTTTGTCAACTTGACACAGGCTGGAGTCATCACAGATAAAGGAGCTTCAGCTTGGAAAGTGCCTCCATGACATCCAGCTGTGGAGCATTTTCTCAATTAGTGATCAAGGGGGCAGGGGCTTGTGGATGGTACCAACTCTGGAGTGGTATTGTTAGGTTCAGTAAGAGATCAAGCTGAACAAGCCAGAGGAAGAAAGCCAGTAAGAAATATCCCTCCATGGCCTCTGCATCAGCTCCTGTTTCCTGACCTGCTTGAGTTCCAGTCCTGACTTCCTTTGGTGATAAACAGCAGAATGGAAGTGTAAGCTGAATAAACCCTTTCCTCCCCAACTTGCTTCTTGGACAAGATGTTTATGCAGGAATAGAAACCTTGACTAAGACAGAAATGGTCTGGAAATCCAAGGACCGTGGTAACTCAGCTGAGATCTGCATTCCCGAGATGTACAGTAAGGTAAATTTTCTTTTCTTTTTGTTTTTGTTTGTGTTTTTTTTTCTGTGTCTCCTTGATTGTCCTGGCTGATTTCCTGTAGAACAGTTTTTTTTCAGAATAAAATATATTGGCAGGGACCATAACTATCTTTTAAATGGAATATATCTTGCTTCCCTGAATGCCCATCCAAATGCATTCCAAATGCCCATAATAGTCCTGCCTACTATTCTCTGTTTTCTTGATGGATATATTTCTACAAGAAGTCTGAATGCTGAATTCGTTTTCTGAGTGGTAAAGCCCTTCCTGTACTCCTGAGTTGGAAAGGAAGGGGATGCCACATAAATGTACTCCTCACGCTGATAGCTGTGTGATCACTCTCTAGCCTGGGACATGACTTACTTCACAGGTTAGGTCTTTCTGGGGGTAGGGGGGGAAGAAGATGACTTAAAATTCCTGGCAATAATGAAAAGTCAGAACTGAAACCCACATTCCAAGAAAGTACAAAACCACGATCTTGGAATCACAGCAGACGTTGGCCCATGCCTGAGTACTAGCACCCACATCCTCAGCATGGTGTAGAGAACTCAGTTGGCACTGGAGGGAAAGGGTGGGCTGCAGAGTGAGAACTACTAACTTCCCAGGCATTGTCTTGTGCAGGTGAAATGCCAGGAGAAAGAGCATAGCTGACTATCCCAGTTCCTGAGCATTGTTTTACACAGATGCTTCCTTTTATACCCCACAAATGCAGCAAGGAATGTCATTCAGATCCATCCATCATTCATTTATTCCTCTCACTATATAGCCCTGTGTGTCCTAGAATTGTCTGTGCAAATCACACTGACCTGAAACTCACAGGGATCCACCTGCTTGCAAGAACATACCTACCTTAGATACATTTCCTGCTGAGAGGCTAGAATTTCTGGATGACCAAGAGGTAAAGTAAAGCTTATAAATTGAGAAGCACTTCCAAGACTGGACGCAGGTAAAAAACACCCTCTCAAGGCTAGGTGGCTCAGTTTTCTGTGTTAGGTCCAGCACTACAAATTTGATGCTGAAATGTGCTCTGGAAATTGGTAAAAATTGAAAGATTCACCTGTGTAGAAGTGGTGTCACAGACCTCTTATCCCTTTCGTGGAGAGGCAAGACAACGTGATTCTGAGTTCAGGGCTAGTCTATGCTATACAGAAGGAAGAAGATCTGAAATGAAAGTTGCAGATGTCCCCTAAATTAATTTGGAGTGGAAGCACATTGGTAGATCTGTCCTCATATATGCTGATTCAGCAGAAGGTTGTCTGCTGTGTGCTGGATATATTATGGCCCAGCGCACATGGGAATATGGATCCCTAAGTTCCTTTAAAACAATCCACCAGTGACTCATGTAACCAATATTAGGAAACAATAGAGTATCCTTGCATGTCCAATTGATCCTTCATCTTTTCCCTTGGGCCATTTTAAGAAGAATGTACACTTTCAGGTTTTAAACACATTTATTAAGGAAGCTGTAATCAAACAAAGAAACAAAAATCAGATGGCTGCAAAGACACAACTGTCCTTTGCGTGCCTTCTCTGACACAGCTGTCAGAACAGCTGACAGAGGATCCCCTCATTGCATGTCTTTGATACCCTGGGCTCCAAACAGAGATTTGGGTAACTTTTTCTCGTCTTCTTCTTTTTCTTCTTCTTCTTCTTCTTCTTCTTCTTCTTCTTCTTCTTCTTCTTCTTCTTCTTCTTCTTCTTCTTCTTCTTCTTCTTCTTCTTCCTCTTCCTCTTCCTCTTCCTCTTCCTCTTCCTCTTCCTCTTCCTCTTCCTCTTCCTCTTCCTCTTCCTCTTCCTCTTCCTCTTCCTCTTCCTCTTCCTCTTCTTCTTCTTCTTCTTCTTCTTCTTCTTCTTCTTCTTCTTCTTCTTCTTCTTCTTCTTCTTCTTCTTCTTCTTCGTCTTCTTGTTACTCTTCCTTTTCCTCTGTCTCTTTTTCTTTCTCCTCTTCTTCCTCTTCTTCTTCTTCTACTTCCTCATCTTCGTCTTCTTCTTCTTCTACTACTTCCTCTTCTTCGTCTTCTTCCTCTTCTTCCTCTTCCTCTTCCTCTGTTTCTTTTTCTTTCTCCACTCCTTCCTCTTCTTCTTCTACTTCTTCTTCTTCCTCTTCTTCCACTTCCTCCTCCTCCTCTTCCCCTTCCCCTGGAAACCCACGCCCAGCAATATAGGCATCTGGGGCTGTCAGAAGCAAGATGCTGGTCAGTGCTGTCCCCACAATCATAAGTCTCAAGTTCCAGGCCTTTCTCCCTGAGCAGGCTAGGTGAGGGTCGGTCTGACTCCTCCCTATCTTCATCTTTGGCCACATCTCCTGGGGACACTTGTGGCTCCATCTGACTCTCACTCTGGAAGACCTCTGTGGATTTTCTCATGTCACGATTCATTATGTGGCGGTATCTCAGGTAGTCCAAGATCTGAAATACACAGGAAGAGGAGTAAGTATCCCATTCAACAGTCCAGCTGCCCTCAGAGCAGAGGTTTGGCTCTCCACAGACAGAAAGTGGCACAGATGTGCAAGATCCTGTACTCAGGGCTGGCAAGACACATGTACTTGGTAGTCGATGTTCTTCAGAATCTGATGTATTTTTGAGAAAACTGAGACAGAACCGCTTCTTTGCCTTGGCTTTATCCCTTTACCACTGAGTGCAAGTACCTGACCTCCAGAGAAGATTCCAGTAAATTAATTATACCCTCTCAACACTTATACTGCATGAATCTGGGTTTTAAACCCTCTATCCTAGCAGCTATTGGCATTGCATAAGGAGGCATGGGTCTTCCCAGGTTGGTGCTATAAAACATTAGTCCCAGCACCTATGGGAAAAGAGCAGATCTGGGAACAGAGGTAGAGAAAGGTGGATCTCTGATCTCAAGGACACACTGGTTGTCAGACCATGATTAAGGACAGCTAGGGCTACACAGGAAAACCTAGGCCTCCACCCAAACCTCAAGAAACAAAACAAACAAACAAAAAAGGAGTGAACATACTTTCACTGTGGATGCAATTGTCTAGAGTTATTATAAGCATTATAGTCAACTGAATAGACAGGCAATGTAGAAAGTGCCCTTTCCTGAAATGGGATATATTAGAATGACTTACAGAATGCAGTCAGCCTTTTCACACAACAGCTGGATAGGAAGCCAAGTCCAAGAATCCAGAAGTTCTCAGTTCCTGAGGCTGGATGTCTCAGCTCCTCTTCAGTAAAACCTGGAACGACAGACAAGCAAGCTCTAATGCCAGCTAAGTAATAAGACGTGCTAGCTAGGAGAGAGCAAGCGTGCAATGTGAAAAATTGCTTCCTCTGTGTTCTTATGTAGGCCTCAGAATGAAGGTGTGGCCCAGATTAAAGGTGTGTGTTCCAGATTCAATCTCTGGATTAAAGGTGAGTGTCTTCTGCTGGGTGTGGTGACACATGCCTTTAATCCAAGCACTGTGGGAGTGAATCATTTATGTGGATCTCTGTGAGTAGCCTGGTCTACAAACAGTGTTCCAGGAAAGTCAGTGCTCTTACAAACAAACACTGTTTCATGATATAAACAACAATCACATTATCAAATTTCTATGGCTTTCTTGCTCCAAATCCAGATTAAAGGCCTGTGCCTTTCAAGCTCAAAAAGATCTGCATTAAATTCCAGTCTTCCAACTCCAAGACATTGATTACATTCTACATACTAAACAAACATCCCTTGAAGGTGTATCCTCATGATTTGGATTTTGGTTAATTGGAAATATAATCAAGTTGACAACAAAGAATAGTGACCACAGAGAAGGTTTCTCTGTGTAACCCTGGCTGTTCTGAAAATCATTTTGTAGAATAAGACGACCACCATGTCTGCCTCTAACTACCTCATTCTGAGATTAAAGGCACGTGTCACAGTGTCCTGCTTAGAAACCCTGTTATGTTTCCTTTCCTTAACTCGAGTCATAAGCAGATGCTAATCCTGTGTTCCCAGCAGAGAGATGGTTACAGGGAACAGCTAAGTGTAGAGATGAACATTCAGGACACAGAATCTCCTCTCTACCTGCCCACTCCCCAGCCCCTATCACTGTCTCATATTTTATGTTCTACCTTTGAGATGAATACACATAATTTTCCATCCTGTATTCTCTTTTTCTGCACAGAAGGCAGGCAGGGATCTAGCTGGGCTCCAGGCTGCCCCGGAAAGGAGTCATATTGATAGGGAAGCAGACAGCAGGACTTTTAAGCAGTTTCCTGAGGGACTGTCAAACCAGAGGTCTTCTAAGTCAGGGATATGTAGGGCAGAAAGCCAGGGCTCTAGGTCTGCTCATGGCAGAACTGGTGGAGGTCAGAAGCCACTGATGCCGAATCCCAAAACACCTTCTTTACACACAAGAAGTGAAAAACCAGCTCTGCTGCTCTAGGTCCAGGAATACAAGGACATCAGCAGTGTTTTTCCTGTGATGGATGACACTGAGCCTTCCACACTTTTTCTGTGGTGGTATTCATAATCCTGAAAGAGGTGGGGAGGCAGCAAGCAAATGATCCTGAAATCTGGTGCTTAGAATTTCACGAAACAATGAAGGAAGTGAAAAAGGCAAAAGTTATTTTTAGAGTATATAAAACAGAAACAACACACCAAGGAGGTAAGTGGCTAAAAGAGAAGTATAGTACCAGGGAAATGTTAGTGATCTCGAAAATAGATAGGAAACAATCTGATGTAACTCATAGTAGGGTCTTTACTTTAAGTTTGGTCGGGACCCTCCAAAATACCACAATCACCTAGTACTGTTTTGATGGATGGAGAGGCCCCAGTATCTCTCTGTGGCAAGGCAGGAAGCAGGTCTTAAGTGTGCAAAGATCTAACTGGAAAGCTATTGTGACCTTTGTCATAGTTGGCTGATGCTGGAAGGCAGGTCATAACCTTAAATATTGCTTCCCTCTGCATAGTTGGTCATTCAGAAGAGTGTGGGGTTATAACCTGGATTTGCAGGTTTGTTGGGAGAATAACTTTAAAATGCTGTTTTGTTGAGTCTAGAGACGGGAGCTAGGTTTGAATTTTGTTGGGGGTCAATTTGTAAACTAATGCTAGGTATCAGCGTGCTTGTTTACTTGAGTTTAAACTTAAGTCATGTTTTCTAAAATGGAGACCAAACTAAAATGATTTCATCTGCCATTCATCCCTTTCTCTTGTGACTAGAAGTCTAAATCATGGAACTTCCTAAAGCTCCATGAAAAC
Organism: Apodemus sylvaticus; assembly: GCF_947179515.1. Taxonomy (NCBI): domain Eukaryota; kingdom Metazoa; phylum Chordata; class Mammalia; order Rodentia; family Muridae; genus Apodemus; species Apodemus sylvaticus. Next base: position 8,418,608 of record NC_067493.1, on the reverse strand, counting down.
AATAAGTAACAGGGCTATGTCTTTATGGAGCCCCAGGGGCATGGGTAGGGCCCCATCAATGGGAAACAGGAGGGAGTCTTGAGGTTGAATTTTCCTCCTGTTGACCAGATTCTTTTTCAACTGTAAAGAGATATGCTGTAGATCTAGGCTGGGACTCTGTAGCACAGGTCCCAATTCAGTGAAGCTATAGTGATCCCTGAAGTATCTCTTGAATAGGGCCAAATCTCTGAGCTAAAGCTGGCACCAAAATCATCTGGTCCTGGGCCTTTTTTGTTTGGGTGACTTTTAATGACTGCTTCTCTTCCTTTAGTTTTTTTTTTTTTTTTTTTTTTTTTGCTATTTAAAATGTTTGCCTGATCATGATTTAAATTTGGTTAGTAGTATCTGTCTAGAACATCGTCCATTTTGTTAAGATTTTCCAATTTTGTAGAGTACAGGTTTTTGCAGTACGACCTAATGATTCTTTGAGCTTCCTCACTATCAGCTCTAAGGCCTCCCTTTTAATTTTGGATTTTGTTTTGGATTCTGTCTCTCTATGTCTTTGGTAATTTGACTAAGGTTTGTCTATTTTGTTGATTTTCTCTAAGAACCAGCACTTGGTTTGATTGATTCTTTTCATTGTTTTCTTTGTTTCTAACTGATCCCTTTCAGCCCCAATTTTGATTATTTCCTGCCTTCTACTCCTCTTTGGGGAGCTTTATTCTTCCATTTTTTCCTAGAGCTTTCAGGTCTTTTATTGTGATGGCTATTCCTGGCTGTCAACTTGACTATGAGCGAAATGAAGGATAATCCAGAAGTGGAGGCCACACCTGTGATCCAGATCTTGAGGCTGGAAGGCAGAGATTTCTGAGCTAGATCTTAGCAGAAAGATCTTGAAGCCGAGTGGCCATGCAAAGCTTAGCCCCAAGGCAAAATAGGCCATGCCTTTAACCCTGGGAGACTTAGACAATCAGTTCTCTCAGTTCAAAGAAAACCTGAGACAAAGCAAGTTCCAGATCCAAACCTGGTTGTACACACCTTTAATCTGAACCATACCTCCTGCTGGAGGCTTATATAAGGACAGTGGAGGAAGGAGGACTCACTCTCTGCTGGCTTGCAGTGACTTGCCAACACATGTGTTGCAAACTACGTCTTCAGGATTCCAGCTTGCACAGAATATCAGCTGGAACTACTAGAATATTGGAGTTCCCATTCACAGTTGCCAATTGTTGGGTTGTTTGGATTGCAGACTGTAAGTCATTACAATTAATTTCCTTCATTTATAGAGACATTCCATAAGCTCTGTGACTCTAGAGAATCCTAACTACTATAACTTATATGTCGTCGATATGAGAACTTTCTGCTTTCTTTATGTAGGCATTGTACTATGAATTTAGGACTATTTTCATTGTGTCTCATAAATGTGCCTTCATTTTAATTGTGTTCTAGAAAGAACTGAATTTCTTCCTTTATTTCCTACCTGACACAGAGATCAGTGAGCAGAGAGTTGTGTAGACTTTCTCTTTGTTGTTTCTGCTGTTGTTGCAGGGCAGCTTTAACTCATGGTGCTCTGACAAGATTCAAGATGTCATTTCAGTTTTCTGGCATCTGTTGATTTGGGATCCATTGTATGGTCAATATTGGAGAAGGATCCCTGAGGTGATGAGAAGAAGGTCTCTTCCTCTGTGTTTGCCATTGGGCTACATCCACAGTCACTGAAATGCCATTCTGTCTTTGAAGACAGGCAAAATACACAAGGCAAATATCATAAAACAGATATCAGTTGAATGCATTTGATAAATTTATCTCTATAGATTTAGCAGCCTCACCTGTTGATACTAGTAATATGTAGCTAAATCTTCCACCAGTCCTGATGTAAATATATTACATACATATTACAACGAGAAATATACAGGATATAATATAACAGATAAATATTATTAATTATCTTTTCAAATTTTCTCAGATTTTAATCTGGAGAAAGTTACCTGCTAAACTCTGCAACTTGGTTGAGAAGCTGAAGCTATGGCTTCTGCATCACCCTTGGAAGAGATGCCTGGAAGGAAGGACCACCCAGAGCCCTACATGCCTCCAGACCTGACCCGAGAACAGGCATGGGCCTGGGCAATGGATAATTTTGAAGACTTGAGTCATCCCTCTTGCCAGAACCCTTGGTGCTGTGGGCCTGGGAACCCCAGCATAGCCACACTGTTGGATGAAGCTGCATTTGGAGAAGAGAGGGGACAGAAACGCTCTAGAGAGCCACATGGAGAGGAGCCAATGGCTGAGAGTTCAGAGAGACTTTGGGGTCGTCGAGAAGTAGGAGCCACTTCCAGGAGAAGGGTTCAATGGGCTCTGAACCAGGCAGAAGATGACAGATCAGACAGCGGTGGAGACATGCTTGACCCAGGTGAATTCTGGAGCCAAGGCAGTTCCCAGAAACGACTAAAAACAGAGCCTTAGTGAGAGAGGAACCTGGAAAGGAAAGACACCCAAGCATTGTACAGAACATACACCCTGAATCCTTCAATATATTCCCTGGGAGGAGCCAGAGCAAAACTGAACAAGAGCCTCATGTTGTCTCTGTGGATTTATGAGCTGGGACTGTGCCCCACATGCCCAGGAGCCTTGAAGTCTGTTTATTTTGCCCTCTGACAGTTCAATTGATATGTTGAGGGATCTTTCCTTAAATCTATGTAGAATCATTGCATTCTGATGGAAAATGTACATAATTAAAATATTTTCTCTCAACCACCTGTGTAATTGTATTTCAGTGTCAAAATCAGCATTCTAATCGGTGGTAGGAAGTGTTCACTAATCAAGTCAGAGAAATTTCTCTGTGTGGAGTTTCGTTAGGTTTGGGCCGTGGAAACAAACAGGCTTGGTAGGGACAAAAGAGTGCCCCACCCACTAGGATTTCTTATATTGTTCTCTAGAAGAGGGCAGAGTGGAAATGTGGGTAAAAGTGGGTGGGCGGGGTTGGGGGGCTGGTGAGTGTGGTAATTGACCTGCAGATTATAATGACAAGAAAGAAACAATCTGATTATAGATCTTCCAAACTGTCAACCAAGAGGTGACAGATGATCAGGTCTAGACAAGCACAAAATACTTCCCTTTAATCCATGTCTTTAATGTATAAGGTTGACTGCCACATCCACCAAATCAGGCTCATGGGGTCCGAGGAACAGCAAAGGACTTTAAGGTTTGTAATCAAATAACAGGATTTGCAGAGGTAGACACGGTTGTGCACACATTTAATCCTAACACACTAGAGGTAGACATGCCACTAGTTGTTTTTTTCTATTTTTTTTTTTTTTGAAATAGCTCACGCACATGCTTGGCAATGTGGGGAAGTCTGTATGCAGAGAAATGGTGAAAATTGGTAGCAACTGTCAGGATAAATATATTTATATCACTTACCCCACCATCTGTTTTCCCCTTCCAATATCTTCCCATATTCCCCTCTTTGTTCCCTTCTCAAATTCATAACCTCCTCTTCAACTGGTATTAAATGGTGTGTGTGTGTGTGTGTGTGTGTGTGTGTGTGTGTGTGTGTGTTGAACACACAGTCTTTTTGTGACTGACCACAGTCTTTGGGACTGACCACAATCTTTGATGGGTACAGCTTCCCTGCTCTGTTAAGAAGATACTACCTTAAGACCAGCATCCTGCTCCTTTCCTGCCTCCTAAGATATTTGCCTTTCACTTTTGAAGGAATGCAGGCCTCCCAGGCCACATGCAAATAGTTTTGCCTTGGGTGCCTTTCTGCAGCAGTCTGGAGGATCACATTTGCGTGGATGGCTTCAAGGCTCCCTTTCTGCTTCCACACTTTTCCTGGAACCCTCTAGGTTTCCTGCCTTGGGATGCTTTACTGGTTCCTGTTCTGTTGCAATGGAGAAATTGCTTCCTGTGGCTGTGGTTTATCACATGCAAATAAACCAGAGGTAAGGAAAGGGAAGATGACAGGAGGGAGGGAACCTCAGCCTGCCTTTCTAGTTCCCTGGTCTCTTTCTTTGCTCAGTAGCTAAGGGGCAGATAAAAGGAGAGAAAGGTAGTGAGAAGAAAGAGCGATAGAGAAGGAGCCATGATTAAAGTATGTTACGTACACATATGGAAGTGTCATAATGAAAATGCTTGAATATATGCTAGTAAATAACGTAGAAACAAATCATAGAAGAGCCACTAGAAGGAAAAGCTCCCGAGGTCAGCTTACTGTTTCTGCTAAATTCCCTGAAGCCCTTGGCTCCCTCCCGTGAAGATCTCCTCTTAGATCCTGGCCAGCCAATGTGGTTCCTCTTGGGTATTCTTGTATTAGTTCACTGTCTGCTGCTATAACAAAACAATGTGAAGCTAGGCATGACTGAGCCAAAGAGATTTATATAGAGCACAGTTCTGGAGTTTCAAGGACCAGACACTGAGCTCGGCTCAGCTCTGGGGAGGTGATCTTCTTGGCTGATCACATCTTTGCAGCTGGCATCATGGTGGTTGCCTAGGCAAGAAAAAGAAATCATGTTTACAGGCTCCAGGGGACAGTTCAGCTGCTGACACACTTGCCTTATATGATTGAGGGTCTGAGCTTGATCTCTAGACTGCACATAAAAAGCCAGGTTGGCAATGAAGACTTGTATCCTCAACACCAAGGAAGCAGAGAAGGGAGGCTAGCCGGATGGCCTGCCCAGCCAGTCTACCTATTTGGTGAGTCCCAGTTCCAGGCCAGCAGGAGACTCTGTCTCAGAGACCAAGGTGGCTGGCGCCTAAGGTTGTAAATCTGAACACCCTCCCCCACCCCCCACACCTTATTCACACAAAAGCTTCTTGCCTTGCGCAAGGGATGGGTACTTACCTCTTACCTCATCTATAGCCTCTGTCTATGTATTCCCTGACAGGGTGTCTACCTTGACCCTCCAAGTTTACTCTTGTTACCTTCTGGAGTGTTCTTTCCCCAGAGATCACATGGTTGACTGCTGGTGAGGGATTCCAGGAGACCACATGGTTGACTGCCAGTGAGGGATTTGATGAGATGTTTTAGGGAATATTTCCTCAATCTCTAGTCTGACACAGCATCGTAGCGTCCAACAGCCCCACCCTGTCCTCTGCTCATCTGGGTCCTTGCCTTACGTGCAGGGTACAGAACAGATGCTTGGCAGAGGCTGTCTGTGTGAGTGTTTGAAGAAAGGGGCCATGAGAATCAACTTTCTTCTCTCTTTCTTTCTTTCTTTCTTTCTTTCTTTCTTTCTTTCTTTCTTTCTTTCTTTCTTTCTTTCTTTCTTTCTTTCTCTCTTTCTCTCTTTCCCATAAGGCAAATTCTAGCTCATGCCCTTTATTTTCATTGTTTTCTCCAGTCATCCGTAGGCCAATACAACCCAAACTCACCTAATCTGACACTGTTTTCCATAAGTGCCGGATAATATCGACGCAGGTCCTCATGCTTGATTAGAAAGCCCTTAACCCACTAGTTGCACCCATTTTCAAACCAAATCTTACGTGCTTTGTCACACCCTGTCTTCCCGCCCTCCATAAACCACAGAAAAATTACTAGCAAATGAATTGTGAATAAATAAACAAGCAAGTTTTTTAAATTGACTTCACATAGAACTTAATTTCAAACTGTGGACCACCATTTAAACAGGCAGCATGCACCAGCTGATAGGAGGTCCCCAACGCACATACAGTAGAGGACTGCTGGCTCTGTGTTCATTCAGAGATGATGCACCTAACCCTCAAGAGATTGGAGGCCCCAGGGAGTTTAGAGGTCAGGTGGGATGGGGGGTGGGAGCATCCACATGGCGACAGGGGAAGGAGAGGAGGTATGGGATGTGGAACAGTCAGAGGGCAGACAAGGGTAGGCAGGGTGGGGAATAAAATATGGAGTGTATAAAAATAATTACTTGATAAAAACTTTAAAAAATTAGCCCAGAAAATTTAGAACACACACTTTCTTTGATTTATTAAATAATCCTGGAGTTATATTGTGAGAACCAACTTTCTAACCGGTAGGCAGCCTGTTCCCTGAATATGTCATTCATTTGGCGCAGTGGCCCAGGACCATGGGCAGGACAATGGGGACTGCTACCTGTGCCCTGGACTGCCCACTGCCTGACCCTATCTGTCATGGGGGTTAGAGGTGAGGTGTCAGGGAATCAATGACACAGACTCTGGGAGCAGGTGACAAATGCTGTGGCAAACACATCTGGACTCTGCTGCAAGCTCCTTTAATGCCCTCCACCCACGCCCTATTCGTCCCAAGAAAGCTTCTAAACAGCAGTTCCTGATTGGCTGGCTTTGTCTGTGTCAGCAATCCTTGGTCTCTCAGGCAGTCCTCAGTTAGATCCTCCTGCAGGGGATGTCTTTGTGGTTGTGTAAGCCCCAGTGTTTGTGTAGAGGTGGCTCCGCTGATTCTCCTACAGGGGAACAACATGAAAGACGGCAACAAGAAGGCAGGAGTGAGTCTCCATCTTAAAGGTTATATGGGAGTAGATTTGAATCTTACAGAGGCAGAGACTCCTAAAGTTTTCAGCTCACTGGAAAGGCCTGGGTTCTACTAGTTTGGGACAAGTTCAGTGTTTCCTGATTTACACAGCTTTCAAATGTGAGGGAGCCCCTTGGCAACCGCTCATAAATCCACCACAGTGTTAGCGATGGTCACCACATGTTGTGTGTGTGTGTGTGTGTGTGTGTGTGTGTGTGTGTGTGTGACGGTCAGAGGTTGATTTCATGCTATCTTCAATCCCTCACTTTAACAACTTTATTTTATTTGACAGGGTCTCTCATTGAATCAGGAACTCATAGTTTTTGCTAGATTTGTTGACCAGTGAGCTTCTGGGATCTGCCTGTCTCTACCCCCCACCAGCACTGGGATTGTAGGCATGCGCTGTCATGCCTGGCTTTTCTGTGTCTTAGCCAGTAGTTCCTAAAGGATTCTTAGGGATGTTGTCTTCTATGATATGATCTCAGTATAAGTGTTCTGCCTCCCTCCTCTCTTCTGTGGGTGTGCATGCGTGCATGTGTGTGTGTATGTGTGTGCACGTGTGTGCATGTGTGTCTGTGTAAGGGAATGTGTGAATGAAATATAGTAATGAAACTTCCATAAGCGCAGAGTTTGCATGAAACAGATGGAGCGGTATTTGAGGGGAAAAGAATTGCCTCGGCAGAAACCCTGTTCCCTGGTGATGCCCCCAGGCTCTGACAGCACCAGATAGAGCTTGGAAGTCGCCATTTCCCTGGCGCCCTGTGTGGAGATAGGCCTGGAGCAAGGGATCTATGGTGGGGTTTTCTCCTGAGAGCATTCAAGAGTCAGAGAGTCTCAGCCCCTGACCAGAAGAGATATTTATTTCCCACTGGCTGGAACAGCGAGTTATTTCCAAATGTTCTTCCTTCATTACAAAACTCCCCCCTCGGGAGTGGAGCCGGCTGCAGCCACCATAAGCCGCAATCTTGGTGTGTCTGTCTTTGATGAATCTAGAGTTACATCCTCAAAATGAGGGCTTGGCATCTTTATAGGCTCGTCTTCTGGCCAGGCTGGGGTCCTAGCTGTCCCTGACGTGGCAGCTGCTGCCTCTGGGGATAGAACTGCCCCCTCCTGCTCTGCCTGTGGGGCTCCACAGCTGGAACATGTGGGTAGATATCTACTCGACAGAGTATTTCCTGTATGGCTCAGTTTGCTCTGCAGAACTCTAGATAGAATACTAAATGTTTAGCCACAAGTGACCATCTCCGAGTCCTAGGAAGCTAGGGGGTCTTGAAGTAAAGGAATTCAGCTCCCCACAAGGATGATATCACTGTGAACTGTGTCTTGGTTTTAATAGCCATGAACTTCATTGCTTGTGTTCCTACAATGACCAAAGCCCTGTTTATTGCTCTGTGATGCTTTTCCCATCATTCAAAGGATCTACTTGTAGCTTCCCATCTTCTGAGGGCAAGTTCTACCAATGATTGGTCTCAATTGGTTATGTCTGTCTTCCTCCTTCTGTTTTCCATGTCTTCCTTCTTGTGTCCAATGTTTGATTTCTAATTGTTTTGTTATTTTTTTTAATCCCCTGAGGAGACGGGAGCAAATGTCTACTCAGACCAAATAGGCCACCAACCACAGGCCAAAAGTAATGATTCTACCCAAGTCGAGATTGCTGAAGCAGTGAGCATAGAGGAGCATGAAGACTCCAAACAGCGTGGGTGGGTTTATGCTACTATTTCTTCGTTCTGTAGATTTAGTATTTTTTATTATTATTTTATTATTCCCTAAGAGACGCCGCCTTGCTCACAAACGAGTGGACCACTTCAGAACTGCATCAGGTCTCGCAATGCCTGGAACAGTCACAGACGTGTGGACAACCGGGCTCAGGGCTCTGGATTATTATTAATTATTATTATCAATATTATTATTATCTACATTATTATGATCATTATGATAAATATCATTATTATCTACATTATTACTAACCATGTTATGATAATTAAGTATATTATTACTAACTATACTATTATTGTTATTACTATTATTAACTGTATCCAACAAAATTCTGTCATGAAACAGACATGCAAATAAAACTTGAAATTGATTGACCCAGTCATCTCCAGTATCATAAAAGAACACATACTGGAGAGAAACCTTATAAATGTAATCAATGTGGTAAAGCCTTTGCAAGACCCAGTCATCTCCAAATACATAAAAGAACACATACTGGAGAGAAACCTTATGAATGTAATCAATGTGGGAAAGCCTTTGCATGTCACAGTGGTCTCCAAATACATAAAAGAACACATACTGGAGAGAAACCTTATAAATGTAATCAATGTAGTAAAGACTTTGCAAGACCCAGTCATCTCCAGTATCATAAAAGAACACATACTGGAGAGAAACCTTATGAATGTAATCAATGTGTTAAAGCCTTTGCATGTCACATTAATCTCCAAATACATAAAAGAACACATACTGGAGAGAAACCTTATGAATGTAATCGATGTGGTAAAGCCTTTGCATGACACAGTGGTCTCCAAATACATAAAAGAGCACATACTGGAGAGAAACCTTATGAATGTAATCAATGTGGTAAAGCCTTTGCAAGACCCAGTCATCTCCAGTATCATAAAAGAACACACACCAGACAGAAAACTTATTAATGTAATCAATGTGGTAAAGTGTTTTCACAAGGATAAATCTCCTAGTTCTGTGTGCTGGAGAGAAACATAATGAATATGATCATGAATTAAGTGGGAATTAAGAGGGTATCATAGTAGGACATGATAGACATGGGTGCTTGGGATTATTTCCATTATGGAGATTTTTTTTTTTTATGTTTTTGCAAAGAAGTTTGCAGCCCTAGTCTGAAGAGTTTCTTTGAGGTTAAGGTAAAGATGTTTGCATTAATTGTATTGACAATGTAAGTCATGAAAATCACCGCATAGAATTTGGCCTGAAAGTTTTTAACAAACATAGAAACTAAGAAAGGAAAAATAAAAAAAGAAAGTTTCAAAGTAAAAGGCATCATCAGGAAGTTGAATGAAGTTTAATCTTGTGATCAAGGATATTCAATGGCATTAAAGGAATGGTTACATTAGGACAAGATTACATTCAGCTAAACATATGGGTTTGCAGTTGTATGAAAGAGAACTGTATCATGTTAGGAATTATTATTACCTGGATACTGTTTTGGTGTAGACACATGAAGATACAATTATGTGTCAAATTGCCAAGAGATAGATTTGGATTCTGGGTTCTGAATTTAAAATATAAGCAGAAAGGCTTAGTTCCAGGCATGGTGTTACATGTTTTTAACCCACCAGTCACGAGACAGAGTCAAGAAGATCTTTGAGATCAAGGTAGATCTCTAAGCAAGTTCCAGGAAAGCCAAGATTAGGCAGTGATATATTTGAAATATTGAAAGCTGCTGATAATGGAATAGAAGGAGTCATGTTCCAGCCCCAGTAAGCACCAGAACTCCGAGAATTTTATCATGAAGTGGTGATGAATATTGTCAGAGAATTTTACATTACCTCATGAGATGATCAATTCTTGGTTTTTCTTAAACTTTAATCCCATTTTGTTGAACCATCAATGTTTCTAGAATGAAGCCTTACTCATTGTTAGTGGTGGATGATCTTTTGATGTGTTTTATATTTTATTTTATGTGTTTTATCTTTTAAGTATTTTTGAATCTGTGGTTTTAGGGATAATTGGTCTGTAATTCTCTTTAATTGCTCAGTCTTTCCTGACTGGATATATGAGTAATCAGGGGTTCATAAAATAAATTGACTAATATTTATTTTGTTTCTATATTGTTGAGTACACTGAATTCTTGTTAAATCTTCTTTGAAAGTCCAGTAGGACTCTACCCTAAAACTCATAGACGTGGGCTCATCTTGGGGACATATTTTTAATGAATTATGTTTTCCTTCATGTTTATGTCAGTTTAAGTTGTTTTTCTCTAGTTTAATTTTGGGATGTGGAATCTATTGGGGAAGTCAGCTATTTCTTTTAGAATTTCCAAGTTGGTGGAATGCACCCATTTTAAACTATGTCTTTACGACTCTCTGGATTTCATTATCTGTTATTTAATCCCCCATTTTATTTTAGATTTCATTATTTTGTATATTCTTTATCTTTTAATAGGGGTTTGTTTATCTTGTCTAATAAAAGGATCAAAAGACCAACTCCATGTTTCATTAATTCTTTGAATTATTCTCTTTCTATTTTATCAATTTCATCCCCCAACTTGAAAACTTCTTGATGTCTCAATAATTAATCAACAATCAATATAATTAAACAAACGACAATTATCCAATTACATTGGTCTTTGCTGGACCAAAATCTGACTCAGTTATTTATTTATTGGTTGTGAACTGATTGATTGATTGGTGACACATTGGCCATTGGATAATTCCAGGATCTGAGTATGAATTCCCCAAGTCTACAAAGGTCACCTCCAGTTGGCAGAGAAAGAATATTTTAAGCACAGGATTAAACACTCTGAATTTTTCAAGGCATCTAAGAGGTCCTGCATTTTTGTTTTGTTTCTGTAGCCATTGGGAAGTCATTTATAAACTGATGAAGAGACTCTGTCTGTAGGTTTTAGCAAAACAAAATGTTGAACATTATCAACAAAAGCTGGTGGGTTTCTATTTTGCAATTAGGGTAACCCTGGTCTTGTAGTGGAGGAACTTTTGATTCTCAGGGCCCCCTTACGTCCTTTTTAGGCATCACTTATGATCTTCTGATTTGGCCTTGGCTGACAACAGGGTCTTTCACAGGTCTCCAGGCTGTTGCTTCTGTCCTCCCATCTGCGTCTCCTCTGCAGTCTGTCCTCCATTAAATACTCTCTTTGCCACTGTCCTTAAATCTCTTAGACAACTCTGTCCTAACTACTCCACCCTCTGGGGCTTTGTCTTCATAGCTGGTGTTCCCTGATTGACAAAAACTCAAGCTACTGCTCCCTTTGCTTCTGGTGATTCAGGGTCCATGGGTGTGTACTGTCAAAAATGTCTCCATGACCCTGTCTAAAAAAATCCGCAGGGCTTTTATTTTTCTCTCTGCCTAATATTATTCACTCTGGCCAAAGTTCTGAGCCATCTTGTGGCTACCTCGAGACCTGCCAGCATAGCCGGACTGTGGACAAAAGGCTTCCTCTTACCTTCAGTGTTGTTGCAATAACAGTTTGGGTGAGTTAGGGTAATGCAAGCATATTGGGGCCAGTAACCAGCTCATATACCAAACCCAGACACTATTGTGGATGCCAACAAGTGTTTGCTGACAGGAGCCTGATATAGCTGTCTCCTGAGAGGCCCTGCCAGAGCCTGACAAACAGAGAGGGGGACACTCTCAGTCAACCATTGAACTGAGCACAGGGTCAACAATGGAGGAACTAGAGAAAGGACCCAAGGAGCTGAAGGTGTTTGCAGCCCTACAGGAGGAACAAAAATATGAACCAACCAGTACCCCTAGAGCTCCCAGGGACTAAACCACCAACCAAAGTGTGCACATGGAGGGACCCATGTCTCCAGCCACATGGGTAGCAGAAAATGGCCTGGTCGGACATCCATGAGAGGAGAGGCCCTTGGACCCGTGAAGTCTCATTGCCCCAGGGTAGGGGAATAGCAGGTCAGGGAAGCAGAAGTGGGTGGGTTAGTGAGCATGGGGAGGGGGTATGGGATAGAGGGTTTTCAGAGGGAAAATGAGGAAATGGGACATTTGAAATGTAAATAAAATATAAATATAAACATATGAATATATAATATAAAATATATATATAAATATAAATAAATATAAAAATAAAAATGTAAAAAAAAAAAAAAGCACTTGGGAAGCAGAGGCAGGTGGATTTCTGAGTTCGAGTCCAGCCTGATCTACAGAGTGAGTTCCAGGACAGCCAGGACTACACAGAGAAACCCTGTCTCAAAAAACCAAAAGAAAAAAATAAATGTAAATAAGAAATTATCTAATTAAAAAATTCTTTAAACAAAACACAACATTACCTCTCATTGTTACCACCTTGAATGGATAAAGGTCAATTCACAAGTATCTTAATCACTGCTGCTGCATTGATAAAATACTCTGTCAGGAGAACAGGTTTATTCCGGCTCACGGTTCACAGTAAAGTCCCTCATGGTGGCAATGCCACTCTGAAGTGTGAAGCAGCTGCTCACTCACATCAGGTGTGTAAATAATCAGGACGCCAAGAGCAATGAACGCCTGCTGCTGCTCAGCCCCTTTCCACACACTGCCCGGGATCCTAGCCAGGGAATGGTGTTGCCCACAGTGGGTGGGTCTTCCCACACCAGTTAATATAACCAAGGCAGTCCCTTACAGCCACGCCCCGAGGCACCTCCCCCTTGTTAGGATTCTGTCTAAGCTCCACCCCACAGTTACCTGGCAACAGCCAGCTATGCCCCTCCCCACTGTTACCTGGCAACAGCCAGGTCAGTCTGGCGCTCTATAAAAGGGGCTGCTTGCCCCTCCCCCTCTCTTATTCTCTCACTCTCAGCTTCTCTCTTGCCCCTTCTTGGGCTCCCCTCCCTTCCTCTCCCCTCCCCCCTCTCTCCACATGGTCATGGCCACCTCTGCTTCTTTACTCTCTCCCCCTCTCTACCTTTCTCTGCCTCTACTTCCCTCTTAACTCCCCTCTCCATGCCCTGAATAAACTCTACTCTGTACTATACCTTGTCTTGTGTCTGGTAACCTCAGGAGGAAGGGATGCTTTGGCATGGGCTGACAAAAGATCCCCTAATTACAAGTCTTAGCAGGCTTCAGGGTTCCAAGACTACAAACAGAGTTCTGGGTGAGGCTTTTTCACTTCTTCTTCTAACTGAAAGCCCTTTGAAGCCGTGCCCAGCATCCTAGGTTCCTGGGACGGTCAGAAGCAGGATTCTGGACAGGGCAGACTCGACCATCACAGGTCGCAAGTTCTAGCATTTTCTCCCTGAGCAAGCTTGCCGAGGGTTGGTCTAGAACCTCTATACCTTTGTCTTAAATGTTGTCCACATCTCTTGGGGACACTTATTGCTTCCTCTGACACTCAGTTTGCAAGACTTCTGGGCCCTTCATGACACAATTCAATCTGCTGCTGTGTCTCAGGTTGTACAAGCTCTCAAATACATAGTAAAAGGGTTATAGATCCCAAACAACAATACAGCCATCATCAAACCTGTGGTTTGGCTCTCCACAGAAAGAAAGTGGCTGAGACGTGGAAGATCCTGAACTCACAGCTGGCAAATCACGTGCACTCGACAGTCCATGTTCTTCGTAATCTGCTGTGTTTTTGACAAAACTGAGAAGGTACTCCCTCAGAACCTTCAGGTTATCCATGGAATGCTGAGGGTAAGTTCTTGACCTTCTGATATAGAGAAGTCTCCAGTTAGTTAATTACACCCTCCCAAGCATTACACTCTGGTAAATTGGGTGTTAAATCCACAATACTAACATTTATTTGCATTGTCTAAGGAGGCAAGATTCTGCAAAGTCTGGTTGTGTAAAACTTTAATCTCAGCACCTATAGGAATGAAGTAGATTGGGGATAGAAGCAGAAGCAGGTAGATCTGTAATCTCAAGACCAGCCTGGTTGTCAGACCTACTTTAAGGACAGCCAGGGCTATACAGGATAACCTAGGCTCAAAGAATAAAACATGTAAACACAAAAAAGAATGAAGCTTCTCAACATAAGATGCTATCACTCTGGATGCTGTAATGGTATTTGATTTAAAAATGAGCCAATACATTCCTCACCCACAACAACTGCAGGAGAAACAGCCAGTCTGCTCAGTGAGGTCCTTGGCAGAGGCAGCAATCTAGCTCTTTGGTAGGGTCAAGCCTGGCTATCAAGAATCTGGTCCCTGCCTCGGACTCTCTAGAGCAGTCGGGGCCACTTTGGGCCCAGACTTTTTGGCCACTCTTGCCTCCTATGACACTTACCAGGTCTCCACAGCTGCTCCACCTTCAGAGATGCTCTCATTTTTGCCTCTGAGGTAATCTCTTCCAACTAGCTTTCTTAGCACCTCTGCTGAGTTCTCTCTCTGCCATATGCAGGGGACCCACATTTCACACATTTCACACTACCTGTGGGACACCAGCTCTGCTGTTCCCCAATCAAGGAGCCTCAAATTACCCAGAAGAACAGACTCTCAACACTTAATTAGTTAATTTGCTAATTATATTGAAATATATTTTTTTAAAAAGTTCAAGATGTCAATAAGGTAATAACAAAGCCATCTATGATAGTCAAAGTTCTATCCCAATAGTCTAACATTTAGATATATTTACCTCTGATTCCACCTTGGCACCCTGTATCTCTACCCTCTCGCACTCATGGCTCCTGCATGTATCTCCCTGTGTCTCTCTCCCTAGCTCCTCCTCCTCACTCCCTTCTAATCACTAGCCTCTCACCACCTCAATGTGAATGGATAGAAAAAAAATGTTTCAACATCACACAATTGTCTAGAGTTAAACATTATAGGCAAGTGATTTTTCCCCACCGGCAATGGGGAAAGTGCTCATGGGCCAGGGAGTCTATTTGCGGTGCCTTTTTTCGAGAGCAAAAGATCACATAAAATGATCTGTCACTCAATCTCTCTTTCCTGATAGGGTGATATATTAGATTGACCTCCAGGATGCAGTCTGCCTTATTCCACAAGAACTGGATAGGATGCAAAGTCCAAGAATCCATAAGATCTCAGTCACCGAAGCTGGATGTCCCAGCTGGTCCTCAGTAGAAGATGGAATCACAGAGAAGCAAGCTCTAATGCCAGCTAAGCAATATGACTTGCTAGCTAGGAGACAGCAAGCAGGCAATGTGAAAACTTGCTTTCTCTGTGTCATTATATAGGCCTCAAGATGAAGTTGTGGCCCAAGTTAAAGGTGTGTGTTCCAGATTCAATCTCTGGATTAAAGGTGCGTGTCTTCTACTGGGTGTGGTGACTCGTGCCTTTAATCCAATCACTATGGGAGTGAATCAGGAAGCTGGATCTCTGTGCATAGCCTGGTCTACAACATGCATTCCTATATAACCAGTGGTATTGCAGGCAAACCATGGCTCATAGAAACAATAACAATCACAATGACACAGTTATGTCAATTTCTTGCTCCATATCCAGATTAAAGGCCTCTGTCTTTCAAGGTCACAGAGACATGCATTTAATGAGAGTGTTCCTACTTCAAAGACCTTGATTACCTTCTACAAATTAAACAACAAATCCATTGAAGGTGTGTCCTTATGCTTTGGATTTTGCATAATTCAAGATGTAATCAAGTTGACAACACAGAATAGAGATCACAGAGTGTATTTCTCTGTGTAACCATGGCTATTCTGAAAATTGCTTTGTAGACTAAAGTGACCAACCAAAGATCTTCCTGCCTCTGCCTCCCTGGTTCTGAGATTACAGGAACATGTCAACATGATCTGCTTGGAAGTCCTGTTAAGTGTACTTTCTTTTGCTGGCATCATGAGCAGTTGATAATCCTGTATTCCCAGGAGAGAGATAGTCAGGGGGTACAGCTAAGTGTAGAGATGAAGCTTCAGGACACAGACTCTCCTCTGCACACCCCACTACCCAGCCTCTCTGTCTGTCTCACATTTTATGTCCTGCCTTTGAAATGAATAAACATAACTTTTACATCCTGTAGTCTCTGTCTGCACAGAAGGCAGGCAGGGATCTCCTGGAATAGCTGGGCTCCAGGCTTCCCTGAACTACAGTGGGTATGTGGATGTCTGCTTTCTGTGTTCAGGGGGAACTCTCCCTGCGAGGGTGAGTGACCCCAAGTACATGGAAAAATAAACCTCATGCTCTTGCATCAATCTTTCATCAAGCTCTGTGCTGAGGGGTTGTGCACCTGAGCTCAATCCCTGGGGGGGGGGGGTCTGTTGAGTTACAACAATCTTTGCACCCTGTGGTTTCTAAATGCTGAAAATTCATCCACTTTCTTTCCATTGTTGAATACATGGAAAAGCTGTCTTTGACAAAGGCACCCTTTAGGCTCTGCACTTGTACAGAATCAGCTGACGAACGGCCTCACTGCCCACCTCTGGAGGTCGACAAAACTGCTCTCTGCCAGAATCTCAACTGGAGCTGCATTTCTTTCCTTGTGAAGAGGTTTTTCCAGGACAGCACAGTCCAGGACACCAAAGCTCTGCTCTCTGAGCTGACTTTCTCGAACTTGGCTTCGTTTCTGCAGTTGCTCCATGGCTATCTTCCTGGTGAACACTTGTCCAGTGTGTAACATGCCAGAAGATGCTAACTGATGGATTCTCACTCACACATGCAGGGTTTGGGGCCAGCTTTGTGATCCTGGTTACGTCCATAATTAATCTGCCCACTCCTTTATCTGTAGTGTCAGGGAGATGTTAGTGATCTCCAAAACACAGACAGGAGCTGATTGATGCACCTCACAGCAGGGTATTTATTCCAGCTAGCTTGCAGTCATCCCTGCTTCGCACCTCATTCACTCAGGACAGTTTGTGTGTGTATTTGGCGGCTAACCCCATATATCCATCAGGGCAAGGCTTTATAGAAAGCTGTGAGCAGGGAGTCCATGTGTAAACATCTAATTGGAAAGCTTTTGTGGCCTTTAATAAGTTGCCTGGTGCTGGGAGTTATAAACTTAATTTCTGTTCTCCTCTGAATTGGTGAAGGTTAGGCAAGGGGTTGGCTTGTAACCTGGGGGGGGGGGTGTTTGTTGGAGGAATGACCTGGAGATAGAGGTCTTTTTGAAGGTTTAACCCAGAAATGCTGGTCTTGTTGGGGATTAGCCTCGAGACAGAGTTTTGCTGTGGGGCAATGTGGAAACTAATGTTAGGTACCAGCCAGTTACTTTACCTGTGTTCAAACATAGGTCAGGTTCTCTAAAATGGAGCTGAACTTAAAAGATTTGGCATCTCAAGGCCACACCTGCAGTAGCTAGAAGAGGAGCCTGGGCAATGAATAAATCTAGCCAGAAGTATGAATGTTTCTTGGCTCCCAGCTGCAAGCCTGTGATTGCTTCCAGTGGAGGGCGCTCAGGAGCTAACAATGCACTGTGACAGTTCCCCCTGGTCATCCTTATCCTTGAGTGCTTGAGATTTTTCTGCTTATGCAATTTCCACTAGGCTGTCAACAACCTCTGAGCTGAAATCTGATAGTGATTTCAGACCTCATACATGATTTTGTGCTTTTATTTTTCCGACGAGATCAGACACTGCCAGGCAGGCTACAGTGGGATTGTGTGTGAACCCAAGATCTAACCCCATGTGCCTAGACACCAACCAAAATTCTTGGCATTAGAGTATGAGTGTGCAGGAGATATGATGCTGTGCTGTCAGCAGTATGAACCTAAATCACACCTTGATTGCAAACAGCATAGTTGATTTTGTTTCTAGGTGCTTTAGTTTTCCAACGGAACCCGACTTTTCCAGGCTGTACTAGGATCTTTTGCAAAAACCTAGAGTCCAGAAAGAGTGGAGGAAATACTGGACAAAATCCCTGGGCGCCTATGTGTGATTATATAAGAAATGTGATACCGACCCAGTTTCATTTTGTTTTTAGGTCCTCTCAGCTGCCATTGTTTCTCAGTATCTCTGGGCCGCGTTGGATCTCTACACTCTCAAAACAGTTGTCATCCACATTGATTCAGCACAGGGGGTTCTCAAAGTTCTCAAGGTTACTCCCGGTGTGCTGGTTATCTTATGGCCCAGGACACATGAGAACCAGGTTTGCTAAGATTGCCTGAAGACTTCTTAAAACAAACAAACAAACAAACAAATAAAAAACACCATTTATTCCTGTGACCTAGGCTCAAAATAAAAAACAAGCAGGAAAAAAGTGGGATGTGACACTTCTCAAAATAAAATCCCCTCACTTTGGATGCAATTGTCTAGAGCTAAGCATAATAGGTGACTCAATAGATGGGCAAAGGGAATGGGATAATGGACCAACAAATCTATTTGGGGTGCCTGGTTTAGAGAACAGTGTATCCTGATCTGTATCCACTCTACACTTCACCTTTTCCCTAAGTCCATTTCAAGAAGAACACAAATTTCCAGCATTTTAACACTTTTATTAAGAAAGCTGTAAAAAACCAAACATGAAGTAGATGGCTGCAGAAACCTGGCTGCCTTTGTATGTTCTTTTTTTGTGATACAGGGGCTGACAGAAGATTTCCTAATTGCAAATCTTAGCAGGCATCAGGGTTCCTGGGCCTCAAACAGAATCCTGGGTGAATTTTTTCACTTCTTCTTCTTCTTCTGGCTGAAAGTCCTTTGAAGCCACATGCATCATCCTAGGTTCCTGGGACTGTCAGAAGCAGGACCCTAGTCAGGGCAGTCTCCACTATCACAGGTCTCAAGTTCCAGGTCTTTCTCCCTGAGCAAACTTGGCGAGGATTGGTCAGGCTCCTCTATACCTTTGTTTTTGTCATTGTCCACATCTCTTGAGGACACTTGTGGCTCCCTCTGACTCTCAGTCTGAAAGACCTCTGTGCCCTTCTTGGCACAATTCGATCTGCTGCTGTATCTCAGGTTGTCCAAGCTCTCAAATATATAATAAAAGGGGTGTGGAGCCCAATCAACATTCCAGCCATCATCAAAGCTGTGGTTTGGCTCACCACAGAAAGAAAGTGGCTGAGACGTGTAAGATCCTGAACTCACAGCTTGCAAATCACGTGCACTCGACAGTCCATGCTCTTTGGAATCCACTGTATTTTTGAAAAAACTAAGACAGTACTCCCTCAGAATCTTCAGATTATCCATGGAATGCTGAGGGTAAGTCCTTGACATTCTAATATAGAGAAGTCTCCAGTTAGTTGATTACACCCTCCCAAGCATTGCACTGTGGTAAATTGGGTATTAAACCCACAATACTAACATCTATTTGCATTGCCTAAGGAGACAAGATTCTGCCCAGTCTAGTGGTGCAAGACTTTACTCTCAGCCAGGCAGTGGTGGTACACACCTTTAATCTCAGCACTTGGGAGGCAAAGGCAGGGGGATTTCTGAGTTTGAGGCTAACCTAGTCTACAAAGTGAGTTCCAGCACAGCCAGTGCTACACAGAGAAACCCTGCCTCAAATAAAAGACTTTAATCTCCACCCTTACAAGGAATGAAACAGATTGGGAATAGGAGCAGAAGCAGGTGCATCTCTGATGTCAAGGCCAACCTGGTAGTGAGAACTAGTTTCAAGACAGCTAGGGCTACACAGGAAAACCTAGGTTCAAAAAACAAAAAAGCAAACAAGAAAGGAGTGTAGCTTCTCAAATTAACGTCCTATCACTCTGGGTGCAACTGTCTAGAGTTAAAATTATCGTGGACTGATGAAACAGGCAATGGGGGAAGTGCTCATGGGTCAGTAAATCTTCTTGGGGTGTCTGTTTTAAAGAGCAAAAGATCACATAGAATGATCTCTCACTCACTCTCTCTTTCCTGATAGGGGATGATATTAGAATGACTTACATGGTGCAGTCTGCCTTATTCCACAACGGTTGGATGGGAAGCAAAGTCCAAGAATCCAGAAGTTCTCAGTACCGAAGCTGGATGTCTCAGTTGGTCTTCAGTAGAAGATGGAATCACAGACAAGTAAGCAATAATGCCAGGGAAGTCATAAGTCTTGCTATCTAGGAGAAAACAAGCATGCAATGTGAAAACTTACTTCCTCTGTGTTCTTATATAGGCCTCAAGATGAAGGTGTGGACCAAATTAATGGTGTGTGTTCCAGATTCAATCTCTGGATTAAAGGTGAGAATCTTCTGCTGGGTGTGGCGACTCAGACCTTTAATTCAAACACTATGGAGGTGAATCAAGCAGGTGGATCTCTGTTAGTAGCCTGGTCTACAAAGTGAGTTCCAACAAGGTGAGAAGAAAAGTATAGTGCTAGGGAAATTTTAGTGATCTACAAAATAACAGATAGGAGCCGATACTGTAACTCATAGTAGGGTTGTTATTTTATTATTTTATTTTATTTGAATTAGCTTGGTCCCCTCCACGGAACCACTATCATGCAGGGTGGTTGTGGTGGTTGAGGGCAATGCAAGAGCCAGAACCATGGAATGAGGCCTGGATAGAAGCCTAAAGTCTCCTTTTGCAGATCTTCAGTTCTCCTACAGAGTTGCAGACCAGCGAATTATTCACCATAGAGGGAGCTGCAGGTGGTGGTGATCTCAGTGCTCACACCTTGGATCCCCTTCTCTAGGAGCTATGACTTCTCCCCCAAGCCAAGTTCTGCTAGGCTGTCAGCAGGCCGGAGTTATTTTTCAAAGGTGATTTTACACCTCATATGTGTTTTTGCTCCTCTGAGCATTCGCTGTGCTGACAGGATTGGATTGTGACAGGCAGGCAGAGGTGGGATTACGCAGAGAGCTCTGGTTCGGGAACTTGTGCTCCTAAAGGCTGAGCAAAACGCATGGTGCCCAGGCTCGAGGATGGAGATTTATTGCAGGTGCTGAGATTTTTTAATGACAGCTCAGCCTCCTGACATTTCAAAAAGCAGACTTTATTCTGTCCACTATAGGTAAAAGACCGATTCGGCCCTACAAGTGTGCCAAGACTTTCCACACTGTCCCCCTCTCAAGCAATATAATAAACTCAGTGTAAACACAAATCTCCTTGCAGTTGCTTTCCTTTCTGTTGGCCTAAGATATTCCGGATGGCACAGACAAGTGCTCAACTGGTATTCTGTCTCAGCTGGTCTTGTCATTTAGCTGTAGTTCCCCTGTTGCCTTGGGGCCATGGCCCAAGAGTACACTTGACAGACACGGAAAACACAGGACATCCCCAGGTAACTCACTCACACACCCCGAGTTTTATGTGAGTCTTGCAATCCTGGCAGGGCAGGTCCACAGTTAATCCTCTTCTCTTCTTGTCCACACTTACAGAGGCTACAGCTGTAGCAAGGACCAAGGAAAGAGCCAGAAGATCCAAAGCTCCCTAGATCCACAGCTCAGCCTCTGAGCTCCAGTCGCTGCCACTTCTTCACAGCAGGGGTCGCTGTGGGGCAGCTGTTCTTCCAGAGAGGTATGCTAATGGTCAGTGCACATCTTTGGAAGCTCAGGGCTCTACTAACCGTTGATTTCCCACACAGCCAAGTTCTTCTTGAATGTTGGCTTGCACAAGCTGAAACCATTTCCAACTGTGTGAGTTATTTTGTCTCATGGTCCTTTTTCTTTGACAACCACATCAGATTATGGCCAGCAAGTGCAATGGGACTTGATTCGAACCCAGGATATTCTCCTAAATACTGACAGAACAGCCTGGTGCCAAGGGATGAGTCATTTTCTGAGTGCATGCAAGATGTATTACCTGAGTCTTCCCACCTCTGTTGAAAGTTCAGGTGATGTGAAGTATTAAAAATATTGAATATTCAAAGGAAAACATGCTATTTGGTATTTCTGTGCAGTGTTTATTTTACTTCCTACATACACTTCCTAAAAAATGAATTTCAGCAAACTACGTGTAAAAAATGATAATTATCCTCTTGACACTGAGAGCTGTGCAATCATTCTTCAGCCTGGTACATGGCTTAGCCTACTGAGGGATTCAACTGCTAGGAAGACCAGCAGCAGAAGTCAGACTTGTAAAACACAAACCTCTTCAAAGAGAGCAAGCACATAAAAGATAGACACCCTCTCAAGGCCAGGGAGCTGGGTTTTCTGTGTCAGGGCCAGAACTGCCCTGAGCTTCCAACTTAGCCAGTCCTGTTTCTGCAGGTCTGTTTACGCATGATGTTGAAATTTCCAGAGGAAATTGCAGAAAACAGAAGCATTCTCCTGTGCAGAAGTGGTGGCACAGGCCTCTAATCCCCATACTAGAGAAACAAGGCAAAGTAAATCTGAGTTCAAGGCTAATCTAGTCTACACAGAAGGAAGAAGGGTAAAATGGAAGTTGCAGGTGGTCCCTAGATAAATTCGTAAAGGAAGCCTCTGGGTAAATCACTCCTCAACCATGTTGATTAAGCAGAGAGTTTTCCTATAGTGCTCCAGGTTACTCCCTGTGTGCTGGTTCTTTTATGTCCCAGCAAACATGAAAACCAGGATGTCAAAGTCTCCTAAGGGCTTTTTTAAAACAAACCACCAGATACTCCTGTAACCGAAGGTAGGAAAGAATAGAATATCCTCATCTGGGTCCAATCTACCCTCCATCTTTTCCCTTGGGTCATTTCAAAAGAACACAAATTTCTACCTCTTTAACACTTTTTAAGAATGCTGTAAATAAACAAGCAAACAAACACCAGATGACTGCAAAGACAAAATTGCCTTGTTTGGGCCATTGCTATAATAGAGGAGCTGACAGAAAATCTCCTAATTACAACTCTTAGCATACATCAGGGCTCCTGATCTTCAAACAGATTTCTGGGTGACTTGTTCACTTCTTCTGACCAAAAGCCCTTTGAAGCCATGCCCAGGATCATAGGTTCCTAGGACTGTCAGAAGCAGAATCCTGGCCAGGGCAGTCTCCACCATCACAGGTCTCAAGTGCCAGCCCTTTCTCCCTCAGCAAGCTTGGTGAGGATTGATCTGGCTCCTCTATACCTTTGTCTGGGTTGTTGTTGTCACCCACATCACCTGAAGCCACACTCTTGGAGACCTCTGTGCTCTACTTCATGGCACAGTTCAATCTTTGGTAGTATCTCAGGTTGTCCAAGCTCTCAAATACACAAAAGGATTATAGATCCTAGTCTGCAAACCAGCCATTCTCAGAGCAGTGGCTTGACTCACTACAGAAACAACATGGCTCAGGTGTGGAAACTCTTGTACTCAGGGCTGGCATTACATGTGCACTTGGCAGGAAATGTTCCTCAGAATCTGATGTACCTTTAACAAAACTGGGAGAAAACTGCATCATATTCGTGGATTTATCCATGGAGCTCGTTGGGCAAGTCTTTGACCTTTGATTCAGAGAAGACTTTAGTTAGTGGATTATACTCTACACTTTATGGCCCTTCCCAACCATTACACTGTGGGTAACTGGATTTTAAGCCCATAATCCTAGCATCTGTTTGCATTGCCTAAGTAGGCAAGATTCTGCACAATATTGTGGCAACATCCTTTTATCCCAGAACCCAAGGGAAAGAAGCACATCTGGAAGAACAGAATCAGAGGCAAAGGGATCTTTCATCTCAAGGCCAGCCTGGTAGTCAGACCTAGTTTCAGGACAGCTAGGCCATACAGGACAATCTAGGCTCAAAGAACAAAACATGCAAACAAAAAAGGAGTGAAGTTTCTCAACATAAGATGCTATCACTCTGGATGTTGTAATAGTATTTTATTAGAAAATGAGTGAACACATTCCTCGCCCACTATAACTGCAGGACAAACAACCATCCCTCTCAGTGAGGTCCTTAGAAGAGGCAGCAATCTAACCCCTTGGTAGTGTCAAGCCACGCTCTCAAGAATCTAGTCACTGCCTCAGACTCTCTAGAGCAGTCTGGACCACTCTTAGCATCTCTTCTACCTCACCTGACACTCACCAGGTCTCTACAGAGTCTCAATTAGCTGGGCTCTCACTGTTGCTTCAGAGAAAATCTCTTCCAGCTTCTCAGCATTTCAACTGAGTTCTCTGTCCACCATTGGCAGCAGACCCACATTTCACAAATGTCACACTACCCCAGGGCCACCAGTCCCTTTGGTTCCTCAACCAAGGAGCCCCAAATTACCCAGAAGGACAGACTCTCAACACGTGGTTAATTTGCCAATTAGATTTAAATATATTTAAAACACAAGTACAAGATGCCACTAAGGTAATAAGAAACCAAATCTATTATATTAAAAGTTCTATCCCAATATTCTAACCTTTAGATAAATTTACCTCTGATTCCATCTTAGTATGCTATGCCTCTCTCCCGTCTCCCACTTGTGGCTCCTGCAAGCACCTCCCTGTGTCTCTCTCCCGAGTCCTCCTCCTCACTCCCTTCTAATCACTAGCCTCTCACTACCTCAATGTGTATGCATGAGAAATACCTTGCGATGACATGCAATTGTCTAGAGTTAAACATTATAGGCAACTGATTAGACAGGCAATGAGTAAAGTGCTCGTGGGCCAGCAAGTCTACTTGAGGTTCTTGTTTCAGAGAGTAAAAGATCACATAGAATGATCTCTCACTCCCTCTCTCTGTACTGAAAGGGGATATATTAGAAAGACTAACAGGATGCAGTCTGCCTTATTCCACAACAGCTGGATAGGAAGCAAAGTCCAAGAATCCAGAGGTTCTCAGTCCCCAAGGCTGGATGTCTCAGCTGGTCTTCAATAGAAGATGGAATCACAGACAAGTGGACTCTAATGTCAGGGAAGTCATAAGACTTGCTAGCTAGGAGAGAGCAAGCAGGTAATGTGAAATCTTTCTTCCTCTGTGTCCTCAAGATTAAGGTGTAGCCCAAAATAAAGGTGTGTGTTCCAGATATATTCTCTGGAATAAAGCCTGTATTAAAGCCCCTGGATGAGTGTCTACTACTAAGTGTGGCAATTCAGACCTTTAATCCAAGCAGTATGGCAGTGAATCAGGTGGGACTTTGTGAGTAGCCTGGTCTACAAAGTGAGTTCCAGGACAGTCAGAGGTATTACAGATAAACCCTGGCTCAGAATATCAACAACAACAACAATCACAATAACAAAGTTAGTTGGCTTCCTTACTCCATATACAGATTAAAGGCCTGGATCTTTCAAGCTCAAACAGTCTGAATTAAAATGGAGCATTCCTACCTCAAAGACATTGATTGCTTTTTACAAAGTAAGCAAAAATCCCTTTGATGGAGTGTCCTCATGTTTTGGATTTTGCTTAATTCAAGATTTAATCAAGTTAACAACACAAAATAGCGACCACAGAGTCTTACTTTCTGTAACCCTGGCTGTTTTGAAAGTCCCTTTGTGGAACACCAAGTCAAAGATCTCCCTGCTTTTGCCTCCTTCATACTGAGATTAAAGGCACATGTCACAGTGTCCTGCTTGTAAATCCTGTTAAGTGTCATTTTTTTAGCTGGACACCTCAGCAGATGCTAATCCTATGTTCCAAGCAGAGAGATGGTTGGGGGCAACAGCCAAGTGCAGAGATGAACTCTTAGAGAAAAAAAAAACATTATAATTTTTATGTCTTTACAGAAAACAAATTTGGCCTCATAAAGGAAACAGGGAGCCTATCAGCTAAGAGGAGGAAAAACAAAATTTCGCAAAGAGCACAAAGAAAACGGCATAATTTATATTGTTATGAAAAACAGGAAAAGAAGCTTGGCCCTGAAAGAGGAATCAGTGATTTTGTCAACCAAGGAAAGGAAAGGCAAAGCTGAGCTCTACGAACCCAAAAGCACCTAGAAGGGTCCACGCTAAGGAAGGCTGTGGAAAGGACTGAGACACTGCCCAGTGATGCCGGCCTCCTGTTGGCCCAGGGCTGATCTGGATTTAGGGATCCTAGTTAATCTGTTCTATAGCCAGGTCCCTGGAATAAACACCCAGAGAAGTCCAGAAGCCGGATCTGGCTGCCTCCTTGCTGTGCAGGGCTCAGTGGTCCATTCTGCAAATGGGAAGAACTAGGCTATGTAAATATTGCTGGCATGGTTTAATTTCTGCAGTTTCACAACAAATAGAAATTTTGCCTTTGGCTAGCGTATCTCTATTTCAGGGAAAGCATGGAAAACTAAACTTGAAGCAGCAAGAACTTGATCAGATTCCAGGAGACCTTTGTGCTTGCCAAATAAATTCAGACTGGAGATTTTGTCAAGGATTATAAGCCTAGTATGACTTTCTTAGAGTCGCTTTTCTTCACAACATGGACTACTATCAAAAGGCAAATATTGTATGAAAACGATAGTTTATTAAAAGGATATGCATAATTGAACAATGAAATTAGGGGGGTAATGATAGCATTGTGTTTATTAGCTGGACTTTTTACTCAAAAGAGCTGACTCTTGTAATAATGAACCTATTTAAGAAGATTGCCTACCATTACTTAAAGAACTGGCTTTACTGAAAGAGTTACTCTGAGCCAGGTGTGGGAAATCAAACCTTATATCCCAGCACTCAGGATGCAGAGTCAGGCAGATCAATATGAATTCAAGGCCAGATTGGTCAGAGAATGTGGCAAGGGAGGAGGGGCTGGTGAAAGAGAGGGAAACTGACAGAAACACACACACACATAGACTCACAGACACACACACACACACACACACACACCACACCTATTTACTCTGAATTTAAAAGATTGAGTTTTTAAATCTTGGCATTTTTAATTGAAATGCAATTACTTTGTTTTTTGCTCCTCTTCTTAAGTGACCCTGTGCTCAACATGACTTTGTTTTTTTTTGTTTGTTTGTTTTTGTTTTGTTTTTTTTGTTTTTTATGCCACAAAGTTCCTTCCTATTTAAGTGTATTGTGGCTTATACTTGTGTTTTTATGTAATTTCATTTTATGAATATTAGTTTGTGTATGTTGAGGTTTCTTAGTTGTTTTATTTATCTTTTCATCTGTATATTTTTCATTTTATTTTATTAGAGGTTTTGTTTTTTACAATTAATAATAATAATAATAGAATAGTTTAGATGTTTAGTTTATTAACAGGGGAAAGAAAGGAAAAGTAGGGATTTGAACAAATGTCATGGGATATGGAAATCTGGAAATAGTTGGGTGAGGAAAAAGGTAATTAGAATATAGTGTATGAAAGATATCTGTGTTCAATAATAGAAAAATGAGAGATAAAAGAGAAGATCATCAATGAACATTGTACCACTCCTTTCCTGTGATGAATCAAATAAAATGCTCTGTGATATTAAGGACAACACCATAACTTGGCATCAATCCCTTCATGAAATCCTCCAGGATGGCATCCTGTATGTAGAAATCATTTCCTAAAAACTAATGCCCACAAGACAAATGAAAAATAGTGACATGTTACAATTCACGTCTAAATTATCAATTATTAAACAGACACACTTTCAGGTATGGTTCATAAAAATCTCTTTTGTGATTGTAAATTTGTATTTATGATTGAACTACCAAAAGAACCTTTAAAAGGAAAAATAATTGTCACAGAGAATGTGGCCGTGCTTAATCAAGCAAGCCAAACACAGACTAGGGCTGTCCAAGTTTAGCATCCTGCCCATGACATTTCTTCAAGCAAGCCCCTGGTCCAAGTATTTTGAGCAAATTCAGCCCTGATAGTGAAGTTATTCAGAGGTCACGGCCTGATCTAGCAAGGGAGGAGCACCAAAAGTGACCTCACAGGTGCAAACATCTGGCTACACCTGGCCGACGCTTCCCATGCAGCTCTAGGGAGAACCAACCACCAGTGCTCCCACTGCTCATATGTCTGCTCCTCCTTACTATGGGCAGTGACCCTGTGCTCAACATGTCTCAAACACGGAGCTTACTATAGACATTTACATGAATAAATTATGAAATTCAAAGCTAAATGGAACTAGAAAAAGGCCAAGTGCTAGGATTATTTTCCATGTAAATCTCCAATTTTATCAAAATTTTCTAATTCTCTCATTATTTAATTTAGAAATACTTTTATATCTATCATTTTAGAAGCATCCCTTTCCTTGTAAATCTTCAACTTTCACACATTTTTCTATGTATTTCTTCAATTTTATCAGGAATATATTCCATGAAAATCTTCCCTTTCATCCCAAATTTTTCTATGTCCTTGGTCATTCAGTAAAAATAAAATTATCTACATTTTTTAACATTATTTTCCAAAAATTTCTTCAAGTTTAACACATTTTTCAATATATTACTTTAATTTTATCAGAAATGTTTTACATGTAAACCCTCAATTTTATCAGAAAATGTTTCTAGTTTATTTTTCAATCATTTTAGGAATTTTTATGTCTACTGTTTATCTGTATTATTTTTCAATTAAAACCTTCACTATTTCAAGTTCTACTTCATTTTTTTTCACAAATATTTTCAGTGAATGTTTCTACTAACTTTTTCAATTAGTTTAGAAATAGTTAATATGTCTAATATTTTATCTGTATTATCTTTTCTGATATCTTCAATTATAAAACATTTCCTGTATATTACTTCAATTGTATTAGAAATATTTTCCATCAAAATCTTCAATTTTATCAAAATTTTTTTCTGGTTATTAGACAATGTTCTAGGTATATTTTGCATGCTTATTATTTTACTATTATTATTTTCCAACTAATTCTTCAATTTGAACACACACATATATCATCAATATCACTACAGATATTAATTAAGATAAACTTTAATTTTATCAGAAAATATTTCCATATAATTTTTCAATTATTTAGAGATGTTTTTATGTACACAAAATTATCTGAATAATTTCCAGTGAAAATCTTCAATTTAGCACTACTTTTCCATATATTGTTTCAATTATATCAGAAACAATTTCCTTGAAAATCATGAATTTTATGAGAAAATGTTTCTAGGTGCTTGATTTAGTAAAGATAATTTATCTTTTTACCATTATTATTTTCCAACAGATTTTTCAATTTTAACACATTATTTTTCAATTTATTCCTAAAATTGAGTTTGCCTACACATTTAGTTCTCTTTGTCAACTTTTTATGTCTATTTATTTTCAATGCCAAATCTCAATTCAAAATAAATTTTCTGTATATTTCTTCAATTTTATAGGAAATATTTTCCATGAAAGCCATCAATTTGATTAGAATTTTTTTACATGGTTTGTCAGTTAGTTTTGATGTATTATCTATGTTTACACTTTCATGTGTATTATTTTACATCAAATTCTTCAATTTTAACACACATATTAATATATTTCTTCAAATTCAGTGAAAATGTCACATTGGCATCACTGTCAGTCACTCAGAGACTGCTGGCCCTGCCCCTGACGTCATGCCCACCCCGCCCCTCGCCCGTGTATCTCTGCCCTGGTTGGGAGCCATGTTGAATTTCCTAACTGTCACCCAGCAACCGCTGGCCGCGCCCCTGACGACCCCAGGTCCTCGCCCCCCCCATGACCATGCACCTCAGCCCCTGGCAGGCGCCATGGTGGCGGCCCTGTCTGTCACCCGGCAACCTCTGGCACCACCCCCTATGTCACTGTGGTGCCCGCCCTGCATCCAGCCTCCTGGAATGATGTCATTTCCTGTCTTTAATTTTTATGAACGAAAGTGGGCTGGGAGTTTGAATGTGCGCGTTGGTCAGAGGTCTGGCAGAGGCGAGAAGGAGGTGAGTGCGCACATTTAGCGACTGCTGTGATTGCTGAGCTTCCCAGGCTCTGAGCAGCCGGGCCTGGAATTGTGGAACTGGACCGCATTTGTGTGCGCATTCAGATGAAGATAGTGCTCCATGCTGCGGGTGTGTGTGAGCTCTGGAGTAATTCTGGGCTATCCTCCTGTCGTCTCCAAAGACTTGGTCTGTGAGTTTGGAGAGGCCGGGCAAGATGCGGGCTTCCTGCCTTGGAAAGTTTGCAGGGGGACAGAGTGCAAACCCTCTCTGTTCTCCAGGCAGGGACAGTGGGCGGGCAAGGCGCGGGCTTCCCGCTCTGCTCTAGAAAGTTTGCAGCCGGGCAGAGTGCAAACCCTCTCTGTGCTCCTCTGGGCAGGGACAGTGGCTGGGCAAGGTGCGGGCTTCCCTCTCTGGAAAGTTTGCAGCGGTGCCGAGTGCAAACCCTCTCTGTGCTCCTCTGGGCAGGGACAATGGCCGGGCAAGGCACGGGCTTCCGGCTCGGCTCTGGAAAGTTTGCAGCAGAGCAGAGTGCAAACCCTCTCTGTGCTCCAGGCAGGGACAGTGCCTGGGCAAGGCACAGGCTTCCCGCTCTGCTCTGGAAAGTTTGCAGGAGGACAGAGTGCAAACCCTCTCTGTGCTCCTCCAGGCAGGGACAGTGACCTCCTAGAACGACCCTCCTGTGGGAACAGAAGCCGAGCCTGGCCGCCCTGGATCGCTGAGCTGTGCCCGTCCCTGGCTTCTGCCTGTGAGCTGCTGAGACAGGTAGGGAATTCACAGGCCAATAAACTGAATCCTGTTCCTTAATGACACAGGCTGGGCTGTGAAATGACCAAGACCTGGTAGAGTTTACAGAGGTCTGGGCTTGCGCTATCCCAAGGAACATAAATAATCAGGTTGGAGCTGGCTGGGTTGAAGGGCTGTAGGTTGGGCAGGGCTAGGTCCCAGGGTAACTTGTTTTTTTTTTTTTTTTCCTTTAGTTTTATTATTTCTGTAGTAGGTTTTTATTAATTATTTCTGTAGTAGGTTTTTTTTTTTTATTTCTTTATATTGCTTTACTTTCGATGTTTAGTGTTTTCCCCAATCTGTTTGGTATTTTGGATGCTTTTACATTAACTCTGGCTATATATTTATAATAACTCTCGCTATTCTTACACAGGCACCTTCTTTAGTTTAGGAAATTTTCATTTAGGATTTTATTGGAAATGTTTTCTAGACATTTATGCTGATTGATCTTCTTCACTCTCGCCCTCATCTTCTCCTTCTGAGGTGTTCCCTGTGGCTGTGCAGCTTGAATGCTTCTCTGTGTCCTGCTCTGAGCTCTGCTGTTGTGTGCTGTGAGGGGACCTCTGGGAAGCTCTGAAATCAGGACATGGTGAGTACAGGATATCTGCCCACAATGAGGAGGAACATGCGGCTGAGCAGTGGGAGCTGGGGTGGTGGGTCCTCTATGGGGTTGGATCAGAAGCATCAGCCAGATGTGACTTCCTGTGAGGTTTCTAGTGGTTCTTTTTACTTGCAATTTCAGGCCATGACCTCTGAATAACTTCAGTATCATGGCTGATTGTAATTCTGTCCAAAACATCTGGACCATTTGCTTTTTTATAGCAGCATGGGTGGCTTCTATGACTATGCATCACCTGTGTCCAAACCTTTTTGTCTTTTATAATATACATTAAGAAGGCAGGAATAGGCCTGGAGAGATGGCTCAGAGGTTAACAGCTCTGGCTGTTCCAACACAGGTCAGGAGTTCAATTCTTAGCAACAACGTGGTGGCTCATAACCAAAGGAAATGGAATCTTTTGCCCTCTTTTGCTCTGCAGGAATACATGAAGAGATAATATTGTATAAGTAATGAATTAATTCCTTAAAAATGAGACAATAGGTATGAATCTAATAATTATGATATGTTTAATGTTTTGATTATTACGTGGCAAAGGGACTTTTTCTCACTCTGTTTGGTATTGTTGATGCTTCTTGTAAGTGACCAGGCATATTCTTTAGTTTAAGAAAGTTTTCATTTATGATTTTATTGGAAATGTTTTCCAGACCTTTATCGTCATCAACTTCTTCTTCTCCTTCTCCTTCTTCTTCTTCTTCTTCTTCTTCTTCTTCTTCTTCTTCTTCTTCTTCTTCTTCTTCTTCTTCTTCTTCTTCTTCTTCTTCTTCTGCTGCTGCTTCTGCTGCTTCTCCTCCTCCTCCTCTTCCTCCTTCTTCTCCTTCTCCTCCTCTTTCTTCTCCTCCTCCTCCTTCCTTTTTCCAATCGTTTGTGTTTTTGCCTTCTCATAAGTTGCAGAACTCTTTGTGGGTTAGTACCAGGAAAGTTTATAATACAGATTTTTTGACCATTGTATCTATTTTTTTTTCTGTTTTAATTAGATATATTCTTTACTTACATTTCAAACTTTGTCTGCTGTCCTTGAGCCCCCCTCTCCTGAAAATCCATTAAGCCATCTCGCTTCCCCAATCAACCCTCCCCCGCCCTCTATCCTGGTAATCCTCTACACTGTGGCATCAAATCTTTCCAGGGTCAAGGGCCTCTCCTCCTTTTGGTGTCTCTAACAAGACCGTCCTCTGTTGGCGATGTGTTTGGAGACATGAGTAATTCCATGTATACTCTTTGGTTGATGATTTTGTCCCTGGGAGCTCTGGGAGTACTGGGTGACTCATTGCTGTTCCTTCTGTGGCACTGCAAAGCCCTTCAGTTCCTTGGATTCTTTCTCTAACTCCCCCATTGCGGACAAATATCTCACAGTTATTAACAGGAACTATACAAAATAGTCCATCCAACTCTAGTGCTTTAAATCTTATTATAAGCACCAAGTCTTTTGTGTCTTTTACTTGGAATCCTTATCATTCAATTGTGGTAAAAAAAAATATAATAATATTTACCCCAACAAGGTGGCTTTAATTATTCTTTCTGTCCAATGATTGGAATGAAAAATAAGATGGCCAATGATACTCAGTAGTCCTGGCTCTTTTTCTTTCTAGAAAATGTGCTTTCAGAAAGCTTT
The DNA here is from genome assembly GCF_947179515.1 of Apodemus sylvaticus. NCBI lineage: Eukaryota > Metazoa > Chordata > Mammalia > Rodentia > Muridae > Apodemus > Apodemus sylvaticus. The sequence goes on along the minus strand of NC_067493.1, from coordinate 8,386,021 downwards.
TTAAGAAGATAAAAGGATGACCTTGAACTCCAACTATGTAGGATCAGAGTAGAAGACATAGAAGTCTCTATATATAAATACTTCTTTTTAAAGACTGTTAAATGTTAACACCATGAGTTAAAATAGTTTTGACAAATAAATCCACAATTTATTGTCAGAATATTAATTCAGGAGTGGGGAATAAAATAATTTTATTCCCCATTTCTTTTTTTTTTTTTTAATTTTGTTTTTTCGAGACAGGGTTTCTCTGTATAGCACTGGCTGTCCTGGAACTCACTCTGTAGACCAGGCAAGCCTCAAACTCAGAAACCCACCTGCCTCTGCCTCCCAGAGAGCTGGGATTATAGGCGTGCGCCACCACCGCCCGGCCTTATTTCCTATTTCTATGTTTCAATGATACCACATTTTAAAAGTATCATAGTTTATCAAAGGATAAAAGGTAAAATTATTGTTTTTCCCTAAAGAAAATTGACAAAGCATTTCTTTAAAAAAAGATTTATTTATTTCATGTATGGGAGCATAATATCCCTGTCTTCAGACACAGAAGAAGAGGGCATATGATCCAGTGACATATGGTAGTGATCCACCTTGTGGTTGTTGGGAATTGAACTCAGAACCTCTCGAAGAGCAGCTAGTGCTCTTAAATGCTGAGCCTTCTCTCCAGCCCTGAAGTACATTCTATACATCAAAAACAATTTACTCAGGATATCTTTAGACAAATTCACATGACCTAACTAGTTATTTCCCCTACAAGTTATAGAAATATTGGCCACCCATGTCCTCTCATTTCACAGAGTTTTAATAACATTTAAAAAGACCTTCTGTGCTTATATTAATTCAAGAGAGTTGAAGATAGGAAAATGGTTGTTGTTTAATTTAGACAATAAGTCAGAAGCCCTGTGCTGATCTTTCTATCTTAGTATATTTATTGGTTTTTAGTGAAGCCTTTTGGGAAATAAATATTGTTAAAATTATTAAAGTGTTTTTGTCTATATAAATATTTACACATGTATATTTCATTTTCAAAAGCACTCATGTATCATTCTTACAATAAGTGAAGACAATATCCAATATAAAAAACAAATCCTGCTCTAGGAAAACAAAAATCTTTAAAACTAATCTAGAACCCTAAGGGATAGTGACCATGTTGTGTACTAGAATTGGGATAGGGTTCATAGAGATATCACTGTGACCAGATCTGTATGTTTACATATATTAGGTACGTAAAAGTAGACATTACAATTTAAATATATATCCTCATGTTACCCATCACAAATAAAGATTCAGAGACATAATATCATTTCATATTTATTTTACCTGTGGGGATTTACTGATTAAAAATACATTTATCTATTCATATTAATTTTTAATTTTTATTTATTCTGAATAAAAATATCTTAGTCTAAGTTAACCAGTTTACTTTACTTGTAATCTATTTGGTATTAAGAAAAAGATGTGAAGAATAAATCATGATCCCATGTGTATATTCTATAAATAAGTAATAAAAGACAAATTTCATTAAGCCACGAATTTATGTTTATTGCTTGTGTAAGATTTTTTTCCATAATTTTCATTGATTATTTTGTGAAAACTTCACAAAAAATCTTTAGTAAGCATATTTTTAATTTGGACAGAAAGTAACCATACATATCTAGAGCAGAAGAGTACTGAAGGCCATTTTATCACTAAAGGGAATAAGCTGCATAAATAAATAACTGACACTGACACCCAACACAGAGTAGCACAGGTATTCTTTGCTGGAAGCAGTCGGTCTTGCCCTTGGCAACTTGTCCCTTGATTATCTGTTTGATTTTGTGAATATCAGAGTCATCACTTCCTTTTTCAGTATGCTAGTTTGGAAGTGGTATGGATAAACATTTAGGTTCTTTAGAGAAACCATTGAGTGAATAAGGTAGACGCTATCAGAGTAAGAACAGAACAAACCATTAAACTTATAGTTGTATATAAAATGAATAACTTATAGTTGTGGTATTTTGTGCAATTGGGTTCCTATTGACTCAGTGAGACCAGCAAGAGTAATGATGGAGACCATTTTGTCTTGTACCATTTGGTTATATTTACTAAAGATGTGGTGAAGACAAATGGCCCATGCAATAGTTATGATATTACCAAAGAGGGGCACCAAGTCCCATGATTTTGTACATCTTATGAGGATCCCCAGATGAAACTTAGAAAAACTAAAGGAGTAGTGGTTTTCTGTTGTCTGTGAACAGGACCTCATAATAATGCAAAGATATTTCCCATCTTGGAATTATAGGTTCATGGATAACTCACATTCCACTTTCACTGGGACAGGAAAGATTTTGATAGTATAAAAAATGAGGACTAGGAAGGCAGATGAGCAGAAAGATAGAAACTGAGTTCACATACAACAACAAACAAATCCTTTGACCTGATCCTGAGACTGACCACAACCCTAACATTTCTTCGTTGTGTAACAGGGATACGATTGACTCAGTGGGACCATCAAGAATAATGGTGGCCATCTTAACCTTAACCATGAGCCTAGCCCTGGGAGTTTTACTAAATCTCTAATCCTATATTAACCCCTTAATTTCCTAAGCATCCTAACCCTAACAACCCTTGTCCTGATCCTAACCATAACCCCCTAATCCCCTAACCCTAACTTTCACCCTGCTTACTCTGGGGGATGTTTCTTAATTATACCTTTTGAAGTGAGAAACCCTTTCTTCATCTTAAACTTTTGAGATGTTCTTATCCACTTTTGATCTAGGCTATATGTGTTTTTTGCAACCTACCTATAGAAGTGTCATGAAAAAGCAGTTCTTTTGTTTTGGTACTTGTACTATTTTATTTTAAAAAACAAAGGTGATTTGTTTGTTTGTTTTTTAAACTTGCATTAGGAAGTACTTACTTCTTAAATATACTGGTATACACTGAAGATCAGCTGTAATATCCTGCAACATGAAATCCACCAGTCCTTGATTTTTCTAACTCCCCTTGGCTGACAGCCTTTATAAGGACATGCTGTTGACTACCCTTTTTATACACATAGAAAGATTCATTTTTCTCTATGATTTGAGATAGGCTTATCTAGAAAATCTGTACTAATCCAACTGTATTTTGTTTTTTAATTTGCCACTGTTGAAAATTTGCTGACTAGTAATAGTGCTCAAGAGTGTTTCCATTATGTTTCGCTTATGTTTCTGGCTTTTCTTATGGGGTTGTTTGAGAAGGGAGCTTCAGTTTCCCTGAGCCCAGGATTTAGACAAAACAAACCAAACCAAACCAAAACAAAACAAACAAACAAAAAACCCCACTTGGTTTGTTTTTGTGATTTTTCTTTCTTTCTTTTTTTTTCCTTTGGAGACAAGTGTTTCTCTGTATAGCAGAGGCTGACCTGGACCTCACTCTGTAGCCCAGGCTGGTGTTACATTGGGTCTTCAATTCCTGGGTCAGATTGATACATCCAATGAACCTTCAGTACTGGTCTAGGCAAACTTTTCATCATTATTGTGGAAAGAAGACAAGTGCTTTGAGGAAAGCTCAGGCACAGGTACTGGTAAATGCAGGGTCCTGGCATCAGAGGGGGAGAAGCAGGAAGCTGACCAGCCTAAGCTGGAATGCTGTTCCTCCCACAGGACTGGGTGGGGTGTGATGCCTCTTGATATCTTATTTCAAATGTTAATGGAATGCAAACTACTCCTGAGATCTTGAGTAGGTGTGGTCCTGGATAGGAAGCACACTTTAACCTGAGGAGGTCTAAGAGTCACTGGCCAATTAAAGGACACCAGGCAGACCTGCCAGGCAGAAAAAGAGGTGGGATCTTCTGGGTGCCTTTTGGTGTGTTCCCTGTGACTGTGCAGTTTGAATGATTTCTGTGTCCTGCTCTGAGCTCTGCTGTTGTGTGCTGTGAGGGGACCTCTGGGAAGCTCTGAAATCAAGACATGGTGAGCACAAGACATCTGCCCACAATGGGAAGGAACATGCGGCTGAGCTGTATGCACTGGGGTGGTGGGTCCTCTATGGGGTTGGATCAGAAACATCAGCCAGATGTGACCGCCTGTGAGGTTTGTAGTGGTGCTTCTAACCTGCTAGTTCAGGCAATGACCTCTTAATAACTTCAGTATCACGGCTGATTGTAATTCTGTCCAAAACATCTGGACTATTTACTTTCTTGTAGAAGCTTGGGTGGGTTCTGTGACTATGCAGCAACTGTGTCCAAAGCTTTTTGTCTTTTACAATATACATTAAGAAGGCAGGATTAGGCCTGGAGAGATGGCTCAGAGGTTAAGAGCTCTGGCTGTTCTTACACAGGCCATGAGTACAATTCTCAGCAGCCACATGGTGTTCCATGATCATATGTAATAGGTCCTGGTGCCCTCTTCTGGTCTGCAGTAATACATGCAGGGAGAACATTGCATAAGGAATGAATTTATTCCTTAAAAAAAAGAACACAGATATGAATCTACTATTTCTGATTTCAAACATTACTAGTTTTTCTTTTGCTCGGTTTGTTAATTTTTTTCTACTGTAATTTTTTTGCTTCTTTAATATGTTTATTATTTTGATTATGATGTGGCAAATGTCTCTTTCCCAATCTGGTATTTTTGATGCTTCTTGTACATTAATAGACACGTTCCTTTAGTAATGAAAGCTTTCATTTGTGGTTTTCTTGGAAATATTTTCTTTATGCTGATCTTCTTCTTCTTCTTCTTCTTCTTCTTCTTCTTCTTCTTCTTCTTCTTCTTCTTCTTCTTCTTCTTCTTCTTCTTCTTCTTCTCCTCCTCCTCCTCCTCCTCCTCCTCCTCCTCCTCCTCCTCCTCCTCCTCCTCCTCCTCCTCCTCCTCTTCCTTCTCCTCCTCCTCCTCCTCCTCCTCCTTCTTCTTCTTCTTCTTCTTCTTCTTCTTCTTCTTCTTCTTCTTCTTCTTCTTCTTCTTCTTCTTCTTCTTCTTCTTCTTCTTCTTCTTCTTCTTCTTCTTCTTCTTCTTCTTCTCCTTCTCCTCCTTCTCCTCCTCCTCCTCCTCCTCCTTCTCCTACTCCTCCTCTTCCTCCTCCCCCTCTTCTTCCTCCTCCTCCTCCTCTTCCCCCTCCTCTTCCTCCTCTTCCCCCTCCTCTTCCTCCTCTTCCCCCTCCTCTTCCTCCTCTTTCTATAACATATATTGAGAAAGTAAAACGCACAAGAGCTCTGATACAAAAGAGGTTGTTTGTGGAAAAGGAAAGGAGTGAGAGCCTGAGGATGGTGACTTATTTTCCTGGATGGTATTGCATATCTTTCTATGCTGGTCCTAGGTATTTGCATTTTTGGTGATTATTGGTCTAGGTACTGTTTCTCAGTTTTTCTTGTTTTTGTGGGAGTTTCATTCCTGTGTAACAGTTTTCTTTGTAGATTTTTAGAGTGTTGGCTGAGTTCTGGCTCTTTTACTGACCTGTTTGTTATGTTCAAGAGAGATTGCTGGTTGATGTTGTAAGCTAGGAGAGGAGGTGGGCCGGGTAAGAAAATCCTAGCAATCCATAAGGAAACATAATCAGGAGAGAGGTGAATTTGATAGCATTTCAACCTTTCAGAGCTACAGTCATCTGAAGGATGAAGTGAGTACAAACATGCATGTCCCTTTGCGTCTGGGATAGTTCACTTAGGATGATAGTATTTAGTTGTATCCATTTGCCTGCAAGATTCATAATGTTCTTGTTTTTACTAGCTGAATAGAATTCCATTTTGTAAATGAACGACATAATCTTTATCCGAATTTTGGTTGAGGGACATCTTGATTTTTTTCACTTTCTAGCTGTTATAAGTGGACCAAGTGAGGCAGAGTCCATCACCTTAGAAGCCAAACTTAAGAGGATCTTTCATATGGTGTGGCTTCTGAAAACTGATAAATGATAAATTCAAGTTCCTGGATTCTTCCAGTATGGTTTCAATTTGGCACAATTCCAGCCAACTTTTGGCAGAGTCAGAGCCATGGGAAGATTCCATGAGAGTTCATTGCACTGAAATTATGAAGATGATTCTTGAATTTCATTTTGCAACCACAGTTTGTTGAGGTAGCTAAAGCATTGGTAAATCTGTCATGGAGAGATGTATACAAGGAGAGGATGTACCCAATCTGTTACAAGAGGTGACCTTCAAGATTTTGCCTTCTGTGTCAGAAGAGACTTTAGACGTTTGAACAGTGTAGGACTTCCTGCAGACTGTTAGGATCCCTGAAGAAAGACTGAGTGCATTTTCATCACAGGATGAATATTTGCCCATAGTGTCAAGGGTCAGGATGCAGTTGATTGAAACAAAAAGCTTCTAGATAGGATGATGTCTTTGGCTGCTTGTCTGTCCTGTCTGGCTTTCTTTGTGAAGCTTGTGGAAGATCTTCTGGTAGGAGCCATTCCAGATACCTTCCAGGATAGTGTTTATAGAATGAAAATTTTATTTTTTCTCCCTTTTTTTTGCTTTTCCAATAATTTATATATTCATTGTCACCCTTATCACTATCCCCATTATATGTCCCTTGCTATGGCAGAGTCCCTCCCCCAGTCTCCTCTGCTTTACTTTGAGAGGTTGTGGGGCCCCCAGGTATCCCCAAATTGGTGCATCAATTCTCTTGTGAGTTAAGTACATCCTCTCTCACTGAGGCCAGACATAGCAGCCCAGTTAAGGAAACAGATTCAAAAGATATCCCCCCCACCCCCACAGCTATAGGGAAAGCCTTTGCTACAGTTGTTATTAGACGACCTTCTGAGCCTTTGACCTGCATATCTGCTGTATATGTGCCAGGGGCCTTAGTCCATCCTGTGTATGCTATTTGGTTGGTGGCTTAGTCTCTGAGTGTCCCCAAGGGTGCTTGTTACTTGAGTCTCTTGGTCTTCGTGTGGAGTTCCTATCCTCCTCAGGGATTGCAATCTTTCCAACAAATCTTCCATAATAGTCCCCAAGGTCCATGCAATGTTTGATTCTGGATCTGTGCAGCTTTTTCAGTCAGCTTCTTGGTGGATCCTCTCAATGGACAATTGCTCAAGGATTCAGTGTGGGAGCATAACAGAGTGTCGTTAATAATGTCATGGATTGGTGCCTGTCCATAGGATGGCACTCTCAAGTGGGGCAAATTTTCATTGGCCATTTCTTCAGTCTCTGCTCCAGATTTAACCCACCATTTCTATTAGAGGGGAAGCATTGTGTTCTTGGTGTCTACTGTGTTGTGGTTGAAACTGCCCCTTCAGCTTTCTTCTCATGCTCCCAAACCTTCACTATAATCTCTTTTCTTAAATTATATAAAATACAATAGATACATTTGCTATTCAATAATAATCTATTTATTAGTCTGGTTGTTTTATATTTTTAAATTTATGTTATTTTTTTTGCTTTTCTTTTCCAAAACATATTTCTCTGTGAACCTTGTCTGTCCTTAATGTAGGAAGAGAAACCGCAAAAGACACGTCTTGTGCTTGTAATATAAGCATATTTTTGTGCAGTTTTTCCCTCCACATCTTTAGTGTTGAAAATTGGCCAAATATATAGACTATATTCTATTTCTCAGAATGCCATATGTTCATGACATCAACATTATCTGAGAATTCAGGTTCGTTATGTTTCACATGAGTGCTGTTCTTTCTCAGTCTTGTGTTTGTTCTCAAATGTTTGAATAAATGGAAATATTTTGCCTGTGTGCATGAATATGAATAACATCTTTGTCTCATCTTTAGTGTTGTCAGAGGATAGCCTTGGAACTCCTGATCTTGAAGTAATGAGTAGGTGTTGGTCCCCCATGTGTTCACGAGGAATTTTCCACCATTGTGTGGAAGACCAGCAGGTGCTGTCCAATGCTGAGCTCGCTCTCCTACCCTAAGTTGCTTATTTATGATCAACATTTATATTACTATTATTTTCATCTGTCCATTTGTAACAACTTAATCATGTATTCTCTTTTAGTAAAATTTTATTAATGTTATAGTTTAAACTGTTACACTTCCTGTTTCTGCCAGATGAATTCAGATGTGCAGTGAATGTATAATTCTTTGCAGGAACTTTAGTAAAGAACTGTAATTTCACTATAACTTTTATTTCCTTGGTTGATTTTTGTATGGATTGAGGGTTTTGAAATATAACTTTTAGTCTCCTAGAACACATTACAAAGGTCGTGCCAGTGTCAAGTTATTAGACATACACCTGCCTGTGCCTCTGTGATTAAAGACATGAGCAAATAAACCCAGCTTGCCCATCATGTTTGTAGTTAGTAAATGTTCATACAATTTTTCTGGTGTGTTCTCAGTACTGTGGATCTGTTTCCCCTTCATGTCCCTCTCAGTTGGCATTTCTCTAGCAAGGCTGTGTCCTATTCAAAGTGTTCAAAAGTGACAGAGGTGTATCTTATAATTAAAGCTCCTTCTAAAATCACACAGTGATTATAAATTCTGAGTCAGAAAATAAGCAGAGCAAGCATGAGAATGATGTGAATATATATTTGAGAAAGCATACATTTATTTTCTGGAGATGTTAGTATCATGCTTTGTGTTGTACGTGTATTTGATATTTAGGATGCAGTGACTTTTGATGATGTGCATGTGAAATTCACTGAGGAGGAGTAGAATTTGCTGGATCCTTCCCAGAAGAGTCTCTACAAAAATGTGATGTTGGAAACCTACCTGAACCTCAAAGCTATAGGTAAGACTATATTTTTTCTGAAGGAACCAAATGTTTCTTGGTTAGTGACGATCTTTTATTATTTTAATTGCATAAAAATTGAGGTGAATAATTCAGTTTCACTGAATTGTCACTGTAACTATCACGGTGCAGTTAAAATTCACAGTACCTTTAATTTTGCCTATTTTCCAATAGTATATCATTCATTTTCTATTATTGTGTTTTAGGCTATAATTGCAAGAGCATCATCTGGAAGAACATTGTCAAAATAATAGAAGTCATGAAAGGTAATTTTCATGTGCAAGCTGTTACAAATTTGTCTCTGAGGAAATTTTAATATCTTATGGAGTCTCCAGCAAAAATCAAAAGTATAAAATCACAGTCCTTTAAGTATAGATATGATTATAATATTCTTACAAAACTATGTACCTCAAGATCTTATATCTTATTTGTGTATCCAGTTGATAAGTAGCTCCATTAGACCTGTGTTCTGGATCTGCAAATCTGTATAGTCTCATAGTATTTAGAAATTGCACATTGAATAGTGATAAATTTATATCCAAAACATTCTAATAAGCAAATAGTTCATAGAAAATTTGATGATACTAATATTCTTGTAGTAATATGGTTCAGTTTGGTGAGAGGGCATTTTAGGGGAATCAGGAATATTGTTGTGGAGAAACATTAGTCCATATTGCACATGTTATGAGAAACAAAAATTCAAACAGTGTGAATGCAATGTGTAAACCTTTCATTTATCATTCTTTTTATTAGGTATATCATGTGTCACAATGGATAATAATCATGTGAGCATTGGGATATGGAAAGAAGCATAAAATTTTTGTTCTAAAACAAGAAGATATGTAGTATTCTGCCCTCGAAAGAAATTAGAAATATGAAAGACATTTGTAATTAGTTGGGTTTTTAGCTTTACAGGGAATACCCCAAAACTCATAGTGTAAAACAATCTTTTGGGTACTAGGAATTTGGAAATTTTTCTGTGTGTCCTGGTTCAGAGTCACATGTGTTGTAATTCACACTAGAGGAAAAATATGAATACAGTTAGTGTTATGCAGATCAGAGTTTTTCTAACTTTATTCAGATAGCTAAAATACATAATGTAAAAAGAGGGTACTATAAATATGAGCCATGTAATAACCATCACAGGTGTCTTGAACAACTAATGATGAGGGAGAACACCATGAACATATAAAGTGCTAAAACCTTAAGATCTGATGCTTCTTTACTATTAGACAAATTGTAAACATAATTCATATTAATTACATGAATGATAAGAGTAATGAATGTGGTAAAGATTTCACATGTGCTAATTATCATTGCAGGCATGTAAGAAGATATACTGGAGTGAAACCCTATGAGTGTAATATATGTGGTAAAGCTTTTACATGATCAAGTCATCTCCAATATCATAAAATAGCACATACAGGAGAGAAACCTCATGAATGTAATCAATGTGGTAAAGCCTTTACAAGATCCAGTCATCTCCAAACACATAAAATGACACATACAGGAGAGAATCCGTATGAATGTGATCAATGTGGTAAAGCCTTTGCACAGCGCAGTAATTTTCTATATCATAAAAGAACACATACTGGAGAGAAACCTCATGAATGTAATCAATGTGGTAAAGCCTTTGCATATCACAGTCATCTCCAAATACATAAAAGAACACACACGGGAGAAAAACCTTATGAGTGCAATCAATGTGGTAAAGCCTTTGCACAGCACAGGTATCTCCAAATTCATAAAAGAGCACATACTGGAGAGAAACCTTATGTATGCAATCAATGTGGGAAAGCCTTTGCATGTCACAGTACTTTCCAATATCATAAAGTAACACATACTGGAGAGAAACCTTATGAATGTAATCAATGTGGTAAAGTCTTTGCATATCACAGTCGTCTCTAAATACATAAAAGAACACACAGGAGAGAGAAACCTTATGAGTGCAATCAATGTGGTAAAGCCTTTGCACAGCACAAGTGTCTCTAAATTCATAAAAGAACACATACTGGAGAGAAACCTTATGAATGTATTCAATGTGGTAAAGCCTTTGCACAGCGCAGTCATTTCCAAAGACATAAAAGAACACATACTGGAGAGAAACCTTATGAGTGCAATCAATGTGGTAAAGCCTTTGCACAGCACAGTAGTCTCCAAATTCATAAAAGAACACATACTGGAGAGAAACCTTATGAATGTAATCAATGTGGTAAAGCCTTTGCACAGCACAGTAATCTCCAGATTCATAAAAGAACACACACTGGAGAGAAACCTTATGAATGTAATCAATGTGGTAAAGCCTTTGCAAGACCCAGTGATATCCAAAGACATAAAGCAACACATACTAGAAAGAAACATTATGAATGTAATCAATGCGGTAAAGCCTTTACCAGACCCAGTCATCTCCAGTATCATAAAAGAACACACAACGGACAGAAAAGTTATTAATGTAATCAGTGTGGTAAAGTGTTTTCTCCAAGGATAAGTCTCCAAATTCTGTGTGCTGAAGAGAAACATAATGAATATGATCATGAATTAAGTGGGAATTAGGAGGGTATCATAGTAGGATATGATAGACATCGGTGCTTGGGATTATTTCCACTCTGGAGATTTTTTTTTTTTATGCTTTTGTAAAGAAGCTTGCTATCCTCGTCTGAAGAGTTTCCTTGAAGTTAAGGTAAAGATGTTTACATTAATTGTATTGACAAAGTGAGTCATGAAAATCACCACATAGAATTTGGCATGAAAATTTTTAACAAACATAGAAACTAAGAAAGGAAAAATAAAAAAAAGAGAGGTTCAAAATACAAGGCATCATCAGGAAGTTGAATGAAGTTCAATCTTCTGATCAAGGATATTCAATGGCATTAAAGAAATGGTTACATTAGGAAAAGATTGCATTCAGCTAAACATATGGATTTGCAGTTGTATGAAAGAGAACTGTATCATGTTAGGAATTTTTATTACCTGGTTACTGTTTTGATGTAGACATATGAAGATACAATTATGTGTCAAATTGCCAAGAGATAGATTTGGATTCTGGGTCCTGAATTTAAAATATGAGTAGAAAAGCTTAGTTCAAGGCATGGTGTTACATGATTTTTAACCCACCATTCATGAGACAGAGTCATGCAGATCTTTGAGATCAAGGTAGATCTCTAAGCAAGTTCCAGGAAAGCCAAGATTAGGCAGTGATATATTTGAAATATTGAAAGCTGCTGATAAAGTAACAGAAGGAGCTGTGTTCCAGCCCCAGTAAGCAGCAGAACTCAGCAGCTTGGTCTTAAATGGTAATAATACAGAGACAATTGATGCTGGCTAGCTAGTAATTAGAGGTGATGAAGAAGAAATCAGCATCGTTGTGGTGAAAACTGACTGCTATTTTCGGAGGGACAGAAAAGGTGTGCTCTAGAGATCACCAAGGTTGGACATAATGGTGCAACTGGGCTTTGTCATGTGTAAGAATAACCCAGGTGGTATTAAATTTGAGTTCATGAAGTTGTCATGCAGAACAGCTGAGGCTTGGCACCATTGAGCAAGCATAAGGGACACTATGGGGTCAAGACTTGTTCTAGCAGAAGAACCCATCATCTTGAAGATGGAAGTACCATGGGATGAACAGTAAGAACAACAGGAGCAGGAGAATGCAGTCAACCAGAGCTTAAAGTGATACAGAGGGCAGAGCTGGAAAAGTGACCCAATCTCTTTGGAGGAGCAGAGAAGATCATGTGTGGATCCAGGACATTGAAACAAGAAGCTGTGAAATTGAAGTTATCTTAGAGACCCCAAGTTTTTGAGATGTTTGAACTGTATGACACCTGCTCAAAGATTGAATCAAAGCAGTCAAAGAGAACGAATTGTGCTTCAGTGAACAAAGCAGAAAGGAGTTGGAGATCTGAAGAACACTTTGACATCAGACTTGGAGATGCAGAGTTTGGAGATTGTTCTGCTGGCTTTGGTCTTCCTTCGGTGCAGTTTTTCCTCATGATTACCTTTATCTGTTTTTTAGGATGTTTTGGTAAAGAATGTTGCTGCCTATTACCCTTGTCTGAACAGTCTTCTTGAGGTTATGGTAAAGAAGTTTACTTTGATTGCATTGACAAAGGAAGTCTCAAAAATCCCCACATAGAATTTGGCCTGACTGTTTTGATCAAGCATAGCAATCTCCCAACGCAGTAATACAAAATTTAAGCTTCAAAAAGCAAAGCATCACCAGGAAGTTGAATGATGGTAAATCTTGTAATAAAGGATATTCAAAGATACTAAAAGAATGGTTATATTAGGGCCTGATTCCATCCATCTCATCTTACAGATTTGCAGTTGTATGAAAGAGAAATGTGTCATGTTAGGAATTATTATTACCTGGTTATCGGTTTCATGTCAACATATGTTGATACAAATTTGTGTCAAAGTGAAAAGGGATGAGTTTGATTGCTATTCTGTTTTCAATTTACGTTCTAAAAGGAAAAGCTTAGGTTCAGGCATTTTGTTACATGCTTTTTATTCCAGCATTCATGAGACAGAGCCATAGAGATCTCTGAGGTCAAGTTAGATTTCTGAGCAAGTTTCAAGACACCCAAGCTTAGGCAGTGAAGTTTTTGGGGAAAAAAGCTGATGATAATGTATTAGAAGGGGCCATCCATATTCCAGCCTCAGGAAGTAGCAGAACTCAGAAGCTTTGTGCATGTGGCTTTGTCTTAGTTGTAAGAATAGAAGGAACTGATGGAACAATAGATGCAAGCTAGCTACAGCTAAGTAATTAGAGGTGATGATGAAGAAATCAGCATTTCTGAGGTTAAATCTTCTGGGTAGTGTTTTCTTAGTGGCAAAGAACATGTGTTCCAGAAATTGCCAATATTTGACCTAGGTAATGTGTAAAGATTGCTTTTTTATTTGTTTTGTTTCATTAAGTATTTTTGCATTTGTGGATTTAAAGAAAATTGCTCTGTAATTCTCTTTTATTGCTTAGTCTTTTTTGACTGGCTACTTGAGCAACCATGGGTTCACAAAATAAACCAGTTAATGTTTGTTCTGTGATTATATTGTTAAATACTTTAAGGAGTATTCTCATTAACTCTTCTTTGGAAGTCTGGTAGAATTCTACCCTGAAACTCACGGTCCGGGGTTCCTTTTGGTGGCAGATTTGTAGTGCCTTCTCTTTTTCTAGATGTTTACGTCTAAGTTGTTTATCTTAGGGCTGGAGAGATAGTTCAGTTGATAAGAGCACTGACTGCTCTTCCAAAGGTATTGTGTTATATTCCCAGATAACACATGATCACTAGCAACCATCCATAATTGGATTTAATGCCCTCTTCTGGTGTGTCTGAAGTCTGTGATAGTGTACTCATATATATTAAATAGATAGATAGATAGATAGATAGATAGATAGATAGATAGATAAAGAAATATATCTTTTTAAAAATTGCTTGTCATAGTTTGATTTAATTATGGTAAGTGGATGCTATCCAGGAAATTTCTCATTTCTTTTAGAATATCCAACTCAGTGGAAGACAGGTTTTTTTTTTTTTTCAAGTCTAGGTTTTTATCATTCTCTCAATTTCTTTATTGTCTTTTATTTTTTCTCCATTTTTATTTTAGATTTCAGTAATTTTGATATTCTCTATCTGTCAATAAGGGATTGCCTGTCTTTTCTAATAAAATGTTCAAAGGATCAACTCCATGTTTCATTGTTTCCTTGTTTGCTTCTCTTTCTATTTTATTGATTTCAGCCTCCCCCCAGTTGGATAATTTCTTGATGTGTACTCCATTTTATAATAGTTCATTCACTATTTTCTGTTCTAGACTTAAATTTTTTGCTCTTAAATTGCCAATAGGTGTGAGTTCTCCCATTTTTTAATGTAGGCATTTGTGCAATGAACTTTCTTCTAAGCACCACTTTTATCTTTCTTTGTTTTAAATAGGATTGTGCATGTTGCATATTCATATTCATTGACTTCCTGAAAATCTCTTATTTCTTCCTCTATTTCTGCTTTAACCTATTTTTCATTCAGTTGTGTGTTGTGCAGTTCCCATGAGTTTGTAAACCTTGTGTTCTCTCTTGTTTTGTTGATATGGAGCTGTAATTCTTGGTGGTTTGATGAGACACACGGTGTTGTTTCAATTTCCTTGTATGTGTAAAGACTTTCCATGTGTCTGAATATGTGGTCAGTTTATGAATAAGTTTTGTGAGGTGGTGAACAGAAGGTATATTATCTTATATTTCAGTACAATGTTTTCAAAATATCAGCTGGATTCATGTCCTGGCTCTCAGTTAGTTTGAATATTTCTCTGTTTAGTTTTGGTCTGGAGAATGTGTCCCTTGGTAAGAGAGGGGTATTGAAATCAATGATTTTAAGCGTATGAGGTTTAATACATCATTTTGGCCTTAAAATGTTTCTTTTACATAGCTTGGTGACCATATATTTAAGGCAAATATTAAAAAAATACGATGCCATCTATAGTAATATTTATTCTTTTGAGGAATATGTAGTCTACTTGAACTATTTTGATTATACTTTGAACAAAATCTATTTTGCTAATTTTTAAAATGGCTACACCAGCCTGGTTTTTTGTCCATTTTATTAGAATATATATTTACTGACCTTTATCTTGAAGCAATGCCTATTGTTGCTGTTGAGCTTTAATTTGTGTATGCAATAGAAGGATAGGTTTGTGTTAATATCCATTCTGTAAGCCTGTGTCTTTTCATTGGTGCACTGAGATTATCGATATTGGAGTGGTTCATGAACAGGAATACTTTACTCCTGGAATTTGTTGTTGTTGTTGTTGTTGTTGTTGTTGTTGTTGTTGTTGTTGTTGTTGTTCTTCTTCTTCTTCTTCTTCTTCTTCTTCTTCTTCTTCTTCTTCTTCTTCTTCTTCTTCTTCCTCTTCCTCTTCCTCCTCCTCCTCCTCCTCCTCCTCCTCCTCCTCCTCCTCCTCCTCCTCCTCCTCTTCTTCTTCTTCTTCTTCTTCTTCTTCTTCTTGATACTGCAGGGTGTTTTGGTATTGGTGTGTGTGTGTGTGTGTGTGTGTGTGTGTGTGTGTGTGTGCTTTCCCTTCTTTTGTAGATAACACGAGACTTTTGACTACCTGTGTATCATTAAATCCTTTGGGTTAGATTCTTCTTCGATTACTTTGTGAAGGTTTGTATTTGTAGACAGATATTGTTCAAATTTAACTTTATCATAGACATCTTATTTTTCATTTGTGGTAATTAAATATTTTCTACATATAATAATCTGGGCATGTGTACGTTCTGCAACACGTGTGTGCAAACCCTTTTGGCATTAACAGACTCCAATGAGAAGTTTTCTGTGATTTCAACAGATCTTCCTTTATATGTTTTTTTTTTTTTGGCTTTTATACCATTGCATCATTTAGTATTTGTCCTTTGCATTGTATGTTTTGATTATTAATCAGGGAAGAGACTTCATTTTATGGTCCATTCTGTGTGGTGTTTTGATGATTCTTGTACTTTGTTAGGTACCTCACTCTTTAGGTTAGAAAATTTTTTCTTGTATGATTTTGTTGTCAATACTTTCTGAGACTTTGATCTAGTGTTCTTCCTCTATTGCTAGTATTCTAATGCTTTTATTTTACACACTGTCCTGGATTTTGTGGATATTATGTCAGGAAGTATTAGATACAACATTTATTTCCTGATGCGTCCATCCCTTCTATTTTATTTTCAGTGCTTGAGATTTGTCTTCCATCTCTGTATTCTCTCACTGAACCTTGCCTCTAGTTCCAATGCGCACTCCTAAATTTTTATTTCCAGTATTCCCTCAGTTTGTGTTTGCTTCATTTTTTTGTATTTCTTGGTCTCTAATAGTTTGTTTCCTTCAACACTTGGTTTATGATTTCTTTATTTATAGAATTTATTGGTTTCATCCACTTTTTTTTTCTGTTTTCCTGGGTGTCTTTGAGGTATTTATTAATTCCCTCCAATTGTTTGTGTTTTCCTGGAATTCTGTAAGTGACTTAGCCATTTCCTCTTTAAGGACCTCCAGGAACTTCTTATAGTTGGCTTCAAAGCCTTTGTCTTATAATGCAGCAATGTTGGGATATTTAAGACCCTCTTTGGTAATATAAATGGACTCACAGTCATTAACCAGAGAGGGATCAAAGTTGGTCCTTATTACATCATCTTTTGCCAACATTGTGGAATAGGATGGTGTTATCACTTCTCGAAATGAAAAGTTCCTTTTCATGTGGATGAAATTGATATTCTGTTTGTTTCCATACAAAGAAATTTGTTGTGGGGACCACCTATGAAACCATGATAGAAACAGAATGAATACTACCTAATCCATTCTATCTTTATTTGTTTAGTAAGTCAATAATTAATTTCAAAAGCATCACTGCTGTAATCTCTTGCTCGAGATTATTCCTCTAAAATTCCAGATAATTAAGAATTCTTTCATGTTTTTTTTCAAGTCTCCTTTTGCAGATCCTCAGTTCTCTTACAGAGCTGCAGCCCAGCGACTTCTTCACCACAGAGGGCGCTGAGGCACTGGTGCTCCAGGTGGTGATTATCTCAGGGCTCACAATTTGGATCCCCTTCTCTAGTAGCTTTGACTTGTCCCCCAAGCCAAGTTCTGCTAGGCTGTCATCAGGCCTGAGTTGTTTTTCAAAGGTGATTTGAAACCTCATATGTGTTTTTGCTCCTCTGAGCATTTGCTGTGCTGACAGGATTGGAGTGTGACAGGCAGGCAGAGGTAGAATTCCGCAGGAGCTCTGGTTCTGGAACTTGTGCACCTAAAGACTGACCAAAACACATAGTGCCCAGGTTCGAGGATGGAGATTCATTGCAGGTGCAGAGATTTTTTTTTTCCTGACAGCTCAGCCTTCTGACATTTCAAAAAGCAGACTTTATTGTGTCTACCATAGGTAAATGACACCTTCAGCCCTACAAGTGTGCTAAGACTTCCCACACTGTCCCCCTCTCACGCAATGTAATAAACTCCGTGCAAACACAGATCTCCTTGCAGTTGCATTCCTTTCTGTTTGCCTAAGATTTTCCAGATGGCACAGACAAGTGCTCAACTGGTATTCTGTCTCAGCTGGTCATTTCATCTAACTGTAGTTTCCCTGTTGCCTTGGGGCCATGGTCAAAGAGTACATTTGACAGACAGGGACGACCCCAGTTGACTCATTCATACACATCGAATTTTAGGAGAGTCTTGGAATCCTGGCAGGGCAGGTCCATAGTTAGTACCCCTGTTGGCTTGTCTACACTTGTAGAGGCCACAGCTCAACTGGGACCAAGAAGCCAGTATCTACAATGATCCATAGATCCAGAGCTCAGCCTCTGAGGTCCAGGTGCTGCCACTTCTTCACAGCAGGTGTCGCTGTGGGGCTGCTCTTCCTCCATAGAGGAATGCCAATGGACTGTGCACATCTTTGGAAGCTCAGGGCTCTATTAACTGCGAATTTTCCACACAACCAAGTCCTGCTTGGCTGTTGGCTTGTGCGAGCTGAAATCATTTCCAACAGCATCCGTGATGTTATATCTTGGTGCTTTCATTTTGTCAACCAAATCAGTTTATGCCCAGCAAGCTGCAATGGGAATTGATTCGAACCAGGGTGTGCTCCTAAATGCTGACAGAACAGCCTGGTGCCCAGGGATGAGTCATTCTCTGAGTGTATGCAAGATCCCACCTTGGTTGAAAGTTCTAGGTGATGTGAAGTATTGAAAATTTTGAATATTCAAAGGAAAACATGCTATTCGGTATTTCTGTGCAGTGTTTATTTTATTTCCTACATATACTTCCTAAAAAATGAAGTTCAGCAAACCAAGTGTAAGAAATGATACTTAATTGTCCTCTTGACACTGAGAGCTGTGCAATCATTCTTTAGCCTGGTACATGGCTTAGCCTACTGAGGGATTAAAGTTTAAGGAAGACCAAAAGCAGAAGTCAGACTTGTAAAACACAAACCTCTTCAAAGAGAGCAAGCGCATAAAAGATAGACACCCTCTCAAGGCCAGGGAGCTGGGTTTTCTGTGTCAGAGCCAGCACTACCCTGAGCTTCCAACTTAGCCAGTCCTGTTTCTGCAGGTCTTTTCACACGTGAAAACAGAAGCATTCTCCTTTGCAGAAGTGGTGGCACAGGCCTCTAATCCCCATGCTAGAGAAGCAAGGCAAAGTAAATCTGAGTTCAGGGATAGTCTAGTCTACACAGAAGTTGCAGGTGGTCCCTAGATAAATTTGTAAAGGAAGCCTCTAGGTAGATCACTCCTCAACCATGTTGATTAAGCAGAGAGTTTTCCCAAAGTGGTCCAGGTTACTCCCTGTGTGCTGGTTCATTTATGTCCCACCACACATGAAAACCAGGATGTCACCGTCTCCTAAGGACTTTTTTTTTTTAAAACAAAACACCAGTTACTCCTGTAACCGAAGGTAGGAAGGAATATAATATCCTCATCTGGGTCCACTCTACCCTCCATCTTTTCTCTTGGGTCATTTCAAAAGAACACAAATTTCTAGCTCTTTATCACTTTTTAAGAATGCTGTAAATAAACAAGCAAACAAACACCAGATGACTGCAAAGACAAAATTGCCTTGTTTGGGCCATTGCTATAATAGAGGAGCTGACAGAAAATCTCCTAATTGCAACTCTTAGCATACATCAGGGCTCCTGATCTTCAAACAGATTTCTGGGTGGCTTGTTCTCTTCTTCTGACCAAAAGCCCTTTGAAGCAATGCCCAGCATCCTAGGTTCCTGGGACTGTCAGAAACAGAATCCTGGTCAGGGCAGTCTCCACCATCACAGGTCTCAAGTGCCAGCCCATTCTCCCTCAACAAGCTTGGTGAGGATTGATCTGGCTCCTCTATACCTTTGTCTGGGTTCTTGTTGTCCTCCACATCACCTGAAGCCACACTCTGGGAGACCTCTGTGCTCTTCTTCATGGCAAAATTCAATCTTTAGTAGTATCTCAGGTAGTCCAAGCTCACAAATACACAAAATGATTATAGATCCTAGTCTGAAAACCAGCCATCCTCAGAGCAGTGGCTTGACTCTCCACAGAAACAACGTGCCTCAGGCGTGGAAACTCTTGTACTCAGGGCTGGCAATACAGGTGCACTTGGCAGGGAATGTTCTTGAGAATCTGATGTACCTTTAACAAAACTGGGAGAAAACTGCATCATATTCTTGGATGTATCCATGGAACTCGTTGGGCAAGACCTTGACCTTTGATTCAGAGAAGACTCTAGTTAGTGGATTATACTCTACACTTCATGGCCCTTCCCAACCATTACACTGTGGGTAGCTGGGTTTTAAGCCCACAATCCTAGCATCTGTGTGCATTGCCTAAGTAGGCAAGATTCTGTCCATTATTGTGGCAAAATCCTTTCACCCCAGAACCCAAGGGAAAGAAGCAGATCTGGAACAACAGAATCAGAGGCAAAGGGATCTTTGACCTCAACGCCAGCCTGGTAGTCAGACCTAGTTTCAGGACAGCTAGGCCATACAGGACAATCTAAGCTCAAAGAACAAAACATACAAACAAAAAAGGAGTGAAGCTTCTCAACATAAGATGCTATCACTCTGGATGCTGTAATAATATTTAATTAAAAAAATGAGTGAACATGTTCCTCACCCACTATAACTGCAAGAGAAGTAACCATCCCTCTCAGTGACGTCCTTGGCAGAGGCAGCAATCTAATCCTTTGGTAGGGTCAAACCATGCTCTCAAGAATCCGGTCACTGCCTCAGACTCTCTAGAGCAGTCTGTGCCACTCTTAGCATCTCTTCTGCCTCACCTGACACTCACCAGGTCTCCACAGAGTCTCAATCAGCTGGGCTCTCACTGTTGCTTCAGAGAAAATCTCTTCCAGCTTCTAAGCATTTCAACTGAGTTCTCTCTCCACCATTGGCAGCAGACCCACATTTCACAAATGTCACACTACACCAGGGCCACCAGTCCCTTTGGTTCCTCAACCAAGGTGCCCCAAATTACCCAGAAGGACAGACTCTCAACACGTAGTTAATTTGCCAATTAGATTTAAATATATTTAAAACACATGTACAAGATGCCACTAAGGTAATAAGAAACCAAATATATTATATTAAGAGTTCTATCCCAATATTCTAACCTTTAGATATATTTACCTCTGATTCCATCTTAGTATGCTATGCATCTCTCCCATCTCCCTCTTGTGGCTCCTGCAAGCAGCTCCCTGTGTCTCTCTCCTGAGCCCTCCTCCTCACTCCCTTCTAATCACTAGCCTCTCACCACCTCAATGTGTATGCATGAGAAATACCTTCCAAAGACATGCAATTGTCTAGAGTTAAACATTGTAGGCAACTGATTAGACAGGCAATGGGGAAAGTGCTCATGGGCCAGCAAGTCTACTTGAGGTTCTTGTTTCAGAGAGTAAAAGATCACATAGAATGATCTCTCACTCCCTCTCTCTGTCCTGAAAGGGGATATATTAGAAAGACTAACAGGATGCAGTCTGCCTTATTCCACAACAGCTGGATAGGAAGCAAAGTCCAAGAATCCAGAAGTTCTCAGTCCCCAAGGCTGGATGTCTCAGCTGGTCTTCAATAGAAGATGGAATCACAGACAAGTGGACTCTAATGTCAGGGAAGTCATAAGACTTGCTATCTAGGAGAGAGCAAGCAGGTAATGTGAAATCTTTCTTCCTCTGTGTCCTTATATAGGCCTCAAGATGAAGGTGTGGCCCAAAATTAAGGTGTGTGTTCCAGATATAATCTCTGGATTAAAGCCTGGATTAAAGCCCCTGGATGAGTGTCTACTACTAAGTGTGGCAACTCAGACCATTAATCCAAGCAGTATGGAAGTGAATCAGGTGGAACTTTGTTAGTAGCCTGGTCTAAAAAGTGAGTTCTAGGACAGTCAGAGGTATTACAGATAAACCCTGGCTCAGAATATCAACAACAACAACAGTCACAATAACAAAGTTAGTTGGCTTCTTTACTCCATATACAGATTAAAGGCCTGGATCTTTCAAGCTCAAACAGTCTGAATTAAAGTGGAGCATTCTTACCTCAAAGACATTGATTGCTTTTTACAAAGTAAGCAAAAATCCCTTTGATGGAGTGTCCTCATGTTTTGGATTTTGCTTAATTCAAGATTTAATCAAGTTAACAACACAGAATAGCGACCACAGAGTCTTACTCTCTGTAACCCTGGCTGTTTTGAAAGTCACTTTGTGGACCACCAAGTCAAAGATCTCCCTGCCTCTGCCTCCTTCATACTGAGATTAAAGGCACATGTCACAGTGTCCTGCTTGTAAATCCTGTTAAGTGTCATTTCTTTAACTGGACACCTGAGCAGATGCTAATCCTCTGTTCCAAGCAGAGAGATGGTTGGGGGCAACAGCCAAGTGCAGAGAAGAACACTTAGAGAAAAAAAAAACATTATAATTTTTATGTCTTTACAGAAAACAAATTTGGCCTCATAAAGGAAACAGGGAGCCCATCAGCTAAGAGGAGGAAAAACAAAATTTCGCAAAGAGCACAAAGAAAACGGCATAATTTATATTGTTACAAAAAAAAGAAATGAAGCTTGGCCCTGAAAGAGGAATCAGTGATCCTGTCAACCAAGGAAAGGAAAGGCAAAGCTGAGCTCTACGAACCCAAAAGCACCTAGAAAGGTCCACCCTAAGGAAGGCTGTGGAAAGGACTGAGACTGCTGCCCAGTGATACCGGCCTCCTATTGGCCCAGGGCTGATCTGGACTTAGGGACCCTAGTTCCTCTGCTCTATAGTCAGGTCCCTGGAATAAACACCCAGAGAAGTCCAGAAGCCAGCTCTGGCTGCCTCCTTGCTGTGCAGGGCTCAGTGGTCCATTCTGCAAAGGGGCAGAACCAGGCTAAGTAATTCTTGCTGGCATGGTTTAATTTCTGCAGTTTCACAACAAATAGAAAGGTTGCCTTTGGCTAGCGTAGCTCTATTTCAGGGAAAGCACGGAAAACTAAACATGAAGCAGGAAGAACTTGATCAGATTCCAGGACACCTTTGTGCTTGCCAAATAAATTCAGACTGGAGATTTTGTCAAGGATTATAAGCCTAGTATGACATTCTTAGAGTCGCTTTTCTTCACAACATGGACTACTATCAAAAGGCAAATGTATGAAAACGATAGTTTATTGAACTATGAAATTAGGGGGGTAATGATAGCATTTTGTTTATTAGCTGGATTTTTTACTCAAAAGAGCTGACTCTTGTAACAATGAACCCATTTTAGAAGATCACCTACCGTTTACTTAAAGAACTCACTTTACTTAAAGAGTTACCCTGAGCCAGGTGTGGGAAATCAAACCTTATAACCCAGCATTCAGGATGCAGAGTCAGGCAGATCAATATGAATTCAAGGCCAGATTGGTCAGAGAGTGTAGCAAGGGAGGAGGGGCTGGTGAAAGAGAGGTCAAACTGACAGAAACACACACACAGACACACACACACACACACACAAACACACACACACACACACACACACACACACTGATTTACTCTGAATTTAAAAGATTGAGTTTTGAAATCATGGCATTTTTAATTGAAATGCAATTACCTTGTTTTTGCTCCTCTTCTTCTTCAGTGACCCTGTGCTCATCATGTCTTTGGTTTTTTTTTTGTTTTTGTTTGTTTGTTTGTTTTTGTTTTTTATTCCACAAAGTTCCTTCCTATTTAAGTGTATTGTGGCTTATAATTGTGTTTTTATGTAATTTCATTTTATGAATATTAGTTTGTGTATGTTGAGGTTTCTTAGTTCTTTTATTTATCTTTTCATCTGTATATTTTTCATTTTATTTTATTAGAGGTTTTGTTTTCTATAATTAATAATAATAATAATAATAGAATAGTTTAGATGTTTAGTTTATTAACAGGGTAAAGAAAGGAAGAGTAGGGATTTGAACAAGTGGCATGGGATAGGGAAATCTGGAAATAGTTGGGTGAGGAAAGAGGTAATTA
The DNA here is from genome assembly GCF_947179515.1 of Apodemus sylvaticus. Lineage (NCBI taxonomy): Eukaryota > Metazoa > Chordata > Mammalia > Rodentia > Muridae > Apodemus > Apodemus sylvaticus. Next base: position 8,362,438 of record NC_067493.1, on the reverse strand, counting down.
GAATATAGTGCATGAAAGATATCTATGTTCAATAATAGAAAAATGAGAGATAAAAGAGAAGATCATCAATGAACATTGTACCACTCCTTTCCTGTGATGAATCAAATAAAATGCTCTGTGACATTAACGACAACACCAAATCTCGGCATCAATCCCTTCATGAAATCCTCCAGGATGGCATCCTGTATGTAGAAATCATTTCCTAAAAACTAATGCCCACCAGACAAATGAAAAATAGTGACATGTGACAATTCACGTCTAAATTATCAATGATTAAACAGACACACGTTCAGGTATGGTTCATAAAAATCTCTTTTGTGATTGTAAATTTGTATTTATGATTGAACTACCAAAAGCACCTTTAAAAGGAAAAATAATTGTCACAGAGAATGTGGCCGTGCTTAATCAAGCAAGCAAAACACAGACTAGGGCTGTCCAAGTTTCGCATCCTGCCCATCGCATTTCTTCAAGCAAGCCCCTGGTCCAAGTATTTTGAGCAGATTCAGCCCTGATAGTGAAGTTATTCAGAGGTCACGGCCTGATCTAGCAAGGGAGGAGCACCACAAGGGACCTCACAGGTGCAAACATCTGGCTACACCTGGCCGACACTTCCCATGCAGCTCTAGGGAGAACCAACCACCACTGCACCCACTGCTCATATGTCCGCTCCTCCTTACTATGGGCAGTGACTCTGTGTTCAACATGTCTCAAAAACGGAGCTTACTATAGACATTTACATGAATAAATTATGAAATTCAAAGCTAAATGGAACTAGAAAAAGGTCCAGTGCTAGGATTATTTTCCATGTAAATCTCCAATTTTATCAAAATTTTCTAATTCTCTCATTATTTAACTTAGAAATATTTTTATTTCTATCATTTTAGAAGCATCCCTTTCCTTGTAAATCTTCAACTTTCACACTTTTCTCTATGTATTTCTTCAATTTTATCAGGAATATATTCCATGAAAATCTTCCCTTTCATCCCAATTTTTTCTATGTCTTTGGTCATTCAGTAAAATTAAAATTATCTACATTTTTTAACATTATTTTCCAACAAATTCTTCAATTTTAACACATTTTTCTATATATTACTTCAATTTTCTCAGAAATGTTTTACATGTAAACCCTCAGTTTTATCAGAAAATGATTCTAGTTTACTTTTCAATCATTTTAGGAATTTTTTATGTCTACTGTTTATCTGTATTATTTTTCAATTAAAACCTTCACTATTTCAATTTCTACTTAATTTTTTTCCACAAATATTTTCAGTGAATGTTTCTACTACCTTTTTCAATTAGTTTAGAAATAGTTTATATGTCTAATAATATTTTATCTGTATTAACTCTTCTGATATCTTCAATTATAATACATTTCCTGTATATTACTTCAATTGTATTAGAAATATTTTCCATCAAAATCTTCAATTTTATCAAAATTTTTTTCTAGGTTATTGGACAATATTCTAGGTATATTTTCTATGTTTACTATTTTACTATTATTATTTTCCAATTAATTCTTCAATTGGAATACACATATCTTCAATATCACTACAGATATTAGTTAAGATAAACTTTAATTTTATCAAAAAATATTTCTATTTAATTTTTCAATTATTTAGAGATGTTTTCATGTACACAAAATTGTCTTAATATTTTCCAGTGAAAATCTTCAATTTCACACTACTTTTCTATATATTGTTTCAATTATATCAGAAACAATTTCCTTGAAAATCATGAATTTTATGAGAAAATGTTTCTAGGTGCTTGATTTAGTAAAGATAATTTATCTTTTTACCATTATTATTTTCCAACATATTTTTCAATTTTAACACATTATTTTTCAATTTTTTCCTAAAATTGAGTTTGCCTACACATTTAGTTTTCTTTGTCAACTTTTTATGTGAATTTATTTTCAATGTCAAATATTAATTTTAAATAAATTTTCTGTATATTTCTTCAATTTTATAAGAAGTATTTTTCCATGAAAGCCATCAATTTGATTAGAATTTTTTACATGGTTTGTCAGTCAGTTTTGATGTATTATCTATGTGTACACTTTCATGTGTATTATTTTACATCAAATTCTTCAAATTTAACACACATATTTATATATTTCTTCAAATTCAGTGAAAATGTCACATTGGCATCACTGTCAGTCACTCAGAGACTGCTGGCCCTGCGCCTGACATCACGCCAACCCTGCCCCTTGCTCATCTATCTCAGACCTGGGCAGGAGCCATGTTGGATTCCCTGACTTACACCCAGCAACCGCTGGCCACGCCCCCTGATGTTCCCTGAGCCCCAACCCCGCCCTGTGACCTTGCACCTCAGTCCCTGGTGGGCGCCATGTTAGCTTCACTGTCTGTCACCCGGCAAAGGCTGGCCCCAACCCTGACGTCACCGCAGGGCCCACCCTGCATCCAGCCTCCTGGAATGTCGTCATTTCCTGTCTTTAGTTTTTATGAATGAAAGTGGGCTGGGAGTTTGAATGTGCGCGTTGGTCGGAGGTCTGGCAGAGGCAGGAAGGAGGTGAGTGCGCGCATTTAGCGACTGCTGGGATTGCTTAGCTTCCCGGGGCTCTAATTGTGGAACGGGACCGCATTCGCATGCACATCCGGATGAAGATAGTGCTCCATGCTGCGGGTGTCTGTGAGCTCTCAAGTCACTCCGCGCTATCCTCCTGTCGTCTCCACAGAAGCAGTCTGTAAGTTTGGAGAGTCCGGGCAAGACGCGGGCTTCCCGCTCTGGAAAGTTTGCAGTGGGGCAGAGTGCAAACCCTCTCTGTGCTCTGGGCAGGGACAGTGGATGGGCAAGGCGCAGACTTCCCGCTCTGGAAAGTTTGCAGCAGAGCCGAGTGCAAACACTCTCTGTGCTCCTCAGGGCAGGGACAATGGCCGGGCAAGGTGCAGGCTTCCTGCTCTGCTCTGGAAAGTTTGCAGCGGGGCAGAGTGCAAACCCTCTCTGTGCTCTGGGCTGGGACAGTTCACGGGCAAGGCGCAGGCTTCCCGCTCTGGAAAGTTTGCAGTGGGGCAGAGTGCAAACCCGCTCTGTGCTCCTCCAGGCCGGCACAGTGGCCTCCTGGCACGACCCTCCTGTGGGAACAGAAGCCACGCCTGGCCTCCATGGATCGCTGGGCTGTGTGCCCGGCCCTGGCTTCTGACTGTGAGCTGCTGAGACAGGTAGGGAGTTCACAGGCCAATAAACTGCATCCTGTTCCTTAACGCGACAGGCCGGGCTGAGAAAAGACAAAGACCTGGTAGAGTTTACAGAGGTCTGGGCTGGCACTTTCCCAAGGAACATTAATGATCAAGTTGCAGCTGGCTGGGGTCAAGGGCTGTAGGTTTGGCAGGGCTAGGTCCCAGGGTAACTTGGTTTTTTTTTTTTTTTTTTTTTTTTTTTTTTTTTTTTTTTTTAGTTTTGTTAATTATTTCTGTAGTAGTTTTTTTTTTTTATTGTTTTACTTTAGTTGTTTAGTGTTTCAATTATTGTGCAGTAAAGGGACTTTTCCCCAATCTCTTTGGTATTTTGCATGCTTTTACATTAACTCTGGCTATATATTTATAATAACTCTGGCTATTCTTACAGAGGCACCTTCTTTAGTTTAGGAAATTTTCATTTAGGGTTTTATTGGAAATGTTTTCTAGACATTTATGCTGATTGATCTTCTTCACTGTCACCCTCACCTTCTCCTTCTGAGGTGTTCCCTGTGGGTGTGCAGCTTGAATGCTTCTCTGCGTCCTGCTCTGAGCTCTGCTGTTGTGTGCTGTGAGGGGACCTCAGGGAAGCTCTGAAATCAAGACATGGTGAGTACAAGATATCTGCCCACAATGGGGAGTAACATGCAGCTGAGCAGTGGGACCTGGGGTGGTGGGTCCTCTATGGGGTTGGATCAGAAGCATCAGCCAGATGTGACTTCCTGTGAGGTTTCTAGTGGTGCTATTTATTTCATAGTTCAGGCCATAATCTCTGAATAATAATAAGATTCATATTGTTCTTCTTTTTACTAGCTGAAAAGTATTCCATTTTGTATATGAACCACATATTCTGTATCCAAATTTTGGTTGGCGGCCTTATTGATTTTTTTCAGTTTCCAGCTGTTATAAGTAAAATAGATATGAACTTAGTGGAACACATGCTCTAGTGGGTAGATGTCCTAAGAACATATCCTAAGTGTAACATGTCCTCCTGCCAAATCTTAAATTCATGGAAGGAGTAGGCAATGTGTTTCCTAGTCCCAAGAAGGAACTTTAAATAAAACCTGCTGCAAATATGGACCAAGTGAGGCAGAGTCCATCACCTTAGACGCCAAACTTAAGAGGATCTTTTATATGGTGTGGCTTCTGAAAACTGATAGATGATAAATTCGAGTTCCTGGATTCTTCCTGTATGGTTTCAATTTGGCCCGATTCCAGCCATCTTTTGGCAGAGTCAGAGCCATGGGAAGACTCCAAGAGAGTTCATTGCATTGAAATTATGAGGATGATTCTTAAGTTGCATTTTGCGACCACAGCTTGTTGAGATAACTAAGGCATTGGTAAATCTGCCATGGAGAGATGTATACAAGGAGAGAATGTACCCAAGCTGTTACAAGAGTCGACCTTCAAGATTTTGCCTTGTGTGTCAGAAGAGACTTTACATGTTTGAACAGTGTAGGAGTTCATGGAGACTGTTAGGATCCCTGAAGAATGACTGAATGCATTTACATCACAGGATGAACATTTGCTTATAGTGTCAAGGGTCAGGATGCAGTTGATTGAAACAAAAAGCTCCGCTGGGCGGTGGTGGCACATGCCTGCCATCCCAGCACTCTGGGAGGCAGAGGCAGGCAGATTTCTGAGTTCAAGGCCAGCCTTGTCTACAGAGTGAGTTCCAGGACAGAACGGGCTATACAAAGAAACCCTGTCTCAAAAAAAAAAATAATCCAAGAAAATAAACAAACAAACAAACAAACAAACAAAAAAACCCACAAAAAACAATAAGCTTCTAGATGGGATGATGACTTTTGCAGATTGTTTGTCCTGTCTGGCTTTCTTTATGGAGCTTGGGGAAGATCATGAAGGAGGAGCCTTTCCAGATACCTTAGAGGATAGTGTTTATAGAATGAAAATTTTTTTTTTCTTTTTTTGTTTTTCCAGTTATTTATATATTCATTGTCACACTTATCACTATGCCTCTTATATGTCTCTTGCTATGGCAGAGCCTCTCTACCAGTCTCCTCTGTTTTTATTTCAGAGGTTTTGGGGCCCCCATGTAACCCTCAAATCGGTACATCAAGTCCCTTGTGAGTTAAGTGCATACTGTTTCCCTGAGGTCAGATATGGCAGCCCAGTTAAGGAAATAGATAGCCCCCCACAGGTATAGGGAAATCCACTCCTCAGTTGTTAGACGACCTTCTGAACCTCTGAGCTGCACATCTGCTATACATGTGCCAGGGGCCTTAATTCATCCTGTGTATGCTATTTGGTTGGTGGCTTAGTCTCTGAGTGTCTCCAAGGGTGCTTGTTACTTGAGTCTCTTCCTGTGGAGTTCCTATCCTCCTCAGGGATTTCAATCATTCCACAACTCTTCCATAATAGTCCCCAAGGTCCATGCAAGGTTTGACTCTGGATCTTTGCAGCTTTTTCACTCAGCTGGGGAGTGGATCCACTCAGTGGACAATTACTCAAGGCTTTGGTGTGGGAGCATAACAGATTGTCATTAATAATGTCATGGATTGGTGCTTGTCCATAGGATGTTACTCTCAAGTGGGGCAAATTTTCATTGGCCATGCCCTCAGTCTCTGCTCGAGATTTCCCCCCGCATTTCTTTTAGAGGGAAAACATTGTGTCCTTGGTGTGTTCTGTGTTGTGGTTGAAACTGACCCTTCAGCTTTCTTCTCATGCTCCCATATATTCACGATAATCTATTTCCTTATATTATATAAAATACAATAGATACATTTGCTAATCAGTGATAATCTATTTTACAAGTCTAGTTGTTTTATATTTTTATATTTATTTTATTTTTTGCTTTTCTTTTCTAAAACATATTTCTCTGTGAACCTTGTCTGTCCTTAATGTAGGAAGAGAAACCGCAAAAGACACATGTCTTGTGCTTGTAATATAAGCATATTTTTGTGCGGTTTTTCCTCCACATCTTTAGTGTTGAAATTTGGCCAAATATATTGACTATATTCTATTTCTCAGAAACGCATATATTCATGACATCAATATTATCTGAGGATTCAGGTTCGTTAGGTTTCACATGAATGCTGTTCTTTCTCAGTCTTGTGTTTGTTCTCAAATGTTTGAATAAATGGAAATATTTTGCCTGTGTGCATATATATGAATACCATCTTTGTCTCATCTTTAGTGTTGTCACAGGATAGCCTCAGAACTCCTGATCTTGAAGTAATGAGTAGCTGTTGGTCCCCCATGTGTTTACCAGGAATTTTCCACCATTATGTGGAAGACCAGCAGGTACTTTCCAATGCTGAGCTCTCTCTCCTACCCTAAGATTTTTGTATGGATTGAGGGTTTTAAAATATAACTTTTAGTCTCCTAGAACACATTACAAAGGTCATGCCAGTGTCAAGTTATTAGACATACACCAGCCTGTGTCTCTGTGATTAAAGACATGAGCAAATACACCCAGCTTGCCCATCATGTTTGTAGTTAGTAATTGTTCATACAATTTTTCAGGTGTGTTCTCAGTACTGTGGATCTGTTTCCCCTGCATGTCCCTCTCAGTTGGCATTTCTCTAGCAAGGCTGTGTCCTATTCAAAGTGTTCAAAAGTGACAGAGGTGTAACTTATAATTAAAGATCCTTCTAAAATGACACAGTGATTATAAATTCTGAGTCAGAAAATAAGCAGAGCAAGCACGAGAATTATGTGAATATATATTTGAGAAAGTATATATTTAATTTCTGGTGATGTTAGTATCATGCTTTGTGTTGTACATCTATGGGATATTTAGGATGCCGTGACTTTTGATGATGTGCATGTGAAATTCACTGAGGAGGAGTGGAATTTGCTGAATCCTTCCCAGAAGAGTCTCTACAAAAATGTGATGTTGGAAACCTACCTGAACCTCAAAGCTATAGGTAAGACTGTTATTTTTTTTTTTCTGAAGGAACCAAATGTTTCTTGGTTATTGGCGATCTTCTATTATTTTAATTGTATAAAAATTGAGCTGAATAATTCAGTTTCACTGAATTTTCACTGTAACTGTCACGGTGCAGTTAAAATTCACAGTACCTTTAATTTTGCCTATTTTCCAATACTATATCATTCATTTTCTATTACTGTGTTTTAGGTTATAATTGCCAAGAGCATCATCTTGAAGAACATTTTCAAAATAATAGAAGTCATGAAAGGTAATTTTCATGTGCAAGCTCTTACAAATTTGTCTCTGGGGAAATTTTAATATCTTATGGAATCTCCAGCAAAAAGCAAAAGTGTAAAATAACAGTCCTTTAAGTGTAGATATGATTATAATATTCTTACAAAACCATGTACTTCAAGATCCAATATCTGATTTGTGTATCCATTTGATAAGTAGATCCATTAGACCTGTGCTGTGGATCTGCCAATCTGTATAGTCTTATAGTATTTAGAAATTGCACATTGAATAGTGATAAATTTATATCCAAAACATTCTAATAAGCAAATAGTCTATAGAAAATTTGGTGATACTCATATTCTTGTAGAAATATGGTTCAGTTTGGTGAGAGGGAATTTTATGAGAATCAAGGATATTGTTGTGGAGAAAAATTAGTCCATATTGCACATGTTATGAGAAACAAAAATTCAAACAGTGTGAATGCAATGAGTAAACCTTTCATTTATCATTCTTTTTATTAGGTATATCATGTGTCACAATGGATAATAATCATGTGAGCATAGGGATATGGAAAGAAGAAACATAAAAATTTTGTTCTAAATCAAGAAAATATGTAGTATTCTACCTTTGAAAGAAATTAGGAATATGAAATACATTTGCAATTAGTTGGTTTTTTAGCTTTACAGGGACTATTTCAAAACTCATTGTGTAAAAAATCTTTATGGGTACTAGGAATTTGGAAATTCTTCTTTGTGTCCTGATTCCCAGTCACATGTGTTGTAATTCACACTAGAGGAAAAATATGAATACAATCAGTGTTATACAGATCAGAGTTTTTCTAACTTTATTCAGATAGCTAAAATACATCATATAAAAAAAGGGTATTATAAATATGAGCCATGTAATAACCATCACAGGTGTCTTGAACAACTCATGATGAGGGAGAACAACATGAACATATAAAGTGCTAAAACCTTAAGATCTGATGCTTCTTTACCATTAGACAAATTGTAAACATAATTCATATTGATTATATGATTGATCAGAGTAATGAATGTAGTAAAGGTTTCACATGTGCTAATTATCATTGCAGGAATGTAAGAAGATATACTGGAGTGAAACCCTATGAGTGTAATATATGTGGTAAAGCCTTTACAAGATCAAGTCATCTCCAATATCATAAAACAGCACATACTGGAGAGAAACCTGATGAATGTAATCAATGTGGTAAAGTCTTTGCAGCTCACAGTTATCTACAAAGACATAAAAGAACACATACTGGAGAGAAACCTTATGAGTGCCATCAATGTGGTAAAGCCTTTGCACAGCGCAGTCATCTCCAATATCATAAAAGAACACATACTGGAGAGAAACCATATGAATGTAATCAATGTGGTAAAGCCTTTGCACAGCGCAGTCATCTCCAATATCATAAAAGAACACATACTGGAGAGAAACCATATGAATGTAATCAATGTGGTAAAGCCTTTGCATGTCACAGTAATCTACAAACACATAAAAGAACACATACTGGAGAGAAACCTTATGAATGTAATCAATGTGGTAAAGCCTTTACACAGCTCAGTGCTCTCCAAAGACATAAAAGAACACATACTGGAGAGAAACGTTATGAGTGCAACCAATGTGGTAAAGCCTTTGCACAGCACAGTCATCTCCAAAGACATAAAAGAACACATACCGGAGAGAAACCTTATGAATGTAATCAATGTGATAAATCCTTTACAAGACCCAGTCATCTCCAGTATCATAAAAGAACACACACCGGACAGAAAACTTATTAATGTAATCAATGTGGTAAAGTGTTTTCACTAGGGATAAGTCTCCAAATTCTGTGTGCTGGAGTGAAACATAATGAATATGATCATGAATTAAGTGGGAATTAGGAGGGTATCATAGTAGGATATGATAGACATGGGTGCTTGGGTTTATTTCCACTCTGCAGATTTTTTTTTTTTTATGTTTTTGCAAAGAAGTTTGCTGCCCTTGTCTGAAGAGTTTCATTGAGGTTAAGATAAAGATGTTTACATTAATTGTATTGACAAAGTAAGTCATGAAAATCACCGCATAGAATTTGGCTGGAAAGTTTTTAACAAGCATAGAAACTAAGAAAGGAACAATAAAAAAAGAAAGGGTAAAAATACAAGGCTTTATCAGGAAGTTGAATGAAGTTTAATCTTGTGATCAAGGATATTCAATTGCATTAAAGGAATGGTTACATTAGGACAAGATTACATTCAGCTAAACATATGGATTTGCAGTTGTATGAAAGAGAACTGTATCATGTTAGGAATTATTATTACCTGGATACTGTTTTGTTGTAGACACATGAAGATACAATTATGTGTCAAATTGCCAAGAGATAGATTTGGATTCTGGGTTCTGAATTTAAAATATAAGCAGAAAGGCTTAGTTCATGTCATGGTGTTACATGCTTTTTAACCCACCATTCACGAGAAAGACACAGCTTCTCTGTGTAAAAGACAGTCCCACGCTGTTGATTAATGACACAATTTTAAAATCTGACAGAAATGTCAGGATAAAACACAACAAAAACTTACAGTTGTGTATGTGTGACATAGAATACAAACTCTGAGCAGTCTGAGGGTCAACAGAGCTGATGAAAACACAAAGTGAGATTGGAAGGAGGCCGTATGATTACGTTTTCCCCGCAGACGCAGACTTTTATACAAGTCTCCCCTTAACAACAATTAAATTGACCCAGCATCTGTGGCTACATAGGAAGAGTTGCACTGTTGTGATTGCATTACATTAAAGTCACCTTGCAGACCGAGAGCAGCTGAGGGAGGTTTTCTGAGTCCAGTAGTATTTAAATGAAATTTTCATGCATTCACACAATGTCAGCTGAGCTTCTAGCACAAGCCAGCTCTGTGAAAGAAAAGGATGCTGGGTAAAAAGCACGGGCCTTGCCTCACTTTTTTTCTTTTACTTTTCCTTTTATAAAAATTTTTGTTTTATTCACATGTCAAATAGGATCCCCTTTCCCAGTAAGCTACCCCTGAAAACCCCCTGTCCCATCCCCATTTCCCTACTCAACCCCCTGCCCTGCCCCATTTTCCTGACGTGCATTCCCCTATTCTGGGGAATAGAGCCTTCACAGGACCAATGGCTTCTCCTCTTATTGATGTCTGAAATGGTCATCTTCTGCTACATGTGTAGCTGAGCCTCTATGTCATTCATTCATTCATTCATTTATTCATTTATTCATTTATTCATTTATTCATGTATTCATTTATTCATCTGTTCATCTGTTCATCTACTCATCTACGCATCCTTTCATATATTCATATATTCATATATTCACACATTCACATTTTCACACATTCACATTTTTATATATTCATATATTCATACATTCATACATTCATACATTCATACATTCATACATTCATACATTCATACATTCATACATTCATACATTCATACATTCATGTATTCATGTATTCATGTATTCATGCATTCATGTGCTCATACATTCATGTATTCATATATCCATGCATTCATATATTCATACATTCATGTATTCATATATTCACGTATTCATGTATTCATATATTCATGTATTCATATATTCACATATTCACATATTCACATATTCATTCATTCATTCATTCATTCATTCATTCATTCATTCGTTCATTCGTTCATTTATCCATTCATTCATCCATTCATTCATTCATCTATTCATTTATTCATTTATTCGCTTATTTGCTTATTTGCTTATTCGCTTATTCATTTATTCATTTATTCCTTTATTCAGTTATTCAGTTATTCATTCATTCATTTATTCATTTATTCATTTATCCATTTATCCGTTTATCCGCTTATCCGTTCATTCGTTCATTCATTTATTCATTTATTCATTATTTATTCATTTATTCATTTATTCATTTATTCATTATTTATTCATTTGTTCATTTATTCATTTATTCATTTATTCATTATTTATTCATTTGCTCATTTATTCGTTTATTCGTTTATTCATTCATTCATTTATTCATTCATTCATTTATTCATTTATTCATTTATTCATTTATTCATTTATTCATTTATTCATTTATTCATTTATTCGTTTATTCGTTTATTCGTTTATTCGTTTATTCGTTTATTCACTTATTCTCTTATTCATTTATTCGTTATTCATCGTACATCTGTGCATTTATGCATTTTATGCATTTACTCATTTATTCATTTATGTGTTCATTCTTACATTTGTTCATTTATGCATTTATGCATTATTCGGAAGGGGAGGTGAGTGGGCGGGGATTAGCACTAGTCTAGGCAAATTCTGGGCCACTCTAAGAACATGCCACGCCCACCGGGTCCAAACCCTGCCCACACGGCCCCAGCCCCGCCTCCTCTGTCTTCAAACCCCGCCCATCTGAGGCTGCAGCCCGGGCTCACGCTGTGTGCTTTCTTGATAGTAGGTAGAGAAGTCTCCTAATTGCACAGATATTAGTATATATGTGAAAATATGTGTGTGTAAGGATTATGTGTTATCTGTCTGCTTTCTCCTCCGCATTCTCCTCACTCACAACCTCCCATTGATTGCAGACAGGATATCCATTCCTTCCAGATGGGAAACCATTACTAAATAATAACTATGTCGCAGTGGTCAGTGCTTTCATGGAACTTCCAGTTGGTAAAGCCCGAATATTGGGTGGTCTTGATCACAGCATTGATTCATTCAGATCAGGCAGTGTTGCCTCACTGCCCTTGCGGATTGATATGGATGATGGGGCGTAGGCGGGGCTTAGCGCGACTGGCTGAGTGGGACAAGGGAGTGAGAAAGGGTGAGAAGTAAATAAGGGTAACAGTATCAAAATCTGGAAGAGACATGAGAGATGTGCAGAGTCTTTACATCCATGTAGAGTGATGAATGCAGATCTCAAAACTGCTTCAATGCCTGGAATAAATCACATTTCTGTGCCACATCAAACCTTGTTTCAAATGACTGAAGAAACAAAGACCAGTATCTGATTAATGGGAAACAAACAGTGCAAGAAGGTTTTACTAATACAGAATATCAAACATTATATTTGATTACACCACCCATACTTTAGAGATTATTCTATGAAATGAAAATGGGGTAGAGACTATCTCATCTTCCACATAGCACAACATGGAATCAGATATCTGATATCAACACAAAATAAAGGTACCACAAACTAAACAGAAGCTATGGAATATTATTTGTGAGACATGGAAGAACATATTATTTCATATACTCATAAAGTACGGTAGGGGATATCTTAAGACTGGAAGCACTTAAAAGACACACTCTAGAGGATAGGGAGCTGGGTTTTCTGTGTCAGGGCCATCACTGAGTTTCCAACTTAGCCTGTCCGGTTTCTGCAGGTGAGTTCCCTTGTGAAGCAGAAATTTCCAAAGGGAATTGTTGAAAATAGAATCTCCTGTGCAGGATTCATGGCACAGGCCTCTAATCCCCATACTAGAGAGACATCGCAAAGCAAATTTGAGTTCAGGGCTAGCCTGGTCTACATAGAAGGAAGAAGGGGTAAAATGGAAATTGCAGGTGGCCCCTAGACTAATTTGTAAAGGAAGCACTGGGTAGATCACTCCTCAACCATGTTGATTAAGCAGAGTGGTTTACCAAAGTGTTGAAGGTTGCTCACCATTTTCTCATTCTTTTATTTCCCAGCACACATGAAAACCAGCATGTCAAAGTCTCCTAAGGACTTAAAAAAAAAAAAAAAAACAGTTACTCCTTTAACTGAAGGTAGGAAAGATTAGAATATCCTCATCTAGGTCCACTCTAGCCCACATATTTTCCCTTGGGAAACTACAATAAGAACACAAATTTCCAGCTTTTTAACACTTTTGTTAAGAAAGATTTACAGAAACACCAAACAAACACTACATGGCTGGAAAGATACAACTTCCTTGTGTCTGCATTTGCTTTAATAGAGGAGCTGACAGAAGATCCCCTAATTGCAGGTCTTAGTAGGCATCAGACCTCCTGGATTCCAAACAAATTTCTGGGGGACTTGTTCACTTCTTTTGGCCAAAAGCTTTTGAAGCAATGCCCAGCATCCTAGGTTCCAGGGACTGTCAGAAGCAGGATCCTGGTCAGGGCAATCTCCACCACCACAGGTCTCATGTTCCAGCCCTTTCTTACTGAGCAAGCTGAATGAGGGTTGATCTGGATCCTCTATAGCTTTGTCTTGATTGTTGTCCAAATCTCCAGAAGCCACATGTGGCCCCTTCTGAATCTCATTCTTCAAAACTTCTGTGCCCTTCTTCATGTCACAGTTCAATCTTGGGTAGTATCTCAGGTAGTTGAAGCTCTCAAATACACAAAGGAGTAGAGATCCCAATCTTCAAACAAGCCATCCTCAGAGCAATGGCTTGACTCCCACAGAAACAATGTGGTTCAGACTTGGAACACCTTGTACTCAGGGCTGGAAATACAAGGTGCACTTGGCAATGCATGTTCTTCAGAATCTGATGTATCTTTGACAAAACTGGGAGAGGACTGCATCATCTCCTTGGCTTTATCCATGGAACTCGGTGGGCTAGTCTACGACCTTCTGATTCAGAGAAGACTCTAGTTAGTGGATTATACTCTATACTTCATGGCCTTTTCCAACAAATACACGGTGGGAAACTGGGGTTTAAACACAGCTTACACTCTCACAATCCTAGCATCTATTTGCATTACCTATAGAGGCAAGATTCTACACAATCTAAGGGCAAAAAACTTTCATCTCAGAATGCTAGGGAAAGAAGCAGAAAGGCACAGAAGCAGAGGTCGGTGGTTCTCTAGCTCAAGGCAAGCCTGGTTGTCAGACTTAGCTTCAGGATGGCCAGTGCTACACAGGAAATCCTAGGCTCAAAGAACAAAACAAGCAAACAATAAAAGAGTGAATCACCTTAACATAAGATGCTATTACTCTGGATGCATTTGTCTGGAACTAAACATTATAGTGCACTTATGAGACAGGAAAAGGTTAAAGTGCTCATGGAACAGCAAATCTATTTGGAGTGCTTGTTTTAGAGATTAAAAGATCGTGTAGAATGGTCTCTCACTCAGTGTCTTTTTTCTGATAGGGGATTTTATTAGAATGACTTACAGAATGCAGTCTGCCTTATTCCACAACAGTTGGATTGGAAGCAAAATCCAAGAATCCTGAAGTTATCAGTCCCAGAGCCTGGACATCTCAACTGGTCTTCAGTAGAAGATGGAATCACATACAATTAACTCTAAAGGATGCCCACAAAGTAATAAGACTTGCTACCTAGAAGAGATGAAGCAGGCAATGTGAAAACTTTCTTCCTCTGTGTTCTTATATAGTTCTCAAGAAGAAGGCATGGCTCAACCTAAAGGTGTGTGTTCAGATTTAATCTCTGGATTAAAGGTGAGTTTCTTCTGCTGCGTGTGGTGACTCAGACCTTTAATCCAATCATTTTGAGAGTGAATAATGCAGGTGGATCTCTGTGAATAGCCTGGTCTACAAAGTGAGTTCTGGGAGAGCCAGTGGTATTTACCGACAAATACTGGCTCATAGCAATAACAACAACAACAACAACAACAACAACAATAACCATAATAACAAAAATCTGTGGCTTTCTTGCTCTATATCCAGATTAAGGTCTGTTTCTTTCTTTTTTTTTTTAATTTTTTTTATTCGATATCATTTATTTACATTTCAAATGATTTCCCCTTTTCTAGCCCCCCCACTCTCCGAAAGTCCCGTAAGCTCCCTTCTCTTCCCCTGTCCTCCCACCCCCCCTTCCCACTTCCGTGTTCTGGTTTTGCCGAATACTGTTTCACTGAGTCTTTCCAGAACCAGGGGCCACTCCTCCTTTCTTCTTGTACCTCATTTGATGTGTGGATTATGTTTTGGGTATTCCAGTTTTCTAGGTTAATATCCACTTATTAGTGAGTGCATACCATGATTCATCTTTTGAGTCTGGGTTAAGGTCTGTTTCTTTCAAGCTCAAAAATATCTGCATTAAGTTTAGTCTTTCTACTTCAAAGACACTAATAATGTTCTTGCTTTTTTTAAAGATTTATTTCTTTATTATATGTAAGTACACTGTAGCTGTCTTCAGACACTCCAGAAGAGGCTGTCAGATCTCATTACAGATGGTTGTGAGCCACCATGTGGTTGCTGGGATTTCAACTCAGGACCTTTATTAGAGCTGTCAGTGCTCTTAACCATTGAGCCAACTGTCTAACCCCACTGATAACTTTCTACAAATTAAACAAAATCCCTTGAATGTGTGTCCTCAAGTTGTGGATTTTGCTTAAATTGCGATTTAATCAAGTTGACAACAAAGAATAGTGACCACATAGTATTACTCTGTGTAACCCTGGCTGTTCTGAAAATCACTTTGTAGACCAAGATTACTACCACTTCAAAGGTCTCTGTTTCTTTGACTCCCTCCTTCTGAGATTAAAAGCACAAGCCACCATGCAGTGATTTCTACTTGAGTAGGGATATTATTCTAGAACAGCTATACCTGCATCAGTTTAGAAAAATGAATCTGAGACAAGGTGTCCTATATTTGGCTGGCTCAGGAGGCCTTGATTCCACAATTTTGTAACCTAGGTCAATGACTGTGCATTTATATTAATTAAACTAAATAAATTCTTAGATTAAATGGTTCTGTCAGCACTCATTTACCTATTGAATCATATAAACTGGTCATGGGAGAAGGATTTGCATGTGGAGCATGGTTTCTGCCTTCAGAGCAGAGTAAGAGGACTTGCCTGTGTGTGTTCTTAGTGCCTGCAGTCTTAGTGTCCTTTTCAGAAACTGGTTTCCTGTGGCAGTGAGTGGAAGTTTGTTCTCCACTATTTATTCTACCACATTGCTGTTAAGATCTTTGAACCACATAGACTTCAGATTAATTTAGTATCATACACATGTTTGCATCATTCCGAAATGTAGACATTCAATCTGAACTGCATCATTTTTTAAAGATCCATTCAGGGACATGAGAAAGCTTAAAATAAAAGATGGTCTTATTTCCTGGAATTCATTTATATATAGTCCAGGAATGTTATAATTATCCGAGAGATATTTGTTTTCTTGCTTGTTTGTTTTTACCTATGAAATTGAGTATGGTCCTTGAAAAGTATACAAAAATTTGAGTTGAAATTTTGAGGGGGCTTGTATTAAATCTGCTGATTGCTTTTAGTTTGCTGACCTCATATTATGTTAAGTTTACATATTCTTGAACATGGGAGATCTTTCAGTTTAATTTATTTATTTATTTTTGTTTTTATTACTTTCATTTTTTTCAGTCCAGTTGTTACTTCTCTCCCTACACACTATCCCAGAATTCCCCATCACATTCCTCTTCCCCACTGTCTCCAATAGCATGTCTCAACCCTACAACACACAGTCCAAAGTACTAGAAAAAGATCTTCTATAAAATCATTAAAAAATCCTTCTCCGACTTAAACCTTGTGATGGCCATAAATATACAAGAAGCCTATAGATCCCCAAACAATTTAGACTAAAAAATAAAATTTTCTTGTCACACAAAATTCAAAACACTCAATACTCAAATACTGCAGTGTGAGAGAGGGTCTCCCAGGAGTTCTGACAAGCATGTGAGTACAGGCAAGAATACCACTTCTGCTCACAGGTAAGAACCCCTACAGAACACTGAGTTCAAAAGAGCTGAGGACATGATCTTTCCATTCTCCATCTGCACTCAGAGCTGATCCTGTGCCACAGTACACAAATTCTGTCCGGAGAGAGCTAATCTCCCAGAAGTATCATCATACCTGTGATTACAGGTAAGAACTCCACTTCTGCTCAAACTCCAGGCCAGAGAGAAACCCATGCAGAGCCAACAGAACCCAGGAACCAGGGAACAGCTGGGGACAGGATTGTTCTGGATTCTGCCTGCACCTTGGCGCTATGTGCCAATGAACTCCATACCAAAATTCCTCCTGGAGAAAAATGGTTTCTCGGGAGTACTGACACACAGGCTTGCATGAGAGACAAGCCTCAGGCAGAGACAGACCAGCTAACACCAGAGATAACCAGATAGCAAGACACAAGGGCAAGATCATAAGCAATAGAACCCAAGGCAAATTGGTATCATGAAAATCTAGTTCTCCCACCAGAGTAATCCCTGGAAATCCCAACACACAAGGAAAGCAATACTCTTATTTAAAATCATATCTCATTATGATGATAGCAGACTTTAAGAAGGGCATAAATTACTTCTTTAAATAAATACAGAACTCAGGAAAACAGCTAGAATCCCTTAACGAGGAAACACAAAATTCCCTTACACATTTTCAGGAAAAAAACAAAACAAAACTAAAATGGTAGAGGAATTGAACAACATCATAAAATGTCCATAGATGCATTAAAGAAGTCATTAAAACAAGAAGAACAACAGAAATCCCACACAAACATGGATACTGAGCAACACCCTACTCAATGGTAACTTGGCCAAGGAATAAATAAAGAAAGAAATTAAATGCATTTTAGACTTTAATAAAAATGAAGACACACCATACACAAACCTTTGGCACACAATGAAAGTACTACTAAGAAGACTCATAGCTCTGGGTATTTGTGATTCCTACAAAAATATATGGAGGCTGGAGGACACTCATTCACTAATGTCTTTTCATTCACACTGTGCAGTAGTGCCCAGCCTTAGGGGAGGTGAATGACTGCCAGGAAATCACAGTGCAGCAGATGCAGGATTAGGTCTTCAAAGCAAGTCTTATTTACATATGATAAGCCAAGTCTCAGCTACAGAACACACTGCTTTAAGCAGAAAAAAATATCAAATATAAAGCCTCTGAGTAAAAGGAATGAAAGTCTTAATGATGTGGATACTATGGAGAATAGAAACAAATGATTAGAAAAGTTACACCTCTAAGTGAAAATGAAAGTCAAAAAGTAATAGGAAACAATGATTTTTTTTTAAAAAAAAAAAGATAAATATGTTTAAAAGACACAGATAGATATACTAACTTTGTAATAGAACAGACATTCGCTGGTAGATGGAATGACAGTAAGAAGATAGGTTTTGATTTTGTCCCTATGGGAAATGTAACTGCACAATCACAGCACAGCCAGTGGTCTGTGTCTCAAATGTCTGTTCTGACTTAGCTATATCAGTGAGCATTCCACATATCTCTACAGGAGAATCCCCTAATTAGAAATTCATTATTCACTGGCTCAAGATAACCTACCCAAATTGCACACCCCCACAATCTGGTCTGTTTTCCTTCACATACATAAATTAATACAAAGTGGGAAATTACAAAATCACACAGTCGGCTTGTATCAGGTCTTCCTTCATAATTTTGTCCCCTTCTACTGACCCCCTTAAATTTTGGTCTGTGATGTAGCTGTTGCCTCTCAAGTTTCACTGTGTGTTGTCCACACTGACCTGTTCCTTATGTTCTAGACTGAAGGCAGAAGCCATGGTTCACATGCAAATCCACTTCCTGTTGCTGCAATGGACAGTTCACTACATGATTCCAATGAGGAATTGTAAAACTCCGTGGTGCAGCAGCCTTTAAACTGAAGTATTGCAGAATTTTAATCAAGTGGACAACACGGTCATTTTCTAGGGGTAAACAAACTGGCAGCAAATTGACCTGAGTCGCCATAGCTTGTCTTGGAAACTGTTTTCTAAAAGGCTGAAGACACAGTTGTCTTAGAATTAATACGCCTTCCCTGGGAGAAATCACTCTACACACAATTAAACATTACTTAAAAATCTCTTTAGTGACAGCATGAATTCATATCTGGTTAATGCTTTTAGTTTCAGGACCCATGCTATATTTTGGAAAATTAAATAAGGACAGGAGAATGCAAGTCTAGCCAATTAGGTAGATGGGAGATTCATATTTATATTTATATTTCTATATTTATTTTTTGCATTTTATATTTTTTTATTTTCTTTATATTACTTATATTATTTTGATTGATTGATTTTGTTGTTTTTACTGTTTTATTTATTGATTTTATATTATTATTTTTTGTCAGAAAAGTTCACGATGTCCTTGATTTTGATAAGTGAACTTCATCATGTGGATGACAGTATTTTACACATCTGTATTTTCCTGAAAGGAAATCTGCAGTCTTTTCCAGTTTCTATCTGTGATGAACAAAATGGCGATGAAATCAGAGGAGCGTGGGAGGGGCTTAGCGCGGCTGGCCTTTACTGTGGGCGGGACATGACTGGTGGTTACTCTCCGCATGGGCGTGGCCCAGATGACAGAGGGAGGTGGACAGGGCCAGAGTGACTGAAGGGGGGTGTGCAGGGGAGAGCTGGGCGGAGCTTAGCATGACTGACCCTTAGTATGGGCGTGTGTGGGCGGTGCCCGGTTGACTGATGGGATGAGTGTAGGTGGGGCTAAGCTTGACTGGCTGTTATTGTGGGCGTGGGCGAGGCCTGGGTGACTGACAAGGAGGTATGTGGACCGGGCTGAGCAAGAGATTACTCTAAAGATGTCTGTGTGGATGAAACCTGCTCATCTTAGGAGACATAAAATAAAACAAACTGTGAGTTCTGATGCGCAAAGGCAAAGCAGGAAATAAGAATCCGAATCCCGGGATGGAAGATATAAAATGAATTTGCAGCTGCAGTGAACAGTGTGATATCACACGTCACCATTACATCATAATTTATTCCAACTAGATTCATATTTTAAAGTTGCGTGTATGCAAATCGGCCGGCCTTGCTGTTTCTGAGGCTGAGGTTTATGCAAATGAGGCGGGCGAGCCCAGCCCTTCATGAATATGCTAATCGTGACGGCTCTCACCTGGGAGAGCCCAGATGGAAATGATTTATTTCATTGGATTTAAATTTATGCAAATCGGCTTGATGGTTTCCCAGGACTCAGTTATGCAAAGGATGCGGGTGAGCCATGACTTTTCATGAATATGCTAATGTACAGTGCTCAGCACAGAGGAGTCTCCATAGAAACGGTTTATGCATTTCTATTCAAATCTATGCAAATCAGTCCGCTTCACATCTGAGCAAGAGCGTTATGCAAATGAGGCAGGCGAGCCCCGCCCCCTCATGAATAACCACAAACTGCCTCCTCCCACCCTCTTTAACCTCGCACTATTATTACAGACCTTTTGTTTGCATGTAGATCCGAGGAGGAACACGCTTATGTGACATCGACATTTTAATCCAAGGACAGGAGAGTCCAGTAGACTTCAGGTTCAGGTCATCCTGATCCAGAACAGATTTTAGGAAAAGACAAGCTCAGCCGCAGGCCAAGTGTTCCATTGATGCTGGGGTTCAGGAGACAGAGCTGTGCAGCTCTTGGAGTTCAAGGTTCATAGACAAAGTAAGGTCCAGGACTGCCAAGCATAGGCCGGGAAGATGTTGAAACATAGAAAATAAAATTATTAAAATTTGAAAAAACAGTGAGTAAAATTAGGGTGGTGAAGCTCTTGCACAATTCTGCAGTTTTCTTCATTATTTAAGTACAGAGAAACCTTGTGAATGTTTTTAGTATGGTAAAGCTTTGCAAACCTCTGTAGTGTTTATCATTATGAAATTACGCATGCTGGAGAGAAATTGTATGAATTACAGCAATGTGAGTAAGTCTTTATGTTATGAGGTCCACTGAGCTCCAACACATCTCAAACATCAGGAAAATGCAAATGATAAGAAATTATTTTAATCAAATAAGTACTGGTAAATCAGGGCCAGTAAAATATACTCCAAAGCTTATCTGAAACATTCCACCCCTACACACACTGTGCCACAAAGTTATAGAGTTTCCAAGCTCGAAAACCACAAACACCAGTCCCAAGTTACATCTACATTTTCCCCTCAATCACTCTTTTTTCTATTCATATTCTATGTCAACTGATACAGAATGTAGTTATTATGTTCTAGCCTATCATATCCATGTTTTATTTTCTGGTTAGGAACAAGCATTATATTTTGAGGAATAAAACAGGAGTAACAGAAATTATGGTTATGAACAGTTGTTAAGTTTGGGGGAACAAAACATGAATAATGAAAGCTGACTTGATATTGCCAAGTACTCAGGTCAACTATCACCTGGCACTTAAATTTACTTTGAAATTATAATTAAATTGAAGTTAGTAACAAAAAAGCAGTTCTTAGGACAAATTTATTTTCCTTCATCCCAACATTTAAATATAGTGATGTTTAAATTTGTAACAAAATGCATATTGACAAGAAGTGTTACAAATATAATAAATGTGATAAAACATTTTCATAACACATTTTCTATGAATATATAACAGAACTCATCCTGTAAAGAAATGCTGTGCATAAACAATGTGTTAAAGCCTTTGCATATTACAGTAGCCTTAGAAATAGACTTTGAAAAAGGCATGAGAAAAAGTCGTAATTCAGATAAACCCCATAAACATAGATGATGTGTTAATGTTTTCCACTTTCTTGTATCTTTATACAAGAGTAAACTCTTTGGTATGCAATTAATCTACTAAAGCCTTTACATATTATAGTAGTCTTTGAAGACATTCAAGAATACCAAAAGTAGCTTGTGTCTACAAAGAATTTGGCAAGATCTGAAGCAACACACTTACATTGTTTACTTAAGATTATTTTTTGTAAAAAAAAACCTGTAACAAGTGACAACATAACTTCAAATATTATGATATCCCTCGATTTTATTTGTACTTCTAAAAATGTATCAATAAAAGACACATGAATGCAACAGGAAGGAAACCTTTTTAGTTTTCACAATTTTCTTATTTTACATGAAAGAACTTTTGCATGTGGAAAAATTTATGGCTTGTACTAGTGCATTTTATGTTGTAATGATAAAATATAATGTCTAAGGCAACTACTGAATGAATTTAATTTGGTTTATGATTACAGAGGGATATGTGTTGACCATGAAAATAGAAACATAGCAAACGTCTTAGAAGTGGAAGAATTAGCCTGAGGCAGAGAGAGCTTTCAAATTGCATATCTGATGCAAGTGTTCATGTAAGAGTTCATCCCAGGATCATATACACACAACCAACAGAAATATATGCAGCATATTTTATTCTTATATTTGTACAAACTTTGTAATACATACGTAAAATGAATGACTTGGAAGGGAAGAAGTAGGGATGGCATTGAGAGAGGTCAAGGCATAAAAAATATACTTTAATTAAAAGGTCAAATAATATTTCAATAAAAGCACAGGTCAACAGGCAGCATGCTAGTGAAGAACACTCTGAACTGAAAGAGAAAAGACAACTTTCATTCCAAGAAACTACTTAGTAGGTAATCAAGCCCTGTAAATACAGTCCCAAGGGATCTGGTGCTCCTTTGGCTTTGCAGGTACTGCACACAGATATACACAGACAACACATCCATGCACATAGAATAAAAATGACACTAAAAAGAAATTCTCTGTACTGCTAACTTAGCCCTGAGATGGATCACAGTCAGGGCTAGTTAAAATGGACTCCTTCTGTTCTGGATTTAGGCACAGCTGTGGACATCCTTGGAACCAGCCTCCTTAGAGTCAAAACCAACCATATTCTAAGGATAGAATAGCACAGCACAGCTGTTCATCTGACATCTGCATGTTTTGTTAAGTCTATGTTTTCATGAACACGGGAGATCTTTCAGTCTTATTTATTTATTTATTTATTTATTTATTTATTTATTTATCTTTTTATTTCTTTCATTTTTTCTTCATTACACTTGTTACTTCTCTCTTGGTCCACCATCCCAAAATTCCCCATCCCATTCCTTTTCCTCTCTGTCTCCAAAAGCATGTCTCAACCCTCCAACACACAGCTTAAAGTACTAGAAAAAAACTTCAATAAAATCATTTAAAAATCATTTTCAATTAAAAAATGGCCATAAATATATAAGAAACATAAAGATTCCCCAAATAATTTCAACCAAAAAATAAAATTTTCTTGACCAATAATAATCAAAACACTAAGTGTGAGAGCTGATCCTGTGCCACAGGTCTCCATACCCAAATACTGCAGTGAGATATTGGGTTTCACGGGAATTCTGACAAGACTGTTAGTAGAGGTAAGAATACCACTTCTGCTCAAAGGGACCCGGACAGAGCACTCAGTTCGAAAGAACTGAGCAGCAGCCTGGGCCATGATCCTTTTATTCTCTGCCTGCACCCAGAGCTGATCCCCTGCCTCAGTGCTCCACATCCAAATTCTGTGTGGAGAGAGTTGATCTTCCAGAAATTCCATCACACCTGTAAGCTCCACCTCTGCTCAAATCCCCAGACCATGAGAGGTCCACGCAGAGCCATCAGAACCCAGGAAGCAAGGGACAGCTGGGACAGGATCCTTCTGGATTCTGTCTGCACCTTGGAGATAACTGATTATGTGCCAATTATTTCCATACAAAAATTCCTCCTGGAGAGAACTGTTCTCTCAGGAGTACTGACACACAGACTCACAGGAGAGACAAGCCTCAATCAGAGACAGATCAGCTAACATCAGAGATTACCAGAGAGCAGGACACAAGGGCAAGATCATAAGCTACAGAACCCATGGCAAGTTTGTATCATCAACATCTAGTTCTCCCACCAGAGCAAGCCCTGGATACCCCAACACACAAGAAAAGGAAGTCTCTGATTTAAAATCATATCTCATGATGACGATAGAGGACTTTAAGAAGAGCATAAATAGCTCTCTTAAAGAAATACAGAACACAGGAAAACATCCAGTCTCCCTTAATGAGCGCATACAAAAATCCCTTAATGGTTTTCAGAGAAAGGCAAATAAAAAGCAGAAGGAATTGAACAAAACCATCCGGGATCTAAAAATGGAAATAGATACAATAAAGAATTCATAAAGGGAGAGAACCCTGGAGATAGAATAACTAGGAAAGAGATCTAGGAGTCGTAGATGCAAACATCAATAAAATGCAAGAAAGAGAAGAAAGAATCTCAGGTGTAGAAAATGCCATAGAAAACATTGACAGAAAAGTCAAAGAAAATGAAAAATGCAAAATGTTCTTAACCAAAAATATCCAGGAAATCCAGGACACAATGGGAAGGCCAAATCTAAGGTAATAGATAGAGAAGAGAGCAAAAGTTCCCAACCTAAAGGGCCAGTAAATATCTTCAACAAAATTACAGAGGAAATCTTTCCTAAAGAAAGAAATGCCTACAGAACTCCAAATATACTGGACTAGAAAACAAATTCCTTCTGCAGCATAATAATCAAAGCACCAAATTAATAATTCAAAGAGAGAATATTTAAACCAGTAAGGGAAAATGGTGAAGTAACATATAAAGGCAGGGCTCTCAGAATTATACCCGACTTCACAAAAGAAACTATGAAAGCCAGAAGATCCTGGGCAGGAGTCATATAGAACACAAATGCCTGCCCAGACTACTATACCCAGCAAAACTCTCAGTAACCATAAATGGAGAAAACACAATATTCCGTGACAGAAAAAAAATTGTATATCATATGTTAGCACAAATCCAGTCCTACAAAATGGAAAATGCCAACACATGGAAGAAAATTCCAACCCTAGAAAAAGCGAATAAATTAATCTTTAAAAAATCCAAAAGAAGATAACCATACAAATATAAAAATAACAGGAATCAACAATTACTATTCCTTAATATCTCTTAACATCAATGGCCAATAAAAACACCAATGGCTGGATAAGCAAACAGGAACCAGCATTTTATTGCTTGCAGGAAATTCACTTCAATGACAAAGACAGGCACTACCTCAGAGTAAAAGGTTGGAAAATAATTTACAAGCAAATGGTACCAATAAACAAGCTGGTGTAGACATTATAATAGTGAATACAATGGACTTTCTACCAAAAGTTATCAAACAAGATAGGGAAGGACAGAAAAATCTACCAAGATGAACTCTCAATTCTGAACCTCTATGCTCCAAATAAAAGGGAAGCCTCATTTATAAAAGAAAGTTTACTGAAGCTCAATGCACACATTGTACCCCAAACAATAATAGTGGGAGACTTCAACAACCCACTCTTAGAGATGGACTGATCATGGAAACAGAAACAGTGAAACTAATAGAAGTTATGAACCAAATGTATCTATCAGATATTTGTAGAATATTTCATCCTAAAGCAAAAGAATATACCTTATTCTCAGCACCTCGTGGTGCTTTCTCTACATTTGACCACATGATCAATCACAAAACAGGCCTCAGCAGATACAAGATGTTTGAAGATAATCCCATGCATCTAATCACATCACCAAAGATTTAGGCAGGGTTTGAAAACACAACAAAAAGAAAGGAACAAACCAAAAACAGAAATCCCACATGAACATGGAAACTGAACAAGACCCTACTACTAAGTGATAACTTGTTCAAGGCAGTAATAAAGATATTAAAGACTTTTTTGAATTTTATGAAAATGGAGTCACAACATACACAAACCTTTGACACACAATGAACGTACTACTAAGAAGACACATAGCTCTGAGTATTTGTGATTCCTAAAAAAATATATGGAGGTTAGAGGACACTCATTCACTAATGTCTTTTCATTCACAGTGTGCAGTAGGGCACAGCCTTAGGGGAGGTGAATGACTGTCAGGAAATCACAGTGCAGAAGATGCAGGATTAAGTCTTCAAAGCAAGTCTTATTTACATATGATAAGCCAAGTCTCAGCTACAGAACACACTGCTTTAAGCTGAAAAAAAAAAATCAAATACAAAGCCTCTGAGTAAAAGGAATGAAAGTCTTAATGATGTGGTTACTATGGAGAATAGAAACAAGTGATTAAAAAAGTTACACCTCTAAGTGAAAATGAAAGTCAAAAAGTAATAGGAACCAATGATTTTTTTTAAAAAAGATAAATATGTTTAAAAGAGGCAGATAGATATACTAACTTTGTAATAGAACAGACATTCGCTTGTAGATGGAATGACAGTAAGAAGATAGTTTTTGACTTTGTCCCTATGGGAAATGTAACTGGACAATCACAGCACAGCCAGTGGTTTGTGTCTCAAATGTCTGTGCTGACTTAGTTATATCAGTGAGCATTCCACATATCTCTACAAGAGAATCCCCTAATTAGAAATTCATTATTCACTGGCTCAAGAAAACCTACCTACCCAAATTGTACACCCCCACAATCTGTTCTGTTTTCCTTCACATAGATGAATTAATACAAAGTGGGAAATTACAAAATCACACAGTCGGCTTGTATCAGGTCTTTCTTCATAACTGTGTCCCCTGCCACTGACCCCCTTAAATTTTGATCTGTGATGTAGCTGTTGCCTCTCATGTTTCACTGTGTGTTGTCCACCCTGATGTTCCTCATGTTCTAGACTGAAGGCAGAAGCCATGGTTCACATGCAAATCCACTTCCTGTTGCTGCAATGGACAGTTCCATTGGGGAACTGATTCCAGTGGGGAATTGTAAAACTCCGTGGTGCCACAGTCTTTAAACTGAAGTATTGCAGAATTTTAATCAAGAGGAAAACATGATCATTTTCTGGGGATAAACAAATGGGCAGCAAATTGACCTGAGTCTCCATAGCTTGTCTTGGAAACTGTTTTCTAAAAGGCTGAAGACACAGCTGTCTTAGAATTAATATGCCTTCCCTGGGAGAAATCACTCTACACACAATTAAAGATTACTTTAAAATCTCTTTAGTGGCAGCATGAATTCAGCTTTGGTTAATGCTTTTAGTTTCAGGCCCCATGCTATATTTTGGAATAATTAAATAGGGACAGGAGAATGCAAGTCTAGCCAATTAGGTAGATGGGAGATTCATATTTATATTTTTATATTTATTTTTTGCATTTTATATATTTTTTATTTTCTTTATATTACTCATATTATTTTGATTGATTGATTTTGTTGTTTTTACTGTTTTATTTATTGATTTTATTATTATTATTTTTTGTCAGAAAAGTTCACGATGTCCTTGATTTTGATAAGTGAACTTCATCATGTGGACGACTGTATTTTACACATCTGTATTTTCCTGCAAGGAAATCTGCAGTCTTTTCCAGTTTCTATCTGTGATGAACAAAATGGCAATGAAATCAGAGGAGCGTGGGCGGGGCTTAGCAAGGCTGGCCTTTACTGTGGGTAGGGCGCGACTGGTGGTTACTTTCCGCGTGGGCATGGCCCAAATGACAGAGGGAGGTGGACAGGGCCAGAGTGACTGAAGGGGGGGTGTGCAGGGGAGAGCTGGGCGGAGCTTAGCATGACTGACCCTTAGTATTGGCATGTGTGGGCGGGATGAGTGTAGGTGGGGCTAAGATTGACTGGCTGTTACTGTGGGAGTGGGCGTGGCCTGGGTGACTGACAGGGAGGTGTGTGGGCGGGGCTGAGCAAGAATTTACTCTAAAGATGTCTGTTTGGATGAAACGTGGTCATCTTAGGAGACATAAAATAAAACAAACTGTGAGTTCTGACGCGCAAAGGCGAAGCAGGAAATAAGAATCCGAATCCGGGGATCGAAGATATAAAATGAATTTGCAGCTGCAGTGAACTGTGTGATGTCACACGTCACCATTACATCATAATTTATTCCAAATAGATTCACATTTTAAAGCTGTGTGTATGCAAATCGGCCGGGCTTGCTGTTTCTGAGGCTGAGGTTTATGCAAATGAGGCGGGCGAGCCCAGCCCTTCATGATTATGCTAATCGTGACGGCTCTCACCTGGAAATGATTTATTTCATTGGATTTATATTTATGCAAATCGGCTCGATGGTTTCCCAGGACTCAGTTATGCCAAGGATGCGGGTGAGCCATGACTTTTCAGGAATATGCTAATGTACAGTGCTCAGCACAGGGGAGTCTCCATAGAAATGGTTTATGCATTTCTATTCAAATCTATGCAAATCAGTCCGCTTCACATCTGAGCAAGAGCGCTATGTAAACGAGGCAGGCGAGCCCGCCCCCTCATGAATATGCTAACCACACACTGACTCCTCCCACCCTCTCTAACCTCTCATTATTATTACATGCCTATTGTTTGCATGTAGATCCGAGGAGGAACACGCTTATGTGACATCGACATTTTAATCCAAGGACAGGAGTGTCCAGTAGACTTCAGGTTCACGTTATCCTGATCCAGAACAGATTTTAGGAAAAGACAAGCTCAGCCGCAGGCCAAGTGTTCCATTGATGCTGGGGTTCAGGAGACAGAGCTGTGCAGCTCTTGGAGTTCAAGGTTCATAGACAAAGTAAGGTCCAGGACTGCCAAGCATAGGCCGGGAAGCTGTTGAAACATAGAAAATAAAATTAATAAAATTTGAAAACACAGTGAGTCAAATAAGGGTGGTGAAGCTCTTGCACAATTCTGCAGTTTTCTTCATTATTTAAGTACAGAGAAACCTTGTGAATGCTTTTAGTATGGTAAAGCTTTGCACACCTCTGTAGTCTTTATTATTATGAAATTATGTATGCTGGAGAGAAATTGTATGAATTACAGCAATGTGACTAAGCCTTTGTGTTATGATGTCCACTGAGCTCCAACACATCTCAAACATCAGGAAAATGCAAATAAGATAATTTTTAATAATTATCTTAATAATTAACTTGATAATTTTAATCAAGTAAGTACTGGTAAATCAGGGCCAGAAAAATATACTCCAAAGCTTACTGAAACATTCCACCCCTACCCACAGTGTGCCAGAGAGTTATAGAGCTTCTAATCTTGAAAACCACAAACACCAGTCCCAAGTTGCATCTACATTTTCCCCTCAATCACTCTTTTTTGTATTCATAATCTATGTCAACTGATACAGAATATAGTTATTATGTTCTAGCCTATCATATCCATATGTTATTTTCTGGTTAGGAACAAGCATTATATTTTGAGGAATAAAACAGGAGTAACAGAAATTATGGTTATGAACAGTTGTTAAGTTTGGGGGAACAAAACATGAATAATGAAAGCTGGCTCGATACTGTCAAGTACTCAGGTCAACTATCACCTGGCACTTAAATTTAGTTTGAAATTATAATTAAATTGAAGTTGGTAACAAAAAAGCAGTTCTTACGACAAATTTATTCTCCTTCATCCCAACATTTAAATATCATAGTGATGTTTAAATTTGCAACCAAACACATATTGACAAGAAGTGTTAGGAATATAATAAATGTGATAAAACTATTTCATAGCACATTTTCTATGAATATATAAAAGAACTCACCCTGGAAAGAAATGCTGTGCATAAGCAATGTGTTAAAGCCTTTGCATATTACAGTAGTCTTAGAAATAGATTTTGAAAAAGGCATGAGAAAAAGTTGTAATTCAGATAAACCCCATAAACATAGATGATGTATTAATGTTTTCCACTTTCTTGTATCATTATACAAGTGTAAATTCTTTGGTATGCAATTAATCTACTAAAGCCTTTACATATTATAGTAGTCTTTGAAGACATTCAAGAATATCAAAAGTAACTTGTGACTACACAGAATTTGGCAAGGTCTGAAGCAACACTCTTACACTGTTTTAGTCAAGATTTTTTTGTACAAAAAAAAACTGTGACAAGTGACAACATACTCTTCAAATGTTATGATGTCCCACGATTTTATTTGTACTTGTAAAAATGTATCAATAAAAGACACATGAATTCAACAGGAAGGAAACCTTTTTAGTGTTCACAATTTTCTTATGTTACATGAAAAAACTTTTGCAGGTGGAAGAATTTATGGTGTGTACTAGTGTATTTTATGTTGTAATGATAAAATATAATGTCTAAGGCAACTACTGAATGAGTTTAATTTGGTTTATGATTACAGAGGGACATGGGTTGACCATGAAAATAGAAACACAGCAAATGTCTTACAAGAGGAAGAATTGGCCTGAGGCAGAGAGAGCTTTCAAATTGGATATCTGATGCAAGTGTTCATGTAAGTGTTCATCCCAGGATCATATACACACAACCAACAGAAATGTATGCAGCATATTTCATTCTTATATTTGTACAAACTTTCTAATATATACGTAAAATGAATGACGTGGAGGGAAGAAGGGATGACATTGAGAGAGGTCAAGGCATAAAAAATATACTTTAATTAAAAGGTCAAATAATAAATTAATAATAGCACAGGTCAACAGGCAGCATGCTAGTGAAGAACACTGTGAACTGAAAGAGAAAAGACAACTTTCATTCCCAGAAACTACTTAGTAGGTAATCAAGCCCTGTAAATATAGTCCCAAGGGATCTGGTGCACCTTTGGTTTTGCAGGTACTGCACACAGATATACACAGACAACACATCCATGCACATAGAATAAAAATGACACTAAAAAGAAATTCTCTGTACTGCTGACTTAGCCCTGAGATGGATCACAGTCAGGGCTAGTTAAAATGGACTCCTTCTGTTCTGGATTTAGGCACAGCTGTGGACATCCTTGGAACCAGCCTCCTTAGAGTCAAAACCAACCATGTTCTAAGGATAGAATAGCTCAGCACAGCTGTTCATCTGACATCTGCATGTTTTGTTAAGTCTATGTTTTCATGAACACGGGAGATCTTTCAGTCTTATTTATTTATTAATTTATTTATTTATCTTTTTATTTATTTCATTTTTTCATTACACTTGCTACTTCTCTCTTGGTCCACCATCCCAAAATTCCCCATCCCATTCCTTTTCCACTCTGTCTCCAAAAGCATGTCTCAACCCTCCAACACACAGCTCAAAGTACTAGAAAAAAACTTCAATAAAATCATTTAAAAATCATTTTTCAATTAAAAAATGGCCATAAATATATAAGAAACATATAGATTCCCCAAATAATTTCAGCCAAAAAATAAAATTTTCTTGACCAATAACAATCAAAACACTAAGTGTGAGAGCTGATCCTGTGCCACAGGTCTCCAGACCCAAATACTGCAGTGAGAGAGCGGGTCTCCCAGGAGTTCTGACAAGCCTGTGGGTAGAGGTAAGAATACCACTTCTGCTCAAAGGGACCTCGACAGAGCACTCAGTTGCAAAGAACTGAGCAAGAGCCTGGGATATGATCCTTTTATTCTCTGCCTGCACCCAGAACTGATCCCCTGCCTCAGTGCTCCATATCCAAATTCTATGTGGAGAGAGTTAATCTCCCAGAAATTCCATCACACCTGTAAGTTCCACCTCTGCTCAAATCCCTGGATCATGAGAAAGCCACACAGAGCCATCAGAACCCAGGAAGCAAGGGAAAGCTGGGGACAGGATCCTTCTGGATTCTGTCTGCACCTTGGATGTAGCTGATTATGTGCCAATTATTTCCATATAAAAATTTCTCCTGGAGAGCACTGTTCTCTCAGGAGTACTGACACACAGATTCGCAGGAGAGACAAGCCTCAATCAGAGACAGATCAGCTAACATCAAAGATAACCAGAGAGCAGGACACAAGGGCAAGATCATAATCAACAGAACCCATGGCAAATTGGTATCATGAACATCTAGTTCTCCCACCAGAGCAAGCCCTGGATACCACAACACACAAGAAAAGGAAGTCTCTGATTTAAAATCATATCTCATGATGACGATAGAGGACTTTAAGAAGAGCATAAATAACTCACTTAAAGAAATACAGAACACAGGAAAACATCCAGTATCCCTTAATGAAGGCACACAAAAATCCCTTAATGGTTTTCAGAAAAAGGCAAATAAAAAGGGGAAGGAATTGAACAAAACCATCTGGGATCCAAAAATGGAAATAGATACAATATAGGATTCATAAAGGGAGACAACCCTGGAGATAGAATACCTAGGAAAGATATCAGGAGTCATAGATACAAACATCAATGAAATGCAAGAAAGAGAAGAAAGAATCTCAGGTGTAGAAGATGCCATAGAAAATACTCACAGAAAAGTCAAAGAAAATGTAAATGCAAAAATTTCTTAACCAAAAATATCCAGGATTCCAGGACAAAATGAGAAGGCCAAATCTAAGGTAATAGATAGAGAAGAGAGCAAAAATTCCCAACCTAAAAGGCCAGTAAATATCTTCAACAAAATTACAGAGGAAAACTTCCCTAACCTTAAGAAAGTGATGCCCATGAATATACCAGACGACTAAAGAACTCCAAATAGACTGGATGAGAAAAGATATTTCTACTCTCACATAATCTATGCACCAAATGCACAATTCAAAGAGAGACTATTTAAAGCAGTAAGGGAAAATTGTCAAATAACATATAAACACAGGTCTATCAGAATTTCACCAGACTTCATATCAGAAAATATGAAAGCAAGAAGATCCTGGGCAGGTGTTATACAGACCCTAAGAGAGCACAAATGCCAGCCCAGGCTACTATACCCAGCAAAACTCAGTGTTAACATAAATGGAGAAACAACATTTTCCATGACAAAAACAAATGTACACAATATACTTCCACAAATTTAGCCCTAAAATGCATAATAAATGGAAAATTACAACACAAGGAGGGAAACTCCACCCTAGAAAAAGCAATAAAGTAGTCTTTCAAAAAGCCCAAAATAAGATAACCATGCAAACATAAAAATAACAGGAAGCAGCAATCACTGTTCCTTAATATCTATTAATATCAATAGCCGATAAAAAGACAGACTAAGGGACTGGATATGCAAACAAGACCCAGCATTTTGTTGCATACTGGAAACACACTTCAGTGACAAACACCGACACTACCTTAGAGTAAAAGGTTGAGCCCAGTGTCCTTTGACTTTATAGTGTGCACATTGATCTTTTTCCAAGTGCGGTTTATCTCTTCTGGGTCTCCTTGTTCCCTGCCATTTTCTGTCTCCCGGGTCCCCTGACTGCCAAATCCTGGCTCTTTTATCTCTGTCTACTATGGCGGCTAGTATTCTAGTCAAAGCCTTTTCTTGCTTTGTCTTTTCTCCTCTCCCTCTTTTCTCTTTCTTGTTTCTCTTCCTCTGTATTCCTCTTGTGGTACACTTTCTCAGCCTCTCTTACCACATCCCTTACAGTACAATCTTGCAATCCCTTAATCCACTGCAATTTCTTTCTGATGTCAGGAGCTGACTGCAGAATAAAGGCAATAATCACAGAGGCTCGCAGCCCTACAGACATGGTGTCAAAAGGGGTGTAACTTCTATAAGCCTTCATGATCCTCTCCAGAAAGACTGAAGGGGGTTCAGTCAGGGCCTGCATGACCTTTCTCACCTTAGCCAGATTTGTGGGCCTTTGTGTGCATCCCTGAGAACCTCCTCTAGAGCCCGACAGCAATTGGACAGCTGTTCCCTACCTTGTGCCATGTTATAGTCCTATTGAGGACACATCAAGGGGAAGCCTTCATCTATCCCAGCCGGAGTCTGGACAGGACATCCGGCATTGTCCTGGGCATTCTTCTGAGCTTCGAGGAGAATTGTTTCTTTCTCCTCGGTGGTGAACAAGGTTTGTAAAAGTTGTTGGCAGTCATCCCAGGTAGGCTGATGTGAAAACATCAGGGACTCTATTAGACCTGTAAGCCCTGCAGGGTTTTCTGAAAAGGGAGGGGGATTAACTTTCCAGTTATAAAAATCAGAGGAAGAGAAAGGCCAGTACTGTAAAAGTTGTAAACCATCCTGGTCATCTGGATTTGGAGGTGGTCCAACAGCCCTAAGGGGAAGCGCCACACTCAGGTATGCTACAGTGGAGTAGGCCAGTCCATCGGAGGTGGCTCCCTGTCAACTCCTTGTCCCTGAAGTGGGACCCTTTCCTCCGGCCCCAGGGACTGGAGCTAGAAGGGGGCCAGCGGAGCTGAGGTTTGGGGTTCTGGTAGTAGGCCTACAAGGTAAGGTGGGGGTGGGAAAGCAGGCCACTCAGGGGGTTCTTCTATTTCAGGGTAGATCTTAGGAACAGGTGCCAGTGGAATGCTGCACTTGCCCCCCTCCTTAGGGTTCAGTTTCATTTTCTTATCTGCAGCATCTTCTCTGGCAGCCAGGATCCTGGAGCCTGAACAACGGGGTGGGAGGAATGGTTGGGCCCACTGAGGTGGGGATCACGCCAAGTCCTCCTATACCATGATGTAGGGCTGTTGGTCTGCATGTGATCCCGGTCCTTCATGAAAAACAACGGCCTTCACAGCCCTAATGGTAGGCAAACCAAAAGTTCCTACGGGCAGCCATCCTACCCAAAAAGCAGGCCATTCCGAGGCACAAAAGGTCTGCCACTGTTTCTTCTTAATTTCTACTGATAAATTCCGTCCTCTTGCCCTAATGTCCATTCAACGGTCCTTAGTCAAATACAAAGGGGTTGTCACTGTCTGCCCTATGACAAAAACAAAAAACAAAACGTACAAGAACAAAACACAAACAATAAACACTAGCATGTCCAAGCACACTCGTCCATGTCTGGACTTAAACAGCCAAACGCAACTTCTGACAGGGTGGGATTCTGCTTCCACTCCCTTCTCGGTAGAAGAAGCACTCTGCCCCTTCATTCCTGAAAACCACAGTCAGGTCCCCCTGACTGTCCTTCACCCTTGGAGAGTCCTCCAAGGTTGCAGTGGCAGCTGCAAACAAACTGAGGAGTGGAATTCTGCTTCCACTCCTATCTGTTAACAAACTGAAACCAAAACACATACACAGAGGTGCCTCACTCAGACACTCAGGACATTTAGAACAAAAACATTGCCAGCACACACACACACACACACACACACACACACACACACACAAGCATACCTCCAAGGGGGTCTTCGAGGTTCCTGGGTGCCACCTATATCCCTGTACGGGCCACCAAATGTAGGACCTCCTTTTTGGGGAGTCCCCCACTCCGTTTTCGGGATAGTGTACACCCAAGGAAACATGAGAGACTAACCTGATGGAAACACACGAGGCAGTTTATTATCAGAGCTCCAGGCCGACATGTATCTCACACCGGAGACAGAGGAGTCAACACTGAGGCTCAAAAGTTAGGGGTTTATATAGGAAAAGTCAAGGGGTCTTGGCGTGGCTACACATGATTTGCTGATCTAAACATTGACGGGGGATTCTGGCATGCAGAGGGGGATTTTTGGCATACATACATCTTGGGCCATCAGCAATGTAGGAGGGCGATTTATTTTTTAGCAGGAAGGTCACTTCGACATTAGTAAACTGCATCCAAGAGACAGGAGACAGGAGACTCCAGTCCAGTTGGTGTATGACCCATAGGAGTTTTCCCAGGCACGCCCCTTATATTTTAAGGCCGGTCTGTTTGTGGAATGACTCAATCACAACCTTTCTTCAAGCTTCTCCGGCATGCCCGGGCTCTAAGTCAGCCTGCTGCCTCAACTATGGATTCGGAGACATCCTAGCTCCCTTCAATAGAAAATTTACATCGAATATAAATGGTGAGAAACTTGAAACAATCCCAGTGAAATAAGGGACCAGACAAGGCTGCCTGCTCTCTCTATATCTGTTCAATATAGTGCTCAAGATCCTAGCCAGAGTAAATATCCCAAGGGCTAGGCCCCAGGCTGTTAATGTCTCTGCCAAATATGTTCCTGGGTTTGAGGAGGAGCTATGTCATTCTCCATCTATGAGGGTCTCATGGAAAGACTTGCTGGATGAAGGTAGCCCTCCATACATCTCTCTCTCCCTCTCTCTCTCTCTCTCTCTCTCTCTCTCTCTCTCTCTCTCTCTCTCTCTCTCTCTCTCTCTCTCTCTCTCTCTCTCTCCATCACTCACATTCTCTCTCTGGCTCTATGTCTGTCTGTCTGTCTCTTTAATTGTTTTATTTACTTATATTCCATATGTAGCCTCAGTATCCAGTACCCCCTCCCAGGGGGTACTCTGATTTTTTTGTTTTTGTTTTTCTTGTTGTTCTTGTTGTTTTGTTTTTTGTTGTTGTTTTCTTGAGATAATGTAGTAAAGCCTTTATAAGACCCAGTCATCTCCAGTATCATAAAAGAATACACACCGGACAGAAACTTTATTAATGTAATCAATGTGGTACAGTGTTTTCACCAGGGATAATTCTCCAAATTCTGTGTGCTGAAGAAAATCGTAATGAATATGATCATGAATTAATTTGGAATTAGGATATAGTAGGATAAGATAGACATGGGTGCTTGGGATTGTTTCCACTCTGGAGTTGGTTGTTTTTTTTTTTTTTTTTTTTTTTGATTCCTTTGTAAAGAAGTTTGCTGCCCTTGTCTGAAGAGTTTCCTTGAGGTTAAAGGTAAAGCTGTTTACATTAATTGTATTGGCAAAGTAAGTCATGAAAATCACCGCATAGAATTTGGCCTGAAAGGTTTTAACGAGCATAAAAACTAAGAAAGGAAAAATTAAAAAAAAAAAAGTTTCAAAATACAAGGCATCATTAGGAAGTTGAATGACGTTTAATCTTGTGATCAAGGACATTCAATGGCATTAATGGAATGGTTACATTAGGACAAGATTACATTCAGCTAAACATATGGATTTGCAATTGTATGAAAGAGAACTGTATCGTGTTAGGAATTATTATTACCTGGATACTGTTTTGATGTAGACACATGAAGATACAATTATGTGTCAAATTGCCAAGAGATAGATTTGGATTCTGGGTTCTGAATTTAAAATATAAGCAGAAAGGCTTAGTTCCAGGCACAGTGTTACATGCTTTTTAACCCACCATTCACGAAACAGAGTCATGCAGATCTTTGAGATCAAGGTAGATCTCTAAGCAAGTTCCAGGAAAGCCAAGATTGGGCAGTTATATATTTGAAATATTGAAAGCTGCTGATAATGGAATAGAAGGAGCCATGTTCCAGCCACGGTAAGCAGCAGAACTCAGCAGCTCGGTGTTAAGTGCTAAGAATAGAAGGAACTACTGAGACAATTGATGCGGGCTAGCTAGTATTTAGAGGTGATGAAGAAGAAATCAGCATCACTGTGGTGAAAACTGACTAGTATTTTATGAGTGACAAAAAGGTGTGTTCTAGAGCTCACCAAGGTTGGACCTCATGGTGCAGCTCGGCTTGGTTATGTGTAAGAATAACCCAGGTGGTACTGACTTCGAATTCATGAAGTTGTCATGCAGAACAGCTGAGGCTTGGCACCACTGAGCAAGCATAAGGGAGGCTATGGGTCAAGACTAGTTCTAGCAGAAGAACCCAGCATCTTGAAGATGGAAGTACCATGTGATGAACATCAAGAACAAAAAGAACAGTAGAATGGATTCAACCAGTGCTTAAAGTGATACAGAGGGCAGAGCTGGAAAAGTGACCCAGTGGAGGAGCAGAGAAGATCATATGTGGATCCAGGACATTGAAACAAGAACTTGTGAAATTGAAGTTATCTTACAGACCCCAAGTTTTTGAGATGTTAGAACTATATGATACCTGATGAGGAATTGAATCAAACCAGTCAAAGAACAAATTGTGCTTCAGTGAACAAAGCAGA
Organism: Apodemus sylvaticus; assembly: GCF_947179515.1. NCBI lineage: Eukaryota > Metazoa > Chordata > Mammalia > Rodentia > Muridae > Apodemus > Apodemus sylvaticus. Next base: position 8,324,815 of record NC_067493.1, on the reverse strand, counting down.
AAGGAGTTGGAGGCCTGAAGAACACTTTGACATCAGACATGGAGTTGCAGAGTTTGGAGACTGTTCTTCTGGCTTTGGTCTTCCTTCGGTCCAGTATTTCCTCATGATTACCTTTAGAATTAATAAAGTATATACTGTGAATTTCAAGGTATATGATGTGCTTTATTGTTTCCAAAAATATGGCGGATTACTCTTGCATGTTAGGATTAATCACAGAAGAGTCTTTGATGTTTGGACTTTTAACATTTTTGAGACTTTGATGGATGATGCTGCCTTTTGACATTGGAGATCATGGATTTTGCAATATGCTTTCTTTACGTATGGTCCCCATACACTCCTGTGTTTGAATAATCATATGGGGCCAGGCCGTGGAATATGGTAGGTATGATTTATGGGCTAGAGGGAATGGCACTAATAGCAGGTGTGGTTTTTTGGAAGGAAGTTTAACAGTGTTGGGGTGGGCTTTGGGGAGCCTCCCAATGCTGAAGAAACCCTCCTTTTAGCACCCTGGAAGATGTCTCTTCGTAACTGTCTTTGGATCAAGATGCAGAACTCTTATATCCTTCTCCAGCATTATGTTTGCCTGCATGCGTACCATGTTTCCTCCTATGGGAAAAATGTTCTAAACTTCTGAAATTGAAAGATGGCCCCAATTAAATGTTTTCTTTTATAAATGTTGCATTGATCATGTCATCTATTCTTAGTAATTAAAATCTAATTTAGAAATAAAGTGAGTGAATTTAGGTTGGTGAAGCTTTTGCACAATTCTACAGTCTTCATCATGTAAGAATTCGCACTGCAGATAATCCTTGTGAATATATTTGGTATGGTGAAGGCTTTGCAAAAATCTGTAGTCTTTATCATTATGAAATTATGCATTCTGGAGAGAAATTATATGAAATACAGCAATGTGGTATAGCATTTATGTTGTGTGTCCCCTGAAATCCATCACAACTCAACCATCAGAAGAATGGAAATGATATTAAATTATTGTAATCAAGTCAGTACTGATAAATCTTGGTGAGAAAAATACACTCCCATGCTTATCTGAAATATTCTACTCCTATCCACACAGAGTCTGAAAGTTATATAGCTTCAATTCTTGAAATCCACAAATACCAATGACAAGTTATATCTACACTTTCCAATCAATCACTACATTTTTCTATTCTTAATGTATTTCAACTAATACAGAATATAGATGTTATGTTCTCTCCTATCATAATCATATGTTCTTTTGTGGATAGGAACAGGCATTATATTTTGAAGAATAAAACAAGAGTAATGGAAATTATGGTTAGGAATAGTTGTTATGTTTTGGGGAACAAAACATGGATAATGAAAGCTACATAGATATTGTTAAGTACTAAGGTCAGCTATCACCTGGCACTTAAATTTAGTTTGAACTTACGTTTAAATGAGTGTTGTTTGTTAACAAAAAAGGCAGTCCTTAGGACAAATTTCATTTTGCTTGTTCCCAACATTTATATATATATATATATATGTCTTAGAAAAAGACTATGAAAAAGTCATAAGAAAAAGTCCTAAATCAGATAAATCCCATAAACATAGACGATGGGTTAATGTTTTGCACTTTCTGGTATCCTTGTACAAGAAGAAACTCTTTGGTATGCAATCAATCTACTAAAGCCCTTACATATTCCAATAGTCTTTGAGAACAATCAAGAATACCAAATGTATTCTGTGAATACAAAGAATTTGTCAAGATCTGAATCAACACACTTACATTGTTTCACTCAAGAATATTTATTTTTGTTAAAAAACTGTGACAAATGTCAAGAATCCATTTAGAGTTTATGATGCCCCTCGATTTTATTTGCACGTGTAAACATGTATTGAGAAAAGACACATGATGGCAACAGTAAGGAAACCTTTATGCATTTCACAATTCTCTTAAGTTACATGAAAGATCTTTTGCAGTTGTAAAAATTTATGGTGTGTACTAGTGCCTTTTATGTTGTAATCATAAATTATAATGTCTAAGGTTACCTCTGAGAGATTATAATTTGGTTTATGATTCCAGAGGGATATAGGTTGACCATGAAAGTGGAAACACAGCAAGTGTCTTGCAATTGGGAGAATTAGCCTGAGGCAGAGAGACTTTTCAAATTGCGTACCAATTCATATGTTCATCTAAGTGTTTATTCCTGAATCACATACACACGGCCAATAGAAATTCACTCATCATAGTGTATCCTCATATTTGTACATACTTTCTAAGACATACTGAAAATGAATAACTTCGAAGGGAAGAAGTGGGGAAGGCATTGAGAGAGAATAATGTATAACGAGATATACTTCAATTAAAATGTCAAATCATTTTTCAATAAAATCACAGGTAGACAGGCAGCATGCTAGTGAAGAAGATTGTGAACTGAAAGAAGATAAGGTTCAGTGCCATAAACAACTTGGTAGGTAATCAAGTCCTGTAAATACAGTCCCAAGGGATCTGATGTTCCTTGGCCTTGCAGGTATTGCACACAGATATACACATGCAACACATCCATGCACATAAAAATGAAACTATAAAGGAATTGACTATAGTGCTGACTTAGTCATGAGACAGAGCACAGTCAGGGCTAGTTAAAATGGACTCCTTCTGGTCTGGATTTAGGCACAGCTGTGGACATTCTTGGAACCAGCCTCCTTAGAGTCAAAACCAGCCATTTTCTAAGGATAAAATAGCACCACGTAGCTGTTCATCTGAGATCTGCAACCACAGTGCTATTAGAACACTTTTCCTTGATGTTATTTGTATTCTTTGTCCTTGAAATGTCAGAAAAAAATTGTTAAATCTCTATATCCTTGAACATGGGAGATTTTTCAGTCTTGTTTTTTTTTTTACCTTCTAACTCTTTTATTACTTTCATATTTTTGTCTAGTTCTTACCTCTCTCATGGTACACAATCCCAAAAAATGCCCATCCCATTCCTCTATCCCTCTCTCTCTAATATCATGTTTCAATCCCTCAACACTTAGTTCAAACTACTAGAAAAATATTCAATAAAATCATTAAGAAACACCCTTCTCAAACCTAAATAAGAGTATGGCAATAAATATCCAAGAAGCCTATAGCACCCCAAAAAATTTAGACCAAAAGTAAAATTCTCATGTCACATAGTAATCAAAACAGTAAATGTGAGAGGTAATTCTGTGCCACTGTTCTCCATCTTCAAATACTGCAGTGTGAGAGAGGGTCTTCCAAGAGTGATGGCAATCCTGTGATTACAGTTAAGACTACCACATCTGCACAAAGGGACCCCCACAGAGCACTCACGTCAATGAACTTAGAAGTAGCCTGGGACACGACCCTTCCATTATCCTCCTGCAGTATCCCAGAGCTGATACTGTGCCACAGTGCTTCTTATCCAAATTCTGTGGGAAGAGAGCTGATCTCCCAGGAATTCCATCACACTGTAAGCATAGGTACAACCTCCACTTCTGCTCAAATACCAGGCCCAAGAGGGAACCACCCACAGCCATCAGGACACAGGAACCAAGGAACAGCTGGGGACAGGATCCTTCTGGATTGTGTCTGCAACTTGGAGCTAGCTGATTATGTGCCAATGCTTTCCATACCAAAATTACCCCTAGAGATCTCATTTCTCAGGAGTACTGACACACACACAAGTCTGCAGGAGAGACACGCCTCAGTCAGAGACAAAACAGCTAACGCTAGAGATAACTAGAGAGCAAGACACAAGTGTAAGAACATAAGCAACAGAACCCAAGGCAAACTGGTATAATCAACATTGAGATCTCCCACCACACCAAGTCCTGGATACCCCTGCATACCAGAAAAGCAAGACTCTAAATTAAAATCATATCTCACAATGATGATAGAGGACTTTAAAAAGGGCATAAATAACTCCCTTAAAGAAATACAGGACACAGGAAAAGAGCCAGAATCTCTTAAAGAGAAACACAAAAATCCCTTAAAGATTTTCTAAAAAAGACAACTATTAAAGGGCAAGGAATTGAACAAAACCATCCAGTATCTAAAAATGGACATAGATACAATAAGGAAGTCATATAGGGAGACATCCCTGGAGATATAAAACCTAGGAAAGAGATCAGGAGTCATAGAGGCAAACATCAACAGAATGCAAGAAAGAGAAGAAAAAAATCTCAGGTGTAGAAGATGCTGTAGAAAATACTGACAGAAAAGTCAAAGAAAATGTAAATGCAAAAATTTCTTAACCAAAAATATCCAGGAAATCCAGGACAAAATGAGAAGTCCAAATCTAAGGTAATAGATAGAGAAGAGAGCAAAAATTCCCAAACTAAAGGGCCAGTAAATATCTTCAACAAAATTACAGAGGAAAACTTCCCTAACCTTAAGAAAGAGATGCCCATGAATATACCAGACGACTAAAGAACTCTAAATAGACTGGACTAAAAAAGAAATTTCTACTCTCACATTATCAATGCACCAAATGCACAATTTAAAGAAAGACTATTTAAAGCAGTAAGGGAAAATGGTCAAGTAACATATACACACAGGTCTATCAGAATATCACCAGACTTCATATCAGAAAATTTGAAAGCCAGAAGATCCTAGGCAGTTGTCATATAGACCCTAAGACCACAAATGCCAGGCCAGGCAACTATAAATAGCAAAACTTAACATTAACATAAATGGAGAAACAACATATTCCATGACAAAAACAAATGTACACTATATACTTCCACAAATTCAGCCCTAAAATGTATAATAAAAGGAAAATGCCAACATAAGGATTGAAACTCCACCCTAGAAAAAGCAATAAAGTAGACTTTCAAAAAGCCCAAAATAAGATAACCATGCAAACATAAAAATAACAAGAAGCAGCAATCACTGTTCCTTAATGTCTATTAATATCAATGGCCGATAAAAAGACAGACTAATGCACTGGATATGCAAACAATCCCCACCATTTTTGCTGCATACTGGAAACACACCTCAGTGACAAAGACAGACACTACCATAGAGTAAAAGGTTGAGCCCAGTGCCCTTTGACTTTATAGTGTGCACATTGATCTTTTTCCAAGTGCGGTTTATCTCTTCTGGGTCTCCTTGTCCCCTGCCAATTTCTGTCTCCTAGGTCCCCTGACTGCCAAACCCTGTCTCGTTTATCTCTGTCTACTACTGCAGCCAGTATTCTAATCAAAGTCTTTTCTTGCTTTCTCTTTTCTCCTCTCCCTCTTTTCTCTTTCTTGTTTCTCTTCCTCTGTCTCCCTCTTGTGGTACACTTTCTCAGCCTCTCTAACCACATTCCTTATAGTACAACCTTGCAATCCCTCAATCCGCTGCAATTTCTTTCTGATGTCAGGAGCTTACTGCCTAATAAAGGCAATAATCACAGAGGCTCGCTGCCCTACAGACATGGGGACAAAAGGGATGTACCTTCTGTAAGCCTCCATGAGCCTCTCCAGAAAGACTGAAGGGTGTTCAGTCAGCGCCTGCATGACCTCTCTTACCTTAGTCAGATTTGTGGGCCTTTGTGTGGCACCCTTGAGACCCGGCTCTAGAGTCCGATGGTAATTGGACAGCTGCTTCCTACCTTGTGCCATGTTATAGTCCCATTGAGGACGCATCAAGGGGAATCCTTCATCTATCCCAGCTGGAGTCTGGACAGGACATCCGGTATTGTCCTGGGCATTCTTCTGAGCTTCGAGGAAAATTCTTTCTTTCTCCTTGGTGGTGAACAAGGTTTGTAAAAGTTGTTTGCAGTCATCCCAAGTAGGCTGATGCAAAAGCATCAGAGATTCTATTAGACCTGTAAGCCCTGCAGGGTTTTCTGAAAAGGGAGGGGAATTAACTTTCCAGTTATAAAAATCAGAGGAAGAGAAAGGCCAATACTGTAAAAGTTGTAAACCATCCTGGTCATCTGGATTTGGAGGTGGCCCAACAGCCCTAAGGGGAAGCGCCATACCCAGGAATGCTACAGTGGAGTCGACCAATCCTTCGGAGGTGGCTCCCTGTCGACTCCTTGTCCCTGCAACGGGACTCCTTCCTCCTGCCCTAGGGACTAGAGCTAGAAGGGGGGCCAGCGGAGCTGAGGTTTGGGATTCTGGTAGTGGGGCTGCAAGGTAAAGTGGGGGTGGGGGAGCAGCCCACTCAGGGGATTCTTCTATTTCAAGGTAAATCTTAGGAACAGGTGCTAGTTGAGTGCTGTGCTTGCCCCCTCCTTAGGCTTCAGTTTCATTTTCTTATCTGCAGCATCTCCTCTGGCAGCCAGGAACCTGGAGCCAGAACAATGGGGTGGGAGGAATGGTTGGGCACCCTGAGGGGGGGATCATGCCAAGTCCTCCCATACCGTGATGTAGGGCTGTTATTCTGGATGTGATCCCAGTTCTTTGTGAAAAACAACGGCCTTTAAGGTCCTAATGGTAGGCGAACCAAAAGTTCCTATGGTTGGCCATCCTACCCCAAAATCAGGCTATTCCGAGGCACAAAAGGTCTGCCATGTTTTTTTCTTAATTTCTACTGATAAATTCTGTCCTCTTGCCCTAATTTCCATCCAATGGTCCTTAGTCAAAGACAAAGGGGTTGTCACTGTCTTCCCCATGACAAAACCAAAAAACAAAAGGTAAAAGAACCAAACACAAACAATAAACACTAGCATGTCCAAGCACATTTGTCCGTGTCTGGACTTAAACAGCCAAACGCAACTTCTGACAGGGTGGGATTTTGCTTCCACTCCCTTCTCCTTAGAAGCACTCTGTCTCCTTCATTCCTGAAAACCACAGTCAGGTCCCCCTGACTGTCCCTCACTCTTGGAGAGTCCTCCAAGGTTGCAGCCTCCAGGACTCTAGGATGTCTCCCTCCACAGCAGCTGGGTCCTTACGGCCCACAGCAGCAGCTGCAAACAAACTGTGGAGTGGAATTCTGCTTCCACCCCTATCTGTTAACAAACTGAAACCAAAACACATACACAGAGGTGCCACACTCAGACACTCAGGACATTTAGAACAAAAACATTGCCAGCACACACATACAGGCATACCTCCAAGGGGGTCTTCCTGGGTGCCACCTATATCCCCGTACGGACCACCAATTGTAGGACCTCCCTTTTGGGGAGTTCCCCACTGCGTTCTCGGGATAGCGTACACCCAAGGAAACATGCGAGATCAACTTGATGGAAACACAGGAGGCAGTTTATTATCCGAGCTCCGGGCCGACATGTATCTCACACCGGAGACAGAGGAGTCCACCCTGAGGCTCAAAAGTTAGGGGTTTATATAGGAAAAGTCAAGGGGTTTTGGAGTGGTTGCACATGATTTGCTGATCCAAACATTGATGGGGGATTCTGGCGCGCAGAGGGGGCTTTTTCGCATACATACAGCTTGGGCCATCAGCAATATAAGAGGGTGATTTATTTTGTTAGCTGGAGGTCACTTCGACATTAGTAAACTGCATCCAAGAGACAGGAGACAGGAGACTCCAGTCCAGATGGTGTATGACCCATAGGAGTTTTCCCAAGCATGCCTCTTACCTTTTATGTCCAGTCTGTTTGTGGAATGACTCAATCACAACCTTGCTTCAAGCTTGTCCAGTGTGCCCAGGCTTTAAGTCTGCCTTCTGCCTCAACTATGGATTCTGAGAAATCCTAGATCCCTTCAATGCCTACCATTTATCTGTATTATTTTTCAATTAAAACCTTCACTATTTCAAGTTCTACTTAATTTTTCACAAATATTTTCAGTAAAAGTTTCTACTACCTTTTTCAATTAGTTTAGAAATATTTTATATGTCTAATATTTTATCTGTATTATCTTTTCTGATATCTTAAATTTTAATATATTTCCTGTATATTACTTCAATTGTATTAGAAATATTTTCATCAAAATCTTCAATTTTATTAAAATTGTTTCTAGGTTCTTGGACAATGTTCTAGGTATATTTTCTATGTTTACTATTTTACTATTATTATTTTCCAAGTAATTCTTCAATTTTAACACATATCTATATATATTTCTTCAATATTACTTGAATATTAGTTAAGAAAAACCTTAATTTTAACAGAAAATATTACTATTTAATGTTTCAATTATTTAGAGATGTTTTTATGTACACAATATACTATCTGAATAATTTCCCATGAAAAATCTTTAACACTACTTTTCTATACACTGCTTCAATTTTATCAGAAATATTTTCCATGAAAATCATTAATTTAATAAGAAAATGTTTGTAAGTGCTTGATTTAGTAAAGATGATTTATCTTTTACCATTATTATTTTCCAACATATTCTTCAATTTTAACACTTTATTTTTCATTTTTTTCCTAAAATTGAGTTTGCCTGAACATTTAGTTTTCTTTGTCAATTTTTTATGTGTATTTATTTTCAATGACAAATCTTAATTTTAAATAAAATTTCTGTATATTTCTTCAATTTTATAAGAAGTATTTTCCATGAAATCCATCAATTTGTTTAGAATTTTATTACATGGTTTGTCAGGCAGTTTTGATGTATTATCTATGTGCACACTTTCATGTGTATTATTTTACATCAAATTCTTCAATTTTAACACACATATTTATATATTTCTTCAAATTCAGTGAAAATGTAACATTGGTATCACTGTCAGTCACTCAGAGACTGCTGGCCCTGCCCCTGACGTCACACCAACCCTGCCCCTCGCCCATCTATCTTAGCCCAGGGCTGGAGCCATGTTGGATTCCCTGACTGTCACCCAGCAACCGCTGGCCGCGCCCCCTGTCGTCTCCGGAGCCCCGCCCCCGCCTCATGACAGTGCACTTCAGCCCCTGGCAGGAGCCATGTTGGCGTCCCTGTCACCCGGCAACCGCTGGCCCCACCTCTAATGTCACCGCAGCGCCCGCCCTGCATCCAGCCTCCTGGAATGTCGTCATTTCCCGTCTTTAATTTTTTGTGAATGAAAGTGGGGTGGGAGTTTGAATGTGCACGTTGGTCAGAGTTCTGGCAGAGGCGGGAAGGAGGTGAGCGCGCGCATTTTCAGCTGCTGGGATTGTTGAGCTTCCCGGGCTCTGAGCAGCCCAACCTGGAATTGGAGAATGGGACCGCATTCGCATGAGCATTCAGATGAAGATAGGGCTCCATGCTGTGGGTGTCTGTGAGCTCTGGAGTAACTCCACGCTATCCCCTGTCGTCTCGGCCGATGTGGTCTGTGAGTTTGGAGAGGCCTGGCAAGACCCGGGCTTCCCGCCCTGGAAAGTTTGCAGGGGGACGGAGTGCAAACACTCTCTGTGCTCCGGGCAGGGACAGTGGACGGGCAAGGTGTGGGCTTCTAGCTCTGGAAAGTTTGCAGTGGGGCCGAGTGCAAACCTTCTCTGTGCTCCTTTGGGCAGGGACAATGGCCAGGCCAGGCATGGGCTTCCAGCTCTGCTCTGGAAAGTTTGCATGGGGACAGAGTGCAAACTCTCTCTGTGCTCCAGGCGGGGACAGTGGCAGGGAAAGGCGCAGGCTTCCTGCTCTGGAAAGTTTGCAGCGGGGCAGCTTGCAAACCCTCTCTGTGCTCCTCCAGGCGGGCACAGTGGCCTCCTAGCACGACCCTCCTGTGGGAACAGAAGCCAAGCCTGGCCGCCATGGCTCGCTGGGCTGTGCGCCCGGCCCTGGCTTCTGGCTGTGAGCTAGTGAGACAGGTAGGGAATTCACAGGCCAATAAACTGCTTCCTGTTCCTTAATGACACAGGCTGGGCTGAGAAAAGACAAAGACCTGGTAGTGTTTACAGAGGTTTGGGCTGGTGCTTTCCCTAGGAACATTAATGATCACGTTGCAGCTGGCTAGGGTCAAGGGCTGTGGAATGGGCGGGGCTAGGTCCCAGGGTAACTTGTTGTTGCTTTCCCCCCCCCCCCCCGTTTAGTTTTGTTAATTATTTCTGTAGTAGTTTTTTTTTTTAATTGCTTTTCTTTAGATGCTTAGTGTTTCAATTATTGTGCAGTAAAGAGACTTTTCCCCAATCTGTTTGGTATTTTGGATGCTTCTACATTAACTCTGGCTATATATTTATAATAACTCAGGCTATTCTTACACAGGCACCTTCTTTAGTTTAGGACATTTTCATTTAGGATTTTATTGGAAATGTTTTCTAGACATTTATGCTGATTGATCTTCTTCACTCTCGCCCTCACCTTCTCCTTCTGAGGTGTTCCCTGTGGGTGTGCAGTTTGAATGCTTCTCTGTGTCCTGCTCTGAGCTCTGCTGTTGTGTGCTGTGAGGGGACCTCACAGAAGCTCTGAAATCAAGACATGGTGAGTACAGGATATCTGCCCACAATGGGGAGGAACATGCAGCTGAGCAGTGGGTGCTGGGGTTGTGGATCCTCTATGAGGTTGGGTCGGAAGCATCATTAAGATGTGACTTCCTGTGAGGTTTCTATTGCTGCTTCTTACCTGCTAATTGAGGCAATGACATCTAAATACCTTAAGTATCATGGTTGATTATAATTCTGTCCAGAACATCTGGACTAGTTGCTTTCCTGTAGCAGCATGGGTGCTTTCTGTGACTATGCAGCACCTGGGTCCAAACCTTTTTGTCTTTTATAATATACATTAAGAAGGCAGGGTTAGGGCTGGAGAGATGGCTCAAAGTTTAAGGGCTCTGGCTATTCTTACACAGGCCATGAGTTCAATTCTTACCAACCACATGGTGGCTCATAACTATATGTAATGGGATCTGGTGGCCTCTTCTGGCCTGCAGGAATACATGTACTGAGAACTTTGTATAAATAATGAATTCAATCCTTAAAAAAAGAAGATAGATATGAATCTAATAGTTCTGATTTCATACATTATTTTTATTTTGTTTAGTTTATTATTTTTTCTCCTGTAGTTTTTTTTTATTTCTTTAAATTATGTTTAGTGTTTTGATTGTTACGTGGCAAAGAGACACTTTCCCAATCTGTTTGCTATTTTCGATGCTTCTTGTACATTAACAGTCATCTTCTTTAGTTTAGGAAAGTTTTCATTTATGATTTCTGTGGAAATATTTTCTAGACCATTATGTTTATCGATCTTCTTCTTCTTCTTCTTCTTCTTCTTCTTCTTCTTCTTCTTCTTCTTCTTCTTCTTCTTCTTCTTCTTCTTCTCTTCCTCCTTCTCCTCCTCCTCATCTCCTTTCTCCTTTTCTTTCTCCTCCCCCTTCCCTAATATTTCTTGAGAAACTAAACTAAACTAACTGATGCAAAAGAGGTTGTATGAAGCGAGGCAGAGTATTAAAAATTGGAGGATGTTGAATTATTTTCCTGGCTGGAATACCTTATCTTTCTGTGCTGCTCTCTAGGCATCTGCATGTGTGTGGTTATTTTAGGTTAGGTAAGATTTCTCAGTATTGTCTAGTTTGGATGGGAAATTATTCCTGGGTTATAGTTTGCTGTCTAGATTATCACAGAGTGTTGACTGAGTGTTTCCCCTTTTACTTCTCTGTTTGTTGGGTATGTTCAAGAGGGAATGCTGGCTAATGTTGAAAGCTAGGAGAGGAGGTTGGCAGGAAGACATAATCTTAGCAATCCACATCGAGATGTAGTCAGGAGAGAGGTGAAGCTGTCAACATTTCAATATTCCAGAGCTACAGTCATCTGAACGGGCCTCAGTTGAAGATGTGCCTTTGCCATAATTGCTGGTTGCTCTATCTGTGTGAGACAGTGTTGATGATTGATGTGGTAAGGCTCTTCCACTGAGGGTGACAATATTCATAAACAAGTGGGTCTGGGATGCATGAGAGAGCTACCTGTGCATGGTACACTGACCAAGCAGGACAGCAAGACAGGAGACAATGTTTTTCCATGCTTTTACCTTCAGTTTGTAGCTTCAGTTTCTACACTGCTCCCAAAATGGTAAACTGTGATCTGACAGAAGCATTCACAAAAACCATTTATTACCTGAGATCCTTTTGCCCAGAGGATTCCAGCACAGAAGCAGAATAACAAGTTAGAACAGCAACAACAAATGGTATCAATATATGATTTTGCTGCTGGACAGAATCTATGTTCTCTTTTGAAGGAATATGGAATATATCAGAAATTGAGATGGTGAAAGTCATAGAAATCTGTAGATGTTATTTAATCATTTTTTCTCATAGGACCTGGAAGATGGAAGTCTTGACAATATGCAGCCAGAGAAAATTGAGAAAATAGCATATCAGAGGAATACAGAAACTGTAAATTTTAGTGAGAGGCCATTTGTGTGATATTTTGCCACAAATCCTTTTTCCTTGTCTTATACCTGAATATAGAGTTGGGTAAATTTTAAAAATAATGGTGTGATTTCTAAATTTTCATTCTATTTATATGTATTTGTTTATCACTTCCCCACTTATTTATTTATTTATTTATTTATTTAATTTGAATTCCACTTTCTCCCATCTCTCGTTTCCACCTTATACAGTCTGTCATCCCTAACTCTTTTATCTCTTCAAGAAGCATGGGCACCACAGGCTATCAAACACCTATGGCATTTCTACTCTCTGCATGGTTAGGCATAGTTCTCTTACTGAATTTAGACAAGGCAGCAAAGTGAGTGGAAGAGTGTACTGGCTGGTTTTGTGCATGAACTTGACTCAGACTGGAGTTATCACAGAGAAAGGTGCTTCATTTGGGGAAGTGCCAACATGAGATACAACTGTGGGGCATTTTCTCAATTAATGATCATGGGGAGAGGACCCATGTTGGGTGGTGCCATCGCTGGACTGGTTCTCTTAGGTTATATAAGAGAGCAGGCTGAGTAAGCCAGGGGAAGCAAGCCAGTAAGAAACATCCCTCCATGGCCTCTGCATCAACTCCTGCATCCTGACCTGCTTGAGTTCCAATCCTGACCTCCTTTGGTAACGAACAGATATATGGAAGTATACACTCAATAAACCCTTTCCTCCCCAACTTGCTTCTTCGCCATGATGCTTGTGCAGGAATAGAAACCCTGACTAAGAGAAATTTGTACCAGTGTAGTGGGGTATTCCTGTGACAACCTGGGCCATTGTTTTGGTGAGGAATGTGCAAAGATTTTGGAACTTTGGGTTAGAAGAGCCATTGGTTGTTAAGAGCTCTGTGGAATTTTCTGTAGGAGCTTGTATGATAATACGTTGAGAACAGTTCAGAAAATGATGGCCTGGCTCGTGAAATTTCAGAAGGATAATTTAAGATTCTTTTCAGGGCTGGTGCTGTTTTGATTGTGAAGATTCTGTGATTTTGGTTAGCTGGAGCTGAAGAATCAGCTGAGACTAACAAGATACTAGAACTATGTAAGCAAAACCTTTTGCATTACTAGGACTATTGATGGCTCCTTCGCTGGAGATAAGAAATTAGCAGTGATTAAGAAGAGCCCAGCACGACTGAGCTGAAATCTTCTGGGAAGTGTTTTCTAAGACTACAGGGGCTATGTTCTAGAGATAACCACAGTTGTACTTTTTGCTGTGGTTGGAATTGATAATGTGCATATATGTAACACAGACGGTACTGGTTTTGAATGTGTGAAGGTTTCAAGAAGAACAGCTGAAGCGCAGCACTGTGAGAGGCCATCTAAAGCCTTTGGTGAAAGTGCAATCTCAGTTGCAATTGATGGCCCAGGACTTAAGGGGGGCCATGCATAGGAGCTGAGGCTCGGCACCATGAAAAGTACCTATGAGAGGCTATATGTGAAGCCTAGTTATGGCAGAAAACAGCAGTGTTTTGGAGATGCCAGTGCCATGAGATGACTACCAAGAAGAGCAGCAGCAGTGGAGTACAGGCAGCTGGACCCTAGAAGAAAAGTTGTGTGCTACAAAGTGCAGAGTAGGAGAAATGACCCCAGCCCTCAGAGGAGCCTGGAAGTTCTTGAGTTGGATTCCAGACATTGAAGCATTTAAGTTTGAGTTTTGTTTTTGATTGTGACTGTGCCCTGCTATTTTTCCCTCTTGAAGGAAGTAAGTATTTTAGTGGAGCCCACAGTTAAGAGAATTTGAATTTTTAAAGTACTTTCCATTTTAAAAGATATTGGACCTTTTATAGGAATTGCATTTTTAATATGTAAAGAGTACAGGACTTGTAAAGTTATTTAGATCTTTTGGATCTTATTCATCTATTAGGGGTGAATAAGAAAATAAGGGTATAGGATTAATAGTGGTATGTTGGTGTGTCAAGTGACAAGGGGTCAAATGTACTGGCTGGATTTGTGTGTCAACTTGACACAGGCTGGAGTTATCAGAGAAATGAGCTTAGCTTGGGGAATTTCCTCGAAGAGATCTAACTTTGGGCCATGTTTTTTAATTACTGAATAAGAGGGAGGGTCTCTTGTGGATTGGAACCATCCCTGGACTGGTATTCTTAGTTTATATAAGAGAGCAGACTGAGGAAGCCAGGGGAAGCAAGTCAGTAAGAAACATCCCTCCATGGCCCCTGCATCAGCCCCTGCTTCCTGACCTGCTTGAGTTCCAGTCCTGACTTCCTTTAGTGATGAACAGCAGCATGGAAGTTCAAGCTGAATAAACCCTTCCTCCTGAACTTGCTTCTTGGTCAAGATGTTTGTGTAGGAATAGAAACCTTGATTAAGACAAAGGGTAATAAAAATGAGTAGCAGTTGAACCTTGACAGTAAGAGAGGTCGGGAAAGGTCGGTGGAGAGGTGAAGAGTCAGGGCCAGTTGAAGAGTTAGGACTGAAGAGATTTTGAAACAAAGCTGGGTCTTGTAGAGCTTTGTGTGTGTGTGTGTGTGTGTGTGTGTGTGTGTGTGTGTGTGTGTGTCAGGGGAAATACTAGTCCTGATTCAGTTACACATTTTCTTTTTCTATTGTCTTATCTTAGAGGTTCACCATTCTTTATTTCTGCATGTAATCTTCCTTTCCATGTCCTGATCGCTTTCAGAGCAATTTGGAAACACAGTATTGCCATTGGAAATGTGGTGTTGAAACTTAGTAGATCATTGAAGAGCTTCATTGCTTTCCCTTAAAAAATCAAAACAAAACAGGACTAGAATTGCTTATGTATTGAGTCTGGAATTCAAAACAATGATAAAATGTATAACAGCACTTTATCATCACCATCATTATTACTATTATTTATTTTCAATACATTTTTTTCTTTGTAGACATGGCTGTTCTGGAACTTGCTCTGTAGACCAGGCTGGCCTTGACCTTACAAGATATCCGCCTGCCTTTGCCTACAAAGTGCTGGCATTAAAGACTTGTACAACCACCACCAGGCTTAAGAGTTCAGGAGGAAGGCATTTCACTTTTTGGTGACATACTGATCATCATGTTTGGGGAAATTTAATTTAAAGTTGGGAATTAAGTATCTGGGTTGTTAAGATCATGTTCATCTACCTGTAGAAAGGAATGTTAGTTGACATCACTTAATAAAGCTTTCCCTGTTGTGCTACCACAGATGGCAGATTCTGTAGCTCCCCCAGCATTGCTGTTGGAAACCATGCTAACAGTAAAATGGGCTGAGTTGGATGACCTGTGTGTGTTAGGCATTAGGGATTCCGCACAGCACCAGTATCTAGTACAGAAATCACTTTATTAATTGTCGTGGCTACTTCTTATGCCTGGCCTGGTGTTGCAGTGGTGATGAGAGTTTATTTGTTCAACAAATGAGATATGGTGGAGTTGATGTGTTAGGCAGGGAGCCTGGCATCTAGTAAGTTATCAAGTACCCAGGGCATGGTTATATGGAAAGCTTAGGCTGAGCCTTATTCCAGTATGCATGTGTATATTTTTAAAATAACAACAGTGCATTTAAAATGTTGACAGACCCTAAAATTAAATTTCTTACAGGAAATAGGACAGATTTTCCTATTCACTTTGAGAACTCAAATAAAATAATAATGAATGAATGTCCCAGATGACTAGAAAAGATAAAGATGTATGAGTTTTGACATTTTTTCTCCTTAAAGGCCCCCATAATATACATGCTATGAATAGCATTTTATTAAAAACTAAAACCTTAAAATATTTTTTATTTAAAATACAAACATTTGGTAGTGGGATTTACCTTGCAATAAAATGCAGAAGTGTGACTCCTGAGACTCAGTCTTAAAGTATCAGGCAGTGAGCTTGCTGTGAATTAAAGTGCTGCTGACTTGTCAGGATAAGATGAGGCTGTGGGGGAAGATGATCTGGATAGGTCCTCAGTGGATGGTTAAGGGGATGGTCTTGGAGCATGTTTGAGACCGGTGGGACATTTGGCATGCTTGTCAAGGATTTTTGTTCATTTGGCCCTTATTCTGTTTTTTGTTTGTTTGTTTGTTTGTTTTGTTTTGTTTTGTTTTGTTTTGTCTTTTTTGAGAGAGGGTTCCATCATTAGCCCTTGCAGTCCCTAGATCTTGTTCTGTAGACCAGCCTGGCTTCAAACTCACAAGAGATCTGCCTGCCTCTGTCCCCCCAAGAGCTGGGATTAAAGGTGTATACCACCACTGCTTGTCTGTCCAGGTTCTTTTTAAATATGGGAGGACACAGCTTCATTTTCTCTATGATTTGAGATAAGCTTATCTGGAAAATCTGTACTAATCCAACTGTATTTTGTTTTTTAATTTGTCACTGTTGAAAATGTGCTGACTAGTAATAGTGCTCAACAGTGTTTCCCTTATGTTTCTAGCTTTTCTTATGAGGTTGTTTGAGAAGGGAGCTTCAGGTTCCCTGAGCCCAGGATTTAGACCAAAAAAAAAAAAATTGGTTTGTTTTTGTTAGTTTTTATTTTATTTTATTTTTTGGAGACAGTGTTTCTCTGTATAGCAGAGGCTGACCTGGAACTCACTCTGTAGACCAGGCTGGCCTCGAACTTAGAGATTCACCTGCCTGCCACACAAGTGCAAGGATTCCAGGCATGCACAATCACTGCCTGGTTAAAATTGTTGTTTCTAAATATCCATATTTAATGTTAGTAACCTGGGTGATACATTGGGTCATCAATTCCTAGGTCAGGTTGATATGTCCAATGCACCTTCAGTAATGGTCTAGGCAAGCTGTTCATCATGATTATGGGAAGAAGACAAATGTTTTGAAGAAAGCTCAGGCACAGGTACTGGTAAGTGCAGAGTCCTGGCTCAGAGAGTGGGGAGCAGGCAGCTGACCCTCCTGAGCTGGAATGTTGTCCCTCCTGCAGGTCTGGGTGGGGTGTGATACCTCTTGGAATCTGATTTCAAATGTTAATGGAGTGCAAACCTCTCCTGAGATCTTGAGTAGGTGTAGCCCTGGATAGGAAGCACTCTTTAACCTGAGGAGGGCTAAGATTCACTGGCCAATCAAGGGTGCCAGGCAGTCCTGTCAGTCAGATAAATAGGCAGGATCTTCCGGGTACCTTTTGGTGTGTTCTCTGTGGCTGTGCTGCTTGAATGATTCTTTGTGTCCTGCTCTGAGCTCTGCTGTTGTTTGTTGTGAGGGGACCTCAGGGAAACACTGAAATCAAGACATGGTGAGCTCAAGATATCTGCCCACAATGGGGAGGAACATGTGGCTGAGCTGTATGCACTGGGGTGGTGTGTCCACTATGGCGTTGGTTTGGAAGCATCTGCCAGACGTGACCACCTGTGAGGTTTCTAGTGGTGCTTCTAACCTGCTAATTCAGGCAATGATCTCTTAATAACTTCAGTATCACGGCTGATTGTAATTCTGTCCCAAACATCTGGACCAGTTGCTTTCTTGTAGAAGCATGGTTTCTATGACTATGCCTTGCCTGTGCCCAAGCTTTTTGTCTTTTACAATATACATTAAGTAGATAGAACTAGGCCTGCAGTGATGGCTCAGAGGTTCAGACTTCTGGTTGTTCTTACCCAGGCCATGAGTTCAATTCTTAGCAACCACATGGTGTCTCATGACCATATGTAATGGGATCTGGTGCCTTCTTCTGGCCTGCAGGAATACATGCAGGGAGAATATAGTATAAGTAATGAATTCATTCCTTAAAAAAAGACCACAGATATGAATCTAACAGTTCTAATTTCAAACATTGCTAGTTTTTGTTTTGCTTGGTTTGTTAATTTTTTTCTGTTGTAATTTTTGTTGTTTTTTTTAACTATTATGTATAGTGTTTTGATTATGATGTGGCAAAATCTCTTTCCCAATCTGTTTGGTATTTTTGATGCTTCTTGTACATTAACAGGTACCTTCCTTTAGTTAAGGAAAGCTTTCATTTGTGATTTCCTTGGACAGTTTTTCTTTATGCTGATTCTTCTTCTTCTTCTTCTTCTTCTTCTTCTTCTTCTTCTTCTTCTTCTTCTTCTTCTTCTTCTTCTTCTTCTTCTTCTTCTTCCTATTCTTCTTCTTCACCTCCTCCTCCTCTTCCTCCTCCTCGTATTTCTCTAACATATACTGAGAAAGTAAAATACACAAGAGCTATGACATAAAAGAGGTTCCTTGTGGGAGAGAAGAGGAGTGAGTACCAGAGGATGGTGACTCATTTTCTTGGCTGGTATTGTTATCTTCCTATGCTGTTGTCTAAATATCTGCATTTGTGGTAATTATTGGTCTAGGTACTAGTTTCTCAGTTTGTCCTGTATGTGTGTGAGTGTTAATCCTATGTTACAGTTTTCTGTCTTGACATTAAGAGTGTTGGCTGTGTCTTGTCTCTTTGATGGATCTATTTGTTATATTCAAGGTAAATTGCTGTTTAATGTTAAATGCAAGGAGGAGAGGTGTGCAGGATAAGAAAATCTTAGCAATCCACTAAGAGTCACAGTAAGGAGAGAGGTGAAACTTCCAAAATTTCAACATTTCAGAGCTACAGTCATGTGAAGTTGTCTCATTGGAGGGTATACTCTCATCAGAGTACCAATACTCTGGTTGCCAATAGTGTGTGATAGTGTTGATGATTGAGGTGGGAAGGCTCTTCCATTGAGGGTGACAATATTCATAAGCAAGTGGGCCTGGATCGATGGGAGAGCTACCTGAGCATGGAACACTGACCATGCATGGAAGGAAGCCAGGAGACAATGTTTCCGATTTTTTAGCCTTCAGTTTGTAGCTTCAATTTCTACTCTAAGCTCCGAGAATGATGAATTGTGATCTGACACAACCATTCACCATAACCATTTGCTACATGAGAGGCTATTTCTCAGAGGATTGCTTCACAGTAGACGAGTAGCAAGTAAGAACAACAACAACTGCAACAACAACAAGACTGGTATCAATAGGTGATAGGTGATTTTGTTGTTGGACAGATTCTATGTTCCTTTTATGAGGAACATATCAGAAACTGAGATGACAGAAGACATAAAAATCTGTAAAAGTGGCTTAATCAGTTGTTCACATAGGACTTGCAAGAATGGAGTGTTGAGAGAAATGCAGCCAGAGAAAATTGTGATCATAGCATTTCAGAGGACGATAGATACAGTGTTAATTTTAGTGAGAGGTCATTTGTGTGATATTTTGTCAAAAAATCTTTTCTCCTTGTCTTACACCTGAAATGTAGAGTGGGTATATTTTAAAAAGAATGTGCTGATTTCAAATTTTTCATTCTAATTTTATGTATTTGTTCACTTTCCACATTTATTTATTTATTTATTTAATTTAAATTCTACTTTCTCCCATCTCTCCCCCCAACTTACAGAGTCCATCATCCCTGAGTCTTTTTATCTCTCCAAGGAGCACTGAGGCCCCTGTAGTATCAACCAATTGTGGCATTTCAAGTCTCTGCATGGTTAAGCATATCTCTCTTACTGAAGTAAGACAAGGCAGCCAAGTGAGAGCACCCGTGTTCTGGCTCGTTTTTGTGTCAACTTGACACATGCTGGAGTTATCACAGAGAAAGGAGCATCAGTTGGGGAAGTGCCTCCTTGAGATCCAGCTGTGGGGCATTTTCTCAATTAGTGATCAAGAGGTGAGGGACCATTCTTTGTGGTACCATCCCCAGACTGGCATTCTTAGGTTATATAATAGAGCAGGCTGAGCAAGCCAGGGGAAGCCAGCCAGTATGAAACATCCCTCCTGGACTGGATCCTGCTTGAGTTCCAGTCCAGACCTCCTTGATAATCAACAGCTCTGTGGAAGTATAAGCTCAATAAACCCTTTCCTCCCCAACTTGCTTCTTGTTCATGATGTTTGTGCAGTAATAGAAGCCCTGACTAAGGTAAATTGGTACCTGCATAGTGGGGTATCCCTGTGACAATCTGACCATTATTTTGGGGAGAACTGTGGAAGTATTTTGGATCTTTGGTCTAGAAGAGCCATTGGTTGTTAAGAGCTCTGTGGAATGTTCTTTAGGAGTTTGTATGATAATGTTGAGAACTGTGCAGAAAATGATGGCCTGGCTTGTTAAATTTCAGAGGGAAAATTTAAGACTCTTTTTAGGGCTGTTGCTGTTTTGATTGTGTAGATTCTGTGGTTTAGGTTTGCTGGGGATGAAGAATCACCTGTGATTAACAAGATACTAGAATCACTAAAGCAAAACTTTTTACATTACTGGGACTATTTATGGCTTCTGAGCTGGAGCTAAGAAATTACTTGTGATTAAGAAGAGACCAGCACCACTTGGGTTAAATCATCTGGGAAGTGTTTTCTGAGAGCACAGAAGCTGAGTTCCAGAGATAACCACAGTCGTTCTTTGTGCTGTGGTTTTAGTAGGTAATGTGTAAGTGTCACATAGATGGTACTGGTTTCGAAGGCATGAAGGGCTCATACAGAGCAGCTGAGGCTTGGCACTGTGAGAGGCTTCGGAAAGCTATTGGTGAAGTTACAATCTCAGTTGCACTTGATGGCCCAGGACTTAAGGGGTCATGCATAGGACTTGAGGCTTGGCACCATGACGAGAGCCTATGATAGGCTATTGGTGAATCCTAGTTATGGCAGAAAAAAGCAGTGTTTTGGAGATGCCAGTGCTATGAGATGACCACCAAGAATAGCAGCAGCAATGGAAAACAGGCAGCTGGAACCCAGAAGACAAGTTGTGTGCTACAAAGGGCAGAGCTGGAGAAGTGACCCAAGCCCTCAGAGAAGCCTGGAAGTTCTTCAGTTGTATCCAAGACATTGAACCTTTTAAGTTTGAGTTTTGCTTTTGACTGTGATTGTGCCCTGATATTTTTCCTACTTAAAGGAAGAAAGTATTTTAGTGGAGTCTATATTTAGCAAATTTGAATTTCTAAATGACTATGAATTCATAAGATTTTGGACCATTTGAATTTTTAATATGTAAAGTCTGTGGAACTTTTAAAGTTCTTAAGATCTTGAGGATGAATAAGAAAATAATTTGTCAGGCTTAATAGTGATGTCTGTGTGTGTGTGTCAAGTTAACCAGGGGTCAATTGTACTAGCTGGTTTTGTATGTCCACTGGACACAGGCTGGATTTATTACAGAGAATGGAGCTTCATTTGTGGAAGTGCCTCCATGTGATCCAGCTGTGGAATATTTTCTCAATTAGTGATCAAGAGGGGAGGGCCTCTTTTGGGTGGTCCCATCCCTGGGCTGGTAGTCTTGGGTTCTATAAGAGAGCAGGCTGAGCAAGCCAGGGAGAACAAGCCATTCAGGAACATCCCTCCATGGCCTCTGCATCCACTCCTGCTTCCTGACCTGCTTGAGCTCCAGTCCTGACTTTCTTTAGTGATGATCAGCAGCATGGAAATATAAGCTGAATAAACCCTTTCCTCCCCAACTTGCTTCTTGGTCAAGATGTTTGTGCAGGAATAGAAACCTTGACTAAGACAAGGGGTAATGAAAATGAATAGCAGTTGAGCCTTGCCAGTATGAGAGTCCAGGAAAGATCAGTGTAGAGGTGAAGACACAGGGACAGTCGAAGTTTCAGGACTGAAGAGATTTTAAAGTGAAGCTGGGTGTTGCAGAGCTCTGTGTTTGTGTGTGTGTGTGTTGGGGGAATATGCTAGTTCTGATCCAGTTACCCATTTTTTTCTATTGTCTTATCGTGGAGGTTCACCATTCTTTATGTCTGCATGTATTCTTCCTTTCTGTCCTCTCATCGATTTTGGAGAAATTTCAAAACACAGTTTTGCCATTGGGAATGTGGTGGATCATTGAAGGGCTTTGTTATTTCTTTAAAACAAACAAACAAACAAACAAACAAAAACAACAACAACAACAACAAAAAAACTAGAATTGCCCATCCTTTGAGTCTGGAATTCAAAACAGTGGAAAAAAATGTCTATAAGCACTTTATCATCGTCATTCTTATTATTTTGGATTTTTAAGACTGTTTTTTTTTTTTTTTTTACTGTGTAGCCCTGGCTATTCTGGAACTTGCTCTGTATACCAGGCTGACCTTGAACTCAGAAGAGATCTGCCTGCCTCTGCCTGCAGAGTACTGAGACTAAACACTTGCACCACCACCACCACCAGGCTTAAGAGTTCAGGAGGAAGGCACTTCACTTTTTTAGTGGCATGCTGATCATCATGTTTGGGGAAATTTAAGTTACAGTTATGATGGGAATTAAGTATCTGGGTGGTTTAGATAATGTTCATCTACCTGTAGAAAGGAATGTGAGTTGACATCACTTAATAAGGGCTTTCCCTGTTGTGCTACAACACATGACAGACCCTTCAGCTCCCACAGCATTGATGATGGATGACTGTACTGACAGTAACATGGGCTAAGCTGGGTAGCACATGTGTGTTACTCATTAGGGATTCCATACAGCACCAGTAACCGGTACAGATATCATTTTGATAACTGTCATGGCTGCTGCTTATGCCTGGCGTGGAAGAGATGATGAGAGTTTGTTTGTTAAAACAAATGAGGTAGGGAGTTGAGGTGTTAAACAAGGAGCCTGGCATCTAATCAGTTACCGAGTGCCTAGGGAATGGTTATATGGAAAGCTTAGGCTGGGCCTTATTCAAGTATGCATGCATATATTAAAAATAACAGCAGTGTGTTTAAAATGTTGACAGACCCTAAAATTAAATTTCTTACAGGAAATAGGCCAGTTTTTCCTCTTAACAATGAGAACTAACTTAAAATAAAAATGAGTGAATGTCCCATATGTCTAGAAAATCAAAGATATAATTTTTGACGTTTAGACATACTATGAGTAGCATTTAATTCAAAAACTAAATCCTTAAAGTGTATATATATATATATTATATATATATATATAAATATATATATAATACATATATAATTATATATAATTATATATATAATTATATATAATAGTATATATAATTTTAAGAAACAAATATATATTTGGAAGTGGAATTTTCCTTGCTATCAAATGGAGAAGTGTGACTCCTGAGGCTCAGTCTTAAGGCATCAGGCAGTGATCTTGCTGGGAGTTAAAGTGCTGTTGACTTGTCAGAGGGAGATGAGGCTGTGGGGGAAGCTGATCTGGATGGGTCATCAATGGATGGGTAAGGGGATGGCCTTGGAGCTTGTTTGAGACAGGTGGGACATTTTTCATGCTTGTTAAGGGTTTTGATTGTCTGTTTGGTTTGGTTTGTTCTTTTTTTTTTTTTTTTTTTTTTTTTTTGAGACAGGGTTTCATCATTAGCCCTAGCTGTCCCTAGAGCTTGTTCTGTAGACCAAGCTGGCTACCACCACTGACTGGCTCATCTGGTTCTTTTTAAATGTGGGAGGACATAGACTAACACTGAGAGCCATCCGAGTCCTAAAACCTCATGGCAATTGCTAAGTGCCAAACCTGTTCTTGCTGTCCTACTGTGTAGTTGAAGCAGTAGGGATACGTGAGGGTTTTAGATGGGTGGTGCCTTCAGCAGCCAAGCCTATAGCTCAGTGGTGAAACATCTGGCCCATTTTTTAAACTGTGTTTTCAGTTATCACTGTAAACGTGTAAGGTCGGCCAGTGAGAAAGGAGTCCAAGTCCCATGTCCAGAGGTTGCTGCATTGAAGTTTCTTCCTGTCATTTTTAATGTTGCCTGCAAACTTTGTTCTCAAACTGAAGTCCTCTGAGGAGGATACATGTATTGTGCGGTGTTTATTAACTTGAGTGTTTAAGACAGGATCTTGCTGTGAAGTCTAAGGCCTCTCTAGAACTCACTGTGTCTTCTATGTTGGCTGGAACTCACTGCAGTCTCCTGGTTTACAAGTGCCCAATGATATGTGTGTGGTGGTGGCAGTGTATGCGTGACTCACCTGCTAGACTTCTGCTTTTAAAGAAGATCTGCATAGCCTGGGGATGGATGTGGTATGTTCTGATCTCAGAGTAGAAAATAAATTGATCAGCAAGTACTAACTAATAACAAGGGCATTGTACTGCCATTCTTTAACAAAATTGAGAATTTCTATAAATGCAGTGTATTTGTGAGCTTGGGAAAACTGTTGTTGTGGGTCATATTTACTCTTCTGTTGCATGTGAATTGGGTCCCATAATAATGGAAAGATATTTCTCTTGAATAACTCACTTTCAACTTTCATTGGGGCAGGAACGAAGATTTTGATATTATGAAGAAGAGTACAGGGAAGGCAGATGACAGAAAAGATAGAAGCTGAGTTCACATAGCAAAACACACAAATCTGTTGACCAAATCCTGATAATTACCCTAACCCTGGCATTTCTTCTTTGTGTAATAGGGATGTTATTCATTCAGTAGGTCCATCAAGAATAATGGTGACCACCTTAACCCTAACCCTGAGCCTAACCCTGGTACTTATCCTAAATCTCTAATGCTATCTTAATGTCTTAATTCCCTAAGCTTCTTAATTCTAACAACCTTTGTCCTGATCCTAACCATAACCCTCTAATCCCCTAACTCTAACCCTGGTTACTGTGGGGGATATTTCTTAATTATACTTTTTGAAATGAGAAACTCTTTTGTTAATCATGATCTTTTGAGATGTTCTGATCCACCTTTGATCTAGGCTATAGGTTCTTTTCACAACTTACATATGGAAAGGTTTTATTTTTAATTTGTACTACTTTATTGTACAAAATAAAGGTGATTTGTGTGATTTTTTTTTTTTTTACTTTACAAGTGGCATTAGGAAGTGCTTATTTCTTAAGAATTCCGGTATATAATTAAGACAAGCTGTAATATTCTGCAACATGAAATCAAAAAGTCCTGATTTTTCTAACTTCCCTGGATTCACAGCCTTTATTGAGACATTCTGTTAACTACCCTTTCTATATACATAGAAAGATTAGTTTTCTCTATGACTTGAGATAGGCTTATCTAGAAAATCTGTACTAACATAACTGTCTTTTTTCACTAATTTGTCACTGATGAAATGTTCTGACTGTGATTCCATTATGTTGCTGTCTTTTCTCCTGGGGTTGATCGATATCTGTCATCCGATGAAGGGAGCGTTGCTTTTCCTGATCCCAGCATTTAGCCATAAAAAAAAAAAAAAAAAAAAAAAAAAAACCTCTTGGGTTTTTGTTGTTGTTGTTGTTGTTGTTGTTTGGTTTATTTTATTTTTTATTTATTTTTTAATTTATTTTTATTTTTTAGACAGCATTTCTCTGTGTAGCCCTGCCTTTCCTGAACACACTTTGTAGACCAGGCTGGCATGGAACTCAGAACTTCACCTGCCTCTGCCTTCCAAGTGCTGGGATTACAGCCGTGCACCACCACTGCCAGGCTAAAACTCTAATTAGGAAAAATCCCTTTTTAATGTTAATACCCTGGGCCATGAATTAGGTCATCCTTTCCTGGGTCAAATATGTTCCTCCAATGCACATCAAATAATGGTCTAGGTAAGCTATTCATCTTGATTATGGGGAAAAGACAAGTTCTTTGATGCAAGATCAGGCAAGGTCAGAAGTCAGATCCTGCTAAGCACAGCATCATGGTCAACAGAGGAGAGGAACAGGCAGCTGACCAGCCTGAGCTGGAATGTTGTGACCTCCCCCAGCCCTGGGTGAGTTAGATTCCTCTCGGAATTTTATTTCAAATGCTATTGGAGTACAAAGCACTCCTGAGATTTGGAAAAGGTCCGGCCCTGGATAGGAAACATGCTTTAACCTGAGGAGGAGTAAATCTCACTGGCCAATCAATGCATCCAGACAGACCTGCCAGTCAAAGAATCAGCATCTTCCGGGTGCATTTCTGTGTGTTTACTGTGGCTGTTCAGCTTCAATGGTTCTCTGTGTCCTGCTCTGAGGTCTGCTGTTGGGTGCTGTTAGGGGACCTCAGGGAAGCTCTGAAATCAAGACATGGTGAGTACAGGATATCTGCACACAATGGGGAGGAATGGGAAGAAACAATAGATGCTGGGGTGCTGGGTCCTCAATGGGCTGGATTGGATGCATCAGCCAGATGTGACTTCCTCTGAGGGTTCCAGTGGTGCTTCTTACCTTCTAGTTCAGGCCATGACATCTTAATAACTTCAATATCATGATTGATTGCAATTCTATTAAAAACATCTAGAACAGTTGCTGTCTTGTAGAAGTTTCTGTGACTGCAGCACCTGTGTCCAAACCATTTTGTCTTTTATAATATATATTAAGAAGGCAGGAATAGGCCTGGATAGATGGCTCACAGGTTATATCTCTTGTTACAACTATATGTAATGGGATCTAGTGCCCTCTTCTGGCCTGAAGGAATACAAGCAGGGAGAACATTGTATAAGTAATGAATTAATTGTTTAAAAAAAAGAACACTGATATGAACCTAATAAGTCTGATTTCATACATTACTAGTTTTTGTTTTGTTAATTTGTTATTTTTGTGCTGTAGTTTTTTTATATTTCTTTAACTTGCATGTTTAGTGTTTTGAATATTATGTGGCAAAGTGACTTTTTCCCAATCTGTTTGGTATTTTTGATGCTTGTACATTAACAGGTACCTTCTTTAGTTAAGGAAAGTTTTCATTTGTGATTTTATTGGAAAATTTTTCTAGACATTTATGCTGATTTATCTTCTCCTCCTCCTCTTGGTCCTCCTCCTCCCCCACTTCTTCTCTATCATGTCCTAAGAACCTAAATCTCTCAAGAGATCTGATACAAAAGAGGTGGGTTTTGGGAAAGAAGAGGACCGAGAACGTCTGGATGGTGACTTATTTTCCTGGCTCGTATTCATTATCTTCCTATGCTGGTGTCTATGCATCTGCATTTGTGGTGATTATAGGTCTAGTTATTGGTTTCTCAGTTTGTCTTGTTTATTTGGGAGTTTTATTCTTGTGTTACAGTTTACTGTCTAGATTTTCATAGTGTTGCCTGAGTGTTGCCTCTTTTACTGACCTATTTGTTTTGTTCAATAGAGATTGCTGGTTAATGTTGAAACCCAGGAGAGGAAGTGGGCAGGAAAAGAAAATCTTAGCAATGCACAATGAGATATAGTCAAGAGAGAGTTGAAGCTGCCAACATTTCCAATTTTCACAGCTACAGTCATCATAAGGAGCCTAAGTTGAGGGTGAACTCTCATCAGAATGGCTGATTGCTAAGTCTGTGTGAGATAGTGTTGATTATTGATGTGGGAAAGGTCTTCCACTGAGGGTGAAAATATTAATAAGCAAGTGGATCTGGGCTGGATGAGAGAGCTACCTAAGCATGGAAGACTGCCCAAGCAGGAGAGCACACCAGGATGTATTGTTCGTCCATGCTTTTGCCTTCACTTTGTAGCTTCAGTTTCTACTCAAAATTCCCAACATCATGAACTGTGATCTGAAAAAAACATTCAAAACATCCGTTTATTACCTGAGATGCGTTTCCTCAGAGGACTCCATCACAGAGGTAGAGTAACAAGTTAGAAAAATAAAAACAACCATAAAGGCATTATCAATAAGTGATTTTGCTGCTGTATAGAATCTATGTTGTCTTTTGAAAGAATGTGGAAATTATTAGAAATTGTGATGGCAAAAGTCATCAAAAGACATTCATGGAGCTTAATCAGTTGTTCTCATATTACTTGGGAGATTGGAGTGTTGACAGTATGCAGCCAGAGGAAATTGAAATCATAGCATTTCAGAGGAAAATAGACACTAAATTTTAATGAGAGGTCATTTGTGTGAAATTTTGACAAAAAAATCTTTTCTCCTTTTCTTACACCCCAAAATACTGGGTGAGGTAAAATTTTAAATTATTGGGTTTACTTCTATACTTTCACTCTATTTATATGTATTTGTTCATTTTCCCCACTTATTTATTCATCATTTATTTATTTAATTTAAATTCTACTCTCTCCCATCTCTCTGTTCCACCTTACACTGTCCTTCATCCCTAACTCCTATTATCTCTCCAAGGAGCATGGGGACTACTGGAGTATCCACCAACCATGGCATTTCAAGTCTCTGCATGGTTAGGCATACCTCTCTTACTGAGATCAGAATAGGAAGCCAAGTTAGGGGAACAGTTTTGACTGACAGGCAACAGCATAAAGAACATCTCCTGCTCCAATCATTGGGGGAAGCACATGAAGACAGAATAGCTCACATACTACATATATGGTAGGGACTCAGTCCATCCTGAGCATGCTCTTAAGTTGGAGGCTCGTAAAGTCTGAGAGTCTCCTAGTGTCTAGGTTAGTTGACACTGAGGGTCTTCTTATGGACTTCCCCTTCCTATGGAGGCCCTCAATTCTTTCCCCAAGTCTTCCAAAAGATCCCTTGGGCTCTGTCCTAAGTTAGTCTGTGGGTCTCTGCATCTGTTTCAGTCAAGTGTTGGTTGGAGAATCTCAGAGGACAATTATGCTGAGCTACTCTCTGAAATGCTTCCTTTCCCACTGAGTTAAGTCATGGCAGCCCAGTAAAGGGAACAGATTCCAAAGATAGCTTGAAATTATAGGGAAAGCTGCTTCCGATGTTGAATGACCCTCATGAAGAGTGAATATATTTACAAGTAAGCATATAATTCCTTTCCAGTGTTGTTAATATGATGCTTTGTGTTGTACACGTATATGGGATATTTAGGATGCAGTGACTTTAGATGATGTGCATGTTAACACCACGGGGGAAGAGCAGAATTTGCTGGATCCTTCCCAGAAGAATCTCTGCAATGATGTGATGTTGGAAAGCAACCTGAGCATCAAAACTGTAGGTAAGACTCATTTTTTTCTAATGGAAACAAATGTTTTTTGGTTGTTGATGATCTTCTATTATATTGATTGTGAATAATGAAGACTGAGCTGAATAACTCAGTTTCACTGAATTTTCACTGTAAATTTTATACTACAGTGAAAATTCACAGTACCTTGAATTTTGCCTAATTTTCAATAGCATATCATTAATTTTCTGGTACTGTGTTTTAGGTCATTATCAGGAAGACCATCATCTTGAAGGAAATTGTCAAAGTAGTAGAAAACATGAAAGGTAATTTTCATATGCAAGCTGATACAAATTTGCCTTTGAGGGAATTTTAATATCTTTTGGAATCTCCAATGAAAAGCAAAAGTGTAAAATAACAGTTCTTCAAGTGTAGCTATGATTATAATATTGTTACAAAACTATGTAACTCAAGATCTGATATCTTATTAGTATATCCATCTGATATAAAGCTCCTTAAAGCTATGCTGGGCACCTGCAAATCTGTACAGTCTCATAGTACTTATAAATTGTACATTGAATATTGATAAATTCATATCCAAAGCATTCTAATAAGCAAATAGTCTATAGCAAAATTGGTGATACTCATATTCTTGTAGCAATGTTCTTAAGTTTGATGAGAGGACATTTTATAAGAAGCAAGAATGTTGTTGTGGAGAAACATTAGTCTATATTGCACATGCTATAAGAAAAAATTGAAACAGTGTGAATGCAATTTGTAAACCTTTCATTTTGTCATCCATTTTTATTAGGTATATATGTGTCACAAGGGATAAAAACCATGTGACCATAGGGATATTGAAAGAATCAACATAAAGTTTTTTGCGCTAAAACAATGAGAAGATATCTAGAATTCTGCCTTTGATAGACATTAGGGATATGATAGACATTTGCAGTTAATTGTTTTTCTAGTTTCATGGGGAATATCCCTAAACTAATAGTGTAAAAACGTATTATGGTTACTAGAAATTTGGAAATTTTTCTGTGTGTCTTGGTTCACAGTCAAATGTGGTGTAATTCACACTACAGGGAAAATATATGAATGCAAACAGTGTTATAAATATCAGAGTTTTTCAAACTTTCTTCAGATAACTGAAATACATCACATATAAATCCATATAAAAAGAGGATATTATAAATATGAGCTCTGTAATAATCATCACAGGTGTCTTGAACAACTCTTGATGAATATACAAAGGGCTGAAACCTTAAGATCTGATGCTTTTTTACCATTAGACCAAATTGTAAGCAAAATTCATATTGATCACATGATTGGTCAGAGTAATGAATGTGGTAAATATTTGACATATGCTAATTATCATTGCAGGAATGAAAGAAGTCATAGTAGAGGGAAAACCTATGAGTGCAATCAATGTGGTAAAGCCTTTGCAGCACCCAGTCATCTCCAATGCCATAAAAGAACACATACTGGAGAAAAACCTTATGAATGTAATCAATGTGGTAAAGCCTTTGCAAGACGCTATCATCTCCAAAGACATGAAATGACACATACTGGAGAGAAACCTTTTGAATGTAACCAATGTGGTAAAGCCTTTGCACAGCAGAGTACTTTCCAATGTCATAAAAGAACACATACTGGAGAGAAACCTTATGAATGTAATCAATGTGGTAAAGCCTTTTCATGTCACAGTAGTCTCCAATGTCATAAAAGAACACATACTGGAGAGAAACCTTATCAATGTAATCAATGTGGTAAAGCCTTTGTAAAACCTAGTTTTCTCCAATATCATGAAAGAACACATACCGGTGAGAAACCATTTGAATGTAATCAATGTCATAAAGCCTTTGCAAAACCCAGTCATTTAAAAATACATAAAAGGATACATACTGGGGAGAAACCTTATGAATGTAATCAGTGTGACAAAACCTTTTCATGTCACAGTAGTCTCCATTATCATAAAAGAACACATACTGGAAAGAAACTGTATGAATGTAATCAATGTGGTAAAGCCTATTCACAAAGGAGAAGTCTCCAAAAACATAAAAGAACACATGCTGGAGAGAATTCTAATGAATATAATCATGATTTAAATGGAAGGTAAGAGGCCATTGGGTTAGGAATATGAAAGAGCTGGGTGCTTACGATTATTTCAGCTCTGGAGATTGGCCTGTTGATGCTTTGTCAAAGAATGTTCATGACTTTTACCCTTGTTTGAAGAGTCTCCTTGTGGTTTGGGTAAAGAGGTTTATATTAATTGCATTAACAAAGGAAATCTCAAAAATCCCCACATAGAATTTGGCCTGACAGTTTGGATCAAGTATAGTATACCTCAAAAGAAAAACTACAAAATAAAGATTTCAAAGTACAAAGTGTCACCAGGCAGTCGAATGAACTAAATCCTGGGATCAATGACATTAAATGAATGTGTAAGTTAGGACAAGATTACTTCCAGCTAAACATAAGGATGTGCAATTGTATGAAAGAGACCTGTATCATGTTAGGAATTATTATTACCTGATTGTCGTTTTCATGTTGATATACAAAGATACAAGTATGTGTCAAACTGACAAGAGAAGAATTTTGAATACTATTCTGTATTTTCAATTTTAGATCTAAAAGGAAAAGCTTAGTTCCAGTATGATGTTGCATTCTTTTTATCCCAGAGTACAAGAGACAGAGCCCTTCAGATCTATGAGATCAAGGTTAATCTAATGAGCAATTTCCAGGACCACCAATCTTAGGCAATGAAGTTTTTTAAAACGAAAAATGGGTGATAATGTACTGGAAAGGGACAGGTTTCAGCCACATCAAACATGAAAACTCAGCAACTTTGTCCATGTGGCTCTGCCTACATAGGTAAGAATAGAACGAAGTATTGAGATAATTGATGCTTGCTAGATATAGATAAGAAATTAGAGGGGATGAAGAAGAAATCATCACTGAGGTGAAATTCTGAGTGACAAAGAAGATGAGTTATACATATCACTAATATTGGACTTAGTGATGCAGGTGGAATTGGTAATGTCTAAGAATAACCCAGGTGGTACTGATTTTGAATGCATGAAGTTGTCATGCAGAGCAGCTGAATCTTGGCGTCATTGATTGAGCATTAGGGAGGGTATGGGTCAAGCCTAGTTGCAGCAGACTGACCCAGTATACTAAAAATGCATGCACCATTGGATAAACAGCAAGAAAGTAGCACTAGAGTGCAGTCAACCAGACCTTAAAGTGATACAGAGGACAGAACTGGAAAAGTGACCCAATCGCTTTGAAGGAGCAGTGAAGATCATGTGTGGATCCCGGGCATTGAAGCAAGAAGCTGCGATATTGAAGTTACCATGGAGACCCCAATATCTTGATATGTTAGAACTGTATGATACCTGCTCAGGAATAGAATAAAACCAGTCAAAGAGAATGAACTGTGCTTCAGTGGAAAGGAGTTGGAGATCTGAAGAACATTGTGACATCAGACATAGAGATGCAGTTTGGAGATTGCTCAGCTGGCTTTGATCTTCTCTAGGTCCAGTATTTCCTCATGATTACATTAAAGAATTATGACGTACACCATCAGAATTTCAAGGTATATGTTGTGCTTTTTGTTTACAAAAATATAGGGTATTACTGTTACATGATAGGATTAATTTCAGAAGAGTCTTTGACCTTTGGACTTTTAACATTTTTGATGATGCGTTTTGAAGTTGGAGCTCATGAATTCTGCATTATGCTATGTATAAGCATGATCCCTATACACTCATGTGTTTGAACAATCATATGAGGGCCAGGCAGTGGAATGTAGAAATTTAAATATGCCACGTTAAGTATTTGGCATTGAGGTGATGTGTCCTTGTTGGAAGAAGAGCATCACTGTCGGGTTGGCTTTGAAAGTACTACCAGTGCTGAAGATACCCCCCCCCATTAGTTGCCTGGAAGACCGTCTCTTCCTAGCTGCCTTTGGATAAAGATGCAGAACTCTCAGAAACTTCTCCAGCATCATGTCTGCCTCCATGCCTGCAATTCTTCCTGCTATGATGAAAGTGGACTAAACCTCTGAAACTGTAATCCATCCCCAAGTAAATGCTTGCTTTACAGGAATTGCCTTGCTCATGTTGACATTTCATAGCAATGGAAATGATAAGAGAGAAACACTGTGCATATGTTTAATGCGGTCAAACCTTTGCAGAAGTCGTCATTTTCATGAGAGTGTATGCTAGAGAGAAACCCCATGAATGTGTTCAGTGTAATGAAGCCTTTGTACACCTCTATAGTCTTCCTCATTATGAAACTATACATACTGGAGAGAAATTCTATGAATGTAAGCAATTTGGTAAAGCTATTATGTTATGGGATCCACTGAGTTCCAACACATTCAAACTCCAGGAAAATGCAAATAATGAGAATTTTTTTAAAACTCAAATCATTACTGTTTAACAATACTAGAAAAATATATCCTGCCCCCACGCTGAGACAAAATCTGAAAGAGATTTAAACCTGAAAACCCCAAATAGCCATTCTAAGTTATAGCTACATTTCCCGCCAATCAGGATTTTCTTTAGTTGTTACTTTATGTGAAATGATACAGAATGGAGTTTTTATGGTTTAGTCTATCACAACCAAAGGGTCTTTTGAAGTTAGGAACAGGCATTTTTTTTTGAAGAATAAGACATGAATAACAGAAATAATGGATAGTAACAGTCATTATATTTTGGGGAACAAAACATGAATAATGAAACCTTTCTAGATATTGTTAAATATGCAGGTGCCCTAAGACCTGGGATTTCAACTTAGTTTCAACTCATAATTAAATAGAGGTCGGCAGCAAAAAGACAGTCCTTGGAGTATGTTTCTTTTGCTTGTTCCCAACATTTGTGTATAAATGTTATCTTTGAACATATAACAGAACACATACTGAAAAGAAATCTTATAAATATAATCAATGTGATATAATATTTTCAGAACAGTTATCACTTAATACATAAAAGAACATAACCTGAAGAGAAATGCAATTTGTTAAAGAAAGACTTTCCATGTAGCAATAGTCTTAGACACCATAAGAAAATGTCATAATTCAGAGAATACTCATAGCATAGCCCGTGTGTCAAAGTTTTGTTCTTTCTAGTATTTTTATACAAGAGTAATCTTTTTAGCATGTAATTAATGTATTAAAGCCTTTGCATATCACAGTAGTTTTTGACAACCTACAAGATTACAAAAAGTAATCTGTGACTGAAAAGATTTTGGTAAGTTCTTTGCCAACACACCTTTATTGAGTTATTCAAAGTTATTTATTATGTAGAAAAAATGTGGCAAGTGTCGACAATCAATTCAAATTTTTTGATATCTCTATTATATTTGAACTTCAAACTCATTTTTATCTACAATGGTCACTAATTTTTATGATTTTTTTTATATGTATCCAACAAATTTGCTGACTGTTAATCAGCTTCAAAAATTTAATCATAGTGTTGAATATTGTCAGAGCATTTTACATAATCTCATGATGTTAATTTGTTTTTCTTACACTTTAATACCATTATGTTGAACCACTACCGTGTTTCTTGAATGATACCTTCCTCTTTGATCATGGTGGGTGATCTTTTGATTTGTTTTGTATTTTATTTTATTTGTTTGGTTTATTAAGTATTTTTGTATCTGTGCTTCTTTAGAAAAATTGTTCTGTAATTCTCTTATATTGCTCAGTCATTCCTGACTGGATATAATGAGACATGGGTTCAGAAAATAAAGTAGCTGATGTTTCTTTTGTTTCTCTATTATTGAATACACTGAGGAGTATTATTGTTAAATCCTCTTTGAAAGTCTGGGAGGACTACCCTAAAACTCATTGCCTTGGGCTAATATTGGTGGCATACTTGTAATAAATTCTGTTTTCCTAGGTGTTTATGTCTGTTTTAAATTGATTTCCTTAGTTTCATTAATTTTGGTAAGTGGAATTTGTTGAGGAAATCATCCATTTCTTTTAGAATTTTCAATTTGTTAGAGTACACCCTATTTAAAACTGTCTTTACCATTCTCTGGATTTCTTCATTGCCTGTTAGTTTGTCACCATTTTCATTTTAGATTTCATTAATTTGGATATTCTCTATGTTTTAATAAGGGTACATCTTGTCTAATAAAAGATTCAAAAGACCAATTCCATTTTTATTAGCTTTTCTTATTCTTCTATTTCTATTTTATTAATTTCAGCCCCAGCATACCTCTGTCAACCATGAATGAGATTGTTGCCATGGTGAACCCCGTTATCCCTGCATCTCTCTGAGCATTCATATGGAGGTCCATCCGGTGAGGTCAGGGCCCGGCAGCAGGGCAGCTGAGAAGTTATCCTGGGGCCATTCAAGAAGAGAGCCTGGCAATGAGTCATTCTTACATCATCTTTAACCAATAGGTCCATTGGTCATCCATTATTGATCAATAAACATAAATGAACACAAATCAATCAGAAACCAATGTTCCATCGATCAGTATTCAGTCAGGAACTGATCAATCGTCTCCCATGAGCCTCATTGTCCAGCAGATGATCAGTCACTTGATTGGTGATTGATAACAGACTGTCAGTCAATGACCAACCAGTCATAGGCTGCCAATCAATCAATCGATAATCAATATATAGTAACTGACTGATTGATAATCTATGATCAGTATTCAATACATGATTAATCGATCAATAATTAATCAAAAATAAATATAATTAAACAACTGACAATTAATCAATTACTTTGGTCTTTGCTGGTCAAAACTGATTATTGATTATTGATTGGTTGTGAACTACGGTTTTGTGACTGACTATTGATTGATTGATTGATTGATGACACCTTGGCCATTGGCTAATGCCAGGACCCCTGGTCTGACAATTCATTCCCCAGGTCTACAAAAGTCAGCTGAAGTTGGCAGAGTAAGGCGATTTTTTGTAGTGGAAGTTTAAATACTCTGAATTTTTCAAGGCATCTAAGAAATCCTGCATCTTTGTTTTTGGTTTTATTGTTTGTTTGTTTTGTTTCTGTTGCTACTGGTAAATCATTTATAAACTGATGAAGTGAGTCTATCTGTAGGTTTTAGCAAAACAGAATGTTGAACTTTATCAACAAAAGCTAGTAGGTTTCCATTTTACTTTTAGGGTAACCCTGGTCTTGTAGTGGGGTCACTTTTGATTCTTCGTGTTCCCTTATTTCATTTATTGATGCTGTCCTTTTTAGGCATCAACTTATGGTCTTCTGACTTGGCCTTGGCTGCCAACAAGGTCTTTTCTAGGTCTCCAGTCTGTTGCTTCTGTCCTCCCCTCTGCTTCTCCTCTGCAGATCATCTTCCAGTAAATACTCTCTTTGCCACTATCCTTAAATCTCATAGCCAACTCTTTCCTAACTGTGCCACCCTCTGGAGCTTTTTCTTCATAGCTGGTGGTCCCTGGTTGACAAAAGCTCAAGCAACTGCTACCTTTGCTTCTGGTGATTCTGGTTCCATGGCTGTGTATTGTCAAAAATGTCTCCATGACCCTGTCTCAAAAAGCTGTAGGACTTTTATTTTCTCTCTGCCTTACTCTAGCCTAATTTTTGAACCATCTTGTGGCCACCTCCAGACCTGTCAGCAGAGATGCGCAGTGGGCAAAAGGCCTCCTCATACCTTCAATGGTGTTGCAATCCCAGTCTGGGTGAATTAGGTTAAAGCAAGGATATTGAGGCTAGTAATCAGCTCATATACCAAACCCAGACACTATTATGGATACCAACAAGTGCTTGATGACAGAAGCCTGATACAGATCTCTCCTGAGAGACTCTGCGTGGACCTGACAAACACAGAGGTTTGGTTCTCAGCCAGCCATTGAACTGACCACAGGGTCTCAAGGGAGGAGCTAGAGAAAGGATCCAAAGAACTGAAGGGGTTTGCAGTCCAATAGGAGGAACAACAATATGAACCACCCAGTATCCCCAGAGCTCCAAGGGACTAAGCCACTAACCAAAGAGTACACATGGAGGGACCCATGGCTCCAGCCACATGGGCAGCAGAGGATGTTCTGGTCAGACATCCATGAGAGGAGAGTCCCTTGGACCAGTGAAGGCTCATTGCCCCAGGGTAGGGAAATACCAGGTCAGGGAAGAAGGAGTGGGTGATTTAGTGAGCACGGGGAGGGGAATGGTATAGAGGGTTTTCAGAGGGAAAACTAGGAAATGGGATAAAAATTAATTTCTTAAAAAAACAAACAAACACATTACCTCTCATAGTGGCCTTGAATGGGTAAAGGTTAATTCACAAGTATTTTAATTACTGCTGTTGTTTTAATACAATACTCTGTCAGGAGAACAGGTTTAATCCAGCTCACAGTTCACAGTAAAGTCCCTCATGGTGGGTAATGCCACTCTGAAGTTTGAAGCAGATGCTCACTCACATCAGGTGTATAAATAATCAGGACTACAAGAGCAATGAATGCCTGCTGCTGCTCAGCCCCTTTCCACACACTGCCTGGGATCCTAGCCAGGGAATGATGCTGCCCACAGTGGGTGGGTCTTCCCACACCAGTTAAGAAAAACAAGGCTGTCTATTATAGCCACGCCCTGAGGCATGTCCCCTTTGTTAGGATTCTGTCTAAGGTCCACCCACAGTTACCTGGCAACAGCCAGTTATGCCCCTCCCCATCAATACCTGGCAACA
This sequence comes from Apodemus sylvaticus, assembly GCF_947179515.1. Classification (NCBI taxonomy): domain Eukaryota; kingdom Metazoa; phylum Chordata; class Mammalia; order Rodentia; family Muridae; genus Apodemus; species Apodemus sylvaticus. The sequence continues at coordinate 8,287,367 of NC_067493.1, read as the reverse complement.
GCCTGGTAGGTCTGGTGCACTATAAAAGGGACTGCTTGCCCCTCCTCCCTCTCTTATTCTCTCACCCTCAGCTTCTTTCTTGCCCCTTTCTGGAATCCCCTCCCTTCCTCTCCCCCCTCTCCACATGGTCATGGCCAATCCCTGCTTCTCTACTCTCTCCCTCTCTCTGCATTTCTCTGCCTCAACTACACTCTTAACTCCCCTCTCATGCCCTGAATAAATTCTATTCTTTAGTATAACTTGTCTTGTGTCTGGTAACCTCAGGAGGAAGGGATACCTTGGCATGGGCCTGCAGAAGCACTCCAGTCCCTCACACCACCTTTACAACATATTCTCTCGTTTCTTTCTCTTTTATGATCACAACAACCCTGACTACTCTAGATCTTATCAAGTAGACAATTGAGATTAACCATCATGGTGGCTGTGATGCTCGGTCTATTTATCCTGATATAGCTGTCTCCTGAGAGTCTGCCAGAGCCTGGAAAACACAGAAGTAGATGCTCTCAGCTAACCATTGAACTGTGCACAGGGTCTCCATTGGAGGAGCTAAAGGAAGGACCCAAGGAACTGAAGGGTTTTGCAGTCCCATAGGAGAAAAAAAGATATGAACCAACCAGTAACCCCCAGAGCTCCCAGGGACTAAACCAACCAAAGAGCACACATTTAGGAAACCATGGCTCCAGACACATGGGTAGCAGAGGATGGCTTGGCCAGACATCCATGAGAGGAGAGGCCTTTAGACCCGAGAAAGCTCATTGCCCCAGGTTAGGGGAATACCAGGTCAGGGAAGCAGGAGTGGGTGGGTTAGTGAGGACAGCAAGGGGGGATGGGATAGAGGGTTTTCAGAGGGGAAATGAGGAAAGGGGATAGCATTTGCAATGTAAATAAAGAAAATATCTAATAAAAATTAATTTATTTAAAAAAGAAACACAATATTACCTCTCATTGACCTTGACTGGCTAAAGGTCAATTCACAAGTATCTTAATTAGTGCTGTTGCTTTGATAAAAGACTCTGTCAGAAGAACAGGTTTATTCCGGCTTTCAGTTCACAGTAAAATCCCTAATGGTGGGGAATGCCACTCTGAAGTGTGAAACAGCTGCTCACTCACTTCAGGTGTGTAAATAATCAGGACTCCAAGAGCAATGAATGTCTGCTGCTGCTCAGACCCTTCCCACACACTGCCCGGGCTTCTAGACAGGGAATGGTGCTGCCCAGAGTGGGTGGGTCTCCCACACCAGTTAAGATAACCAAGGCAGTTCCTTATAACCACACCTGAGACCCCTCCCCCTGGTTAGCATTTTGTCTAAGCTCCACCCCACAGTTACCTGGAAACAGCCAAGTATGCCGCTCCCCACCATTTCCTGGCAACAGCCAGGTAGGTCTGGTGCACTATAAAAGGGGCTGCTTGTCCCTCCTCCCTCTCTTATTCTCTCACTCTCAGCTTCTCTCTTGCCCCTTCTTGGGCTCTCCTCTCTGCCTCTCTCCACATGGTCATGGCCAACCCCTGCTTCTCTACTCTCTCCCTCTGTCTGCCTTTCTCTGCCTCTACTACCCTCTTAGTTCCCCTCTCCATGCCCTGAATAAACTCTAATCTGTACTATACCATCTTCTGTCTCAGGAGGAAGGAATACCTTGGCATGGTCCCACTGAGGCACGCCCTTTCCCCCACACCGCCTTTAGAACATATTATCTCATCTTTCTCTTCTTATGATCACAACACCCCTGGCCACTCTAGATCTTATCAAGTAGACAATTGAGGTTGAACATCATGGTGGCTTTGAAGCTCGGTCTCTTTATCTAGACACTGGGGTCCTCTGTCTTGCCTTTAAAGAGTATATGAAATCATTTTCTCAGAAAGTAATAGATTTTATATTTAAATATATTTCATATTTTATATTTCTAAATCTATTTATTGGAATTTGTGCATGTATGAGCTTCCCCCCCCCCCAGACCTTAAATGTATTGTGCGACTGTTCCTGACAAAATAGACATTCAAAAGTTAAGGGGCTTGGTGGGCACAAACCAGGGCTAGAGACTCTTACATATTCTGCTCCTTACTTCCCTCTTATTTCCGTCCTTACCAGGGGTAGTGTTTTTCTTCATTACTGTAATTAATATGGCTTCCCAGTGGCCTCGATCCACATAGATCAATGCTCTTTGTAAGCTTTACCTCATTTTCTCCCCTTGGTCTGGGGGGGGGGGGACAAATTGCTAGTTAGCCTAGGATGACCACTCCCAATCCACAGATGAGAACAAGGACGAGGACTCACAAACTGACTCGTGTGTGGAGGGAGCACTTGGTGGCAGTCTTCTAGGGAAGCGTGGCTCCCTAATAACTGTGTTGGTGACTTGTATTTCCCAGATGGCATTTTCACTGTGAGCTAAAATGGCCTCAGCCTCCATTCTTTCCCCTAAAGTGACTCCCACTGTTGACTTTGTCACATCTCTGCATAGGGTTGTCAGTGTTGTGTTTTGTAAAAGGAAATCAAGAATGTGCTTGGTGGAGGTGCAGTATGGTGTGGGGGAAGGTATTGCCTCTGCAGACCATGCTGAGGCACCACTTCCCACTGAAGTACAAGCCATAGGATGGTATAGTATAGAATAGTGTTAATTTAGGGCATGGGTAGGGGAGTTGAGGATGTAGAGACAGAGAAAGGCAGAGAGAGAGAGAGGGAGGGAGGGGGAGAGAGGGAGAGAGAGAAGAGTAGGAGGAGGTGAAGGAAGAGGGAGGCTGGTGATAGGGGGAGGTGAATGGGGAGAGAAGGGGGAAGGGAGTAGAGAGAGAGGGGGAAGAGGGTAAGGGAGCAAGAGCAGGAGAAGAGAAGAAAGTGTGGAGGGGGCAAGCAGCTCCATTTTTAGAGTGAGTTGCCATACCAGGCTGTTGCTAGGTCAATGTGGGGTAGAACCTAGACAAAATGCCAACAGACAGGACTTCAGGGCCTCTTAGAACTGAAGAAGGGCACCCTGGGGCCTGGCTGTGTGGCAGCCAATGCAGAGTCTACACACTACATTGTACTGAGTCTTCCTTGCTGAAAACTTGTGGCCCACACTTTCTTACCTTCGTGTGAATCACCTGCTTATTCCTTGATGGTGTCTGAACTAGTTATATCATGACCAATGACCCTGCTCTGTCCACACCTCTATCACTGAGCTGAAAGAATTTCCTGGAGGGAATTGCCTCAGTGGTTTGAAACTGTGTATGAAGTATCCTTGAGAACTGCATCTGAAAGCAGATTCAGGGACATGAATCCCCGAAATCAAAATGTCTGGAAAACATAATTCCTGTCTACCAGTACGGCCTTTTTAAATATTGTTTAAATGGGAATCTTAGGTGAACACTTTAGTTCCTGGTTCATAGTCAATGCTCAAAAATATTTGTTAGGAATATAGAGGTTACTTTTTTGTTTTGTTTTGTTTTATTTTATTTTATATTATTTTATTTTATTTATTAGATACAGAATCTATGTGGCTCTGGCTATCCTGGAAGTCATTATATAGAACATAGATCTATCTTCCTCTGTCTCAAGATTGCAGAGATTAAAGGCAAGTGCCACCAAGCATAACTGTAGAGGTTCATTATACACTCAAGCCTTTCTATCCAGAGCTCAGTTCTTAATTTTAAAAGCTCAGCAGGACCAATCCCTGGCCTGTCTTTTCTTGTTCCATAACAACCCATCCATTCCTAGACTGTGCTGAAGGTCTCCTATGTCCCAGGAGTTGCATCGGAACTGGTTGTATTTCAATCATGCTGTATCCATGATGGCAGCTTGGACTGGTCTCCCGCCACTCTAAGCTCTGCTAGGACTTCTCAACACGTGTGTGTGGTGTTGGAGGTGTTGGCGATAGCCTTGGGGCACAGTCTCAGCAAAGTAGCACTTGACTGTGAGCCGTCCAACTGATCATGCCGGAGCCGTGAGTTCTGGAATGCATTCTATTCTCACCTTGGAGCAGACCAGGCAGTGTTGCTGATTGAACTGTGCTTTAAGGTCAGTCAATGGTCAAGCCCCTTCTGCAGGAGGGGAACATGGTCACAATGTAAGGAGTAAGTCCCATTCTGTGCATGTATGTGTGTATATTGTGCATGCAAACAGGCTTTAACTCAAAGAATTATGTCAACAGAGTCTTGTTCTGGGACTTCACACTCAGGAGATGTGGGAATCTTGAGGCCTCTTTGCTGAAAAATATTCATCAAGAGCTCATCTTGCACCTGTGTTTACATCGGGGTGTGTACAGAAAGCAGATGCTGTGAGAAGATTTGTTGAGGAGGGTTTTTTCCTCTATGAGGCTGTTTAGAAAGTTATGTGGTCCAGGGCCACACAGGATGGAACAGTAACTCGTGGCTCAGGGGCAGCCACGATGTTACCAGATCCAGCCCTCACAACACAATCATCATGGCATGCTCTCATGGCATACTGTGGGAAGCCCAGCTGAAGGGACCTTTAGCTATGGAACTTACCTGCTCATGTGTGTGTGTGTGTGTGTGTGTGTGTGCAGGTGTGTGTGTTTGCTGGGAAGAAATCAGAAGAAACACCACCTTCCTTAGCTGACTTTCCTTTTATCTCTCATTCTCAGGACCCCTCATGGATCAAACTCACCAGAAGCCTGGAAGCAGTGTGCATGCAGTGCAGTTTTGTGCGTCTGTTATATGGGACAGATGGCAAAAAGGAAAGAAACTGGAGCAGGTTTGGGTGCCAGGGGGATGGTGAATTCAAGATATAAAGATCAACGTTAAATTGCACACTGCGCAACAACACAGATTTTGTGGGGACCAAAGCTCATACAGTGTTTTAGAATCTGCCTTAAGAAACAACACAGTCCAGGAGTGGTGGCTCATGCTTTTAACTCAGCTGTTGGGAGTCTGAGGCAGGTGGATTTCTGTGAGTTTCAGGACAGCCTGCTCTAGATAGTGAGTTCTAGGACAGCCAGAGTTCCATAGTGAGACCCAGTCTTAAAAAACGGAAACAAACAAGCCAACAAAAAAATCAAATTGGTCAGACCATAGCAATAACAAGAACATCACTGAACCCGAGACCTTTCCCAGGGCTTCCAAAGCTATAGATCCAAAGTGTGGTTTGAAGCCCGTGCTTCCAGCCTTTAGGATGGAGATGGTGACACAGAGCAAACTGATGTTATACAACAGCAGCTTAAATACTGTGGTGGGTTAAGTAAACACTGAACATGCTTTGGATATTTGAAATGAGTCTCTTTGTCTTCCTGTTTCAAGCAACAATAGCAAGCTTCTTTCAATCAAGCAACAGTGAATACTGGGTATTTTTATTTCCTTTCCTTTCATTCTTTTTTTCTTTTTTTGGTTTTTTGAGACAGGGTTTCTCTGTGTAGCCCTAGCTGTCCTGAATCTCACTCTGTAGACCAGGCTAGTCTCAAACTCAGAAATCTGCCTGCATCTGCCTCCCAAGTGCTGGGATTAAAGGCATGTTCCACCACTTCCCAGGGCCACAGTAGCTGGTAAAACAGCAAGCCGGTTGCAAACCACATTTCCCAGAAGCCCTCGGGTTCTGAGGAACATGCCTGCATCTCCCCCCACCCCACTTAGAGGTTCAAATACTACAATTCCCAGCATGGATCACTATAAGGACCACAACTCCCTGCATGCCAGGTCACAGTGACAGGGACATGTGGCCTTCCTTTCTCCCAGCTTCCTGTTTTGCTTGCAGCCATTGGGAAGGTTTTGTCCTAAGGGATGTGACGCTGTGGGCAAGTTGTGAGTGTAGGGAAGCTGTAGGAAGTTCATCCTGTGCAGTAGACGGCGTCCAGTGCAGATAGCCTTAGGTGTAAAATTGTGCCACAGTCTTTGAGAGGTGTGTGTGTGTGTGTGTGTGTGTGTGTGTGTGTGTGTGACTGCATGCATGCATGCATGTGGGTATGTGCGTTTGTGTGCATGCGTCCATTCATGTGTGTGTGTGTGTGTGTGTATTTGTGTGTGTGTTTGTATGAGTGCATGCGTGTGTGTTTGTGTGTGTGTGTGTTTGTGTGTGTGTATGTGTGCATGTGTGTGTATGTGTGCATGTGCATTTGTGTGTTTGTTGGGGGGGGGATAAGGTAGTCCTGATCCGCTTACCTGTTTTGTTTTGTTTTTTTTTCTATTGTCTTACCTTGGTGGTTCACTGTTCTTTATTTCTGTGTGTATTTTTCCTTTCTGTCGCCCTCATTGCTTTGGGAAAAATTTTGAAACACAGTTTTGCCATTGGGAAGGCGGTGGTGAAACTTAGCAGATCGTTGAAGAGATTCGTTGCTTCCTTTAAAACAAAAAAGAAATGCAAAACAATACTAGAATTGAATCTGAATTTCAAAACAGTGAAAAATGTATATCAGGACTTCATCATCATCATTATTTTTATTTTGCATTTTCTAGACAGTTTTTTCTGTGTAGCACTGGCTGTTCTGGAACTTATTCTGTAGACCAGGCTGGCCTTAAACTCAGAAATCTGCATCCCAAGTTCTGGGATTAAAGGTGTTTACCACCACTGCTTGGATGCCCAGGCTCTTTTTAAATATGGGAGGACTTAGATTATCTGTGAACTCCACCCGAGACCACATGGCAACTGCTAAGTGCAAACCCTGCCCTTGCTGTCCAACTGTGTAGTTGAAGCAGTAGAGATACAAGACTGGTTTAGAAGGTTGGTATCTTGAGCAGTCAAGCCTTTAGCTCAGTGGGGAAAATTTTGGCCCATTTTTTTTTTTTACTATACTTGTAGTTATCACTATGAAGTTGTCTGGTCTGCCAGTGTTATTAAATATTCCTTCGGAGAAAGGAGTTCAAGCTCTGTGTCCACAGGTTGCTGCAGTAAAGTAACTTGCTGTAATTTCTAAATGTTGCCTGCAATGTTTGTTCTCAAACTGAAGTGCTTTGAGTTTATGCATGTAGTGTGTGATGTTTATTAACTTGAGTGTTTTAAGACAAGAACTTGCTACACAGTCTAGGGCTGTCCTAGAACTCACTGTGCCTTCTAGGTTGGCTGGAGCTCACTGCAGTCTCCTGGTTGAAAAGTGCCCAGTGATGTGTGTGTGGTGGTGGCAGTGTATGTGAGTCTCACCTAGCTAGTCTCATGCTTTTAAAGAAGCTCTTCAGAGCCTGGGGAGGGATGAGGTGTGTCCTGACCTCAGAGTTGGTAATAAATAGATCAGCAAGTACTAACAAATAACAGGGACATTTTACTGCCATTCTTTAATAAACTTAAGAATTTCTTTAGGTGCAGTTTTTTGTGAGCTTGGGAAAACTGATGTTGTGAGTCATATTTACTCTTCTGTTGTATGTCAACTGGGACCCATAATAATGTAAAGAAAGTTCCCATCTGAGAATTCTAGGTTCATGGGTAACTCACTTTCCACTTTCATTGCGGTAGAAAAGATTTTGATATTATGAAAAAGAATATTAGGAAGGCAGATGAGTGAAAGGATAGAAGCTTAGTTCACACAGCACAACAAACAAATCCTTTACCCTAATCCTGAGACTAACTCTAACCCTGGCATTTCTTCTTTCTGTAATAGGAAAACTATTGATTCAGTGGGATCATCAAGAATAATGGTGGTCAGCTTAACCTTAAACCTGAAACCCTGGTTACTGTGGGGGATGCTTCTTAATTGTACTTTTTGAAGTAAGAAACCCTTTCTTAATCTTGAACTTTTGAGATCTTCTGATCCACCTTTGATCTAGTCTATAGATTCTTTTTGCAACCTACATATGGAAAGGTCATTTTTGGTTTTTTTTTTTTTTTTGTATTTTTACTAATTTATTTTACAAAACAAAAGTGATTTGTTCCATTATTTTTCTTTCAATTGGCATTTGGAGGCACTTATTTGCTAAATATTCTGGAATATAATGAAGACCAGCTGTAATATTCTGCAACAAGAAATCAAATTCCTGATTTTTATAATTTTCCTTAGCTGACAGCCTTTATTGTGACATGGTATTACCTACCATTTCCATATACATAGAAAGATTCATTTTATCTATGATTCAAGATAGGCTTATCTAGAAAATCTGTACTAATCCAACTGTGTTTTTTTCTCTACTTTGGCAATGATGAAAATGTGCTGATCAGTAATAGTGCTAAACAGTGATTCCCTTGTGTTTCTGGCTTTTCTCCTGGGATTGTTTGATATCTATCATTTGTTGATGGGAGCTTCAGTTTTCCTGTGCCAAGCATTTATCAATAAACAAAACTTTTCTTTGTTTTTTTTTTGTTTGTTTGTTTGTTCTGAGACAGGGTTTCTATGTATAGCAATGTTTCTCCTGGAAATCACTGTGTAGATCAGGTTGGCCTCAAACTCGGAAATCCACCTGACTCTGCCTCCCAAGGGCTGGGATTACAGGCCTGAACCACCGCTGCCTGGGTAAAATGCTTGTTAATAAAATCCATCTTTAATGTTAATAAATTGGATCATGCATTGGGTCATCTATTCCTGGGTCAGAATGATATGGCCAATGCACTTGCAGTAGTGGTCTAGGCAAGCTGTTCACCATGATTATGGGAAGAAGACAAGTGCTTTGAAGAAAGTTCAGGCACAGGTCCTGCCTGGTAAGTGTGGAGTCCTGGCTTACAGAGGGGAGGAGCAGGCAGCTGACCAGCCTGAGCTGGAATGTTGTTTCCTCCCACAGGGCTGGGTGGGGTAAGTTGCCTCTTGGAATATTATTTCAAATGTTAATGGGGTGCAAATGAGTGCTGAGATCTGGAAAAGTTATGGCCCTGGATAGGAAGCATACTTTGGGCTAAGACTGACTGGCCAATCAAGGGCACCAGGCCGACCTGCCAGTCAGACAAAGAGGCAGGAGATTCCAGAATTCATTCTGTGAGATCACTGTGCAGTTTTAATGGTTCTCTGTGTCCTGCTCTGAGATCTGCTGTTGGGTGCTGTGAGGGGTCCTGAGGGAACCTCTGAAATCAAGACATGGTCAGCACAAGATATCTGCCCTCAATGGGGAGGAACATGTTGCTGAGTAGTGGGTGGTGGGGTGGTGGATCCACTATGGGGTTGGATAAGAAGCATCAGCCAGATGTGACTTCCTATGAGTTTTCTAGTGGTGCTTCTTACTTGCAAGTTCAGGCCATGACCTATGAATAACTTCAGTATTATGGCTGATTGTAAATCTGTCCAAAACCTCTGGACTAATTCCTTGTAGATGCCTGGGTGGTTTCTGTAAATATGCATCACCTGTGTCCAATCTATTTTTCTTTTTATAATATACATTATGAAGGCAGGGTCAGGCCTGGAGAGATGGCTCAGAGAATCAGAGCTCTGGCTATTCTTACCCGGGCCATGAGTTCAATTCATAGCAACCACATGGTTAACCATATATAATGGAATCTGGTGCCCTCTTCTGGCCTTTAGGAGTATATGCAGGGAGAACATTGTATAAGTAATGAATTCATTCCTTAAAAAAATAGAAGACAGATATGGATCTAATAGTTCTGATTTCATACATTACACATTCTATTGTTTACTTTGTTATTTTTTCTGCTGTAGTTTTTTTATATTTCTTTAATATGTTTAATGTTTTGATTATTATGTGGTAAAGGGACTTTTTTTCCCAATGTTTGGTATTTGTAATGCTTCTTGAACATTAACAAACACCTTTTTTGGTTTAGGAAAAATTTTCATTTAGGATTTCATTTGACATATTTTCTAGATCTTTATGCTGATTGATCTATTTCCTCTTCCTTCTCCTCTTCCTCTTCCTCCTCCTCCTTCTCTTCTTCTTCTTCTCCTCCTCCTCCTTCTTCTATTCCTTCTCCTTCTTCTCCTCCTTCTCCTCCTCCTCCTTCTCCTCCTCCTCTTCCTCCTCCTTCTCTTCCTTCTTTTTCTCCTCCTTCTTCTCTTTCTTCTCTTCCTTCTTCTCCTTCTTCTCCTCCTCCTCTTCCTTCTCTTCCTCCTCTTCCTCCTCCTCCTTCTCCTCATTCTTCTTCTCCTCTTCCTCTACCTTCTTCTTCTCCTTCTCTTCCTCCTCCTCTTCTTCCTCTGCCTCCTTTTCCTCCTCTTCCTCCTCCTCATCCACCTTCTTCTTCTTCTTCTTCTTCTTCTTCTTCTTCTTCTTCTTCTTCTTCTTCTTCTTCTTCTTCTTCTTCTTCTTCTTCTTCTTCCTTCTGTGTCCCTAACATGTCCTGAGAAACTGTAAAATGAAGTGAAACATGTAAAAGTCTGATGCAAAAGAGTTTGTGGGAAAGGAGAGGAGTGAGAACCTGAGGATGGTGACTTATTTTCCTGGTTGGTATTCCTTTCTTCTTATGCTGGTGTTTGGACAGGTGTATTTGTGGTGTTTATTGGTCTATGTAAGGTTTCTCAGTTTGCCTTTTTTGTGTGGGTGTTTATTTCTGTGATACAGGTTTCTGTCTAGATTTTCATAGTGTTGGGTGAGCATGGTCTTTTTTACTGACCTTTATGTTATGTTCAAGACAGATTTCTAGTTAATGTTGAAAGCTAGGAGAGGAGATGGGCAGGAAGAGATAATCTTCTCAATCCACAAGGAGACATAGTCAGGAGAAAGGTGAAGCCGCCAACATTTCAATATTTCAGAGCTACAGTCATTTGAAGGGGCCTCAGTTGAAGGTGTGCCTCATCAGAATGTCTGGTTGCTATGTCTGTGTGAGATAGTGTTTATTACTGATGTGGGAATGGTCTTCCACTGAGAGTGACAATATTCATAAACAAGTCGGCCTGGGCTGGATAAGAGAGCTACCTTAGCATGGTACACTGATGAAGCAGGAGTGCAAGCCAGGAGACCATGTTTACCCATGCTTTTACCTTCGATTTGTAGCTTCAGTTTCTACTCAAAATTCCCACATGAAGAAATATAATCTGAATAAAAACATTCACAACATCTGTTTATTACGTGAGATGCTTTTGCTCAGAGGATTCCTTCACAGCCAAAGTGTTTCAAGTTAGAACAACAAAAATAACCACAAAAGCATTATCAACAAGTAATTTTGTTGCTGGACAGAATCTATGTTCTGTTTTGAAGGAATGTGGAAATTATCAGAAATTTGAGATGGCAAAAGTCATAGAAAGCTGTTCATGGAGTATAATTGGTTGTTCTCATAGGACTTGGGAGATTGACGTGTTGACAGTATGCAGTCAGAGGAAATTGAAATCATAGAATTTCAGAGGAAATTAAACCCTGGGTAAATTTAATGGGAGGTCATTTGTGTAATATTGTGGCCAAAAATCTTGTCTCCTTGACTTTCACCCCGAAATATTGAGTGGGGTAAAATTTAAAAATAATGGGCTGATTTCAATATTTTACTTGTATTCATAAGTATTTGTTCATTTCCCCCACTTGTTTATTTATTATTTTTTCATTTAATTTACACTTTGTCCCATCTCTCCATTCCACCTTACACCGTCCTTCATCCATAACTCTTTTTATCTCTACAAGTTTAGTGGGGACCACAGGAGTATCAAACAACCACGGCATTTCAACTTTCGGCATGGTTAGGCATATCTCTCTTACTGAGGTCAGAAAAAGGCAGCCAAGTTAGGTGAACAGTTTGGGCAGACGGTCGACAGTATAAGGGACATCTTCTATACTTGATCTTAGCCAAAAGGTCGAGGTACCAAAAGGTTCATCTCCTGCTCCATTTGTTGGGGGAAACACATGAAGACTGAGTAGCACACATACTGAATGTATGGTGGAGACATGGTCACTCCTGTGTGTGTTCCTTGTTTGGTGGCTCAGTCTCTGAGAGTGTCCTAGTGTCCAGGTTATTTGAATCTGAGGGTCTTCTTATGGACTTCCTGTTCTTCTGAGGCTCTCAATCCTTTCCGCAATGCTTCCAAAAGATCCCCTCTGCTCTTTCCAATGTTAGCCTGTGGTATCTGCATCTGTTTCAGTCAGAATCTGGATGGACACTCTTAGAGGACAATTATGCTAAGCTACTCTCTGGAAGTAAAGCAAAGTATATCATCAGTAATATCAGGGAATGGTGCTTGCTCATGGGAGGGTCTCATGTTGCGAAGGGTATAGTCTGGCCATCCTTTCATTGTCTGCTCCATCTTTTTACCTGCATTTCTTGTAGAAAGGACACATTTTTGGTGGAAAAGTTTTCTGTTTGTATGGTGTAATTAACTCTCCACTGAGGGTACTTCCTGGCTGCAGGATGTGAAACTCTTCAGTGTCCAATTCTCAGTGCTATGTATTTCAGCTATGGTCACTCCATAGACTCCCTGTTGTTCTCCCTTTCATGGTCTGTGGCTCATCATAAAGATGCCTGCACCCTTAGACCCCTGAGAGCTACAGATATCAATTCATTTTCCTGATGCAATGGCCATTCCATTTCTCTCACCACACTTTCTTTATCTCCCCTTCCCCTTTCCTAACTACTGACCATTCCTGTTATTTCTTATACATCTCCCTCCTATGACTGTTTTATTTCCTCTACTAAATGAGATTTAATCATGCTCATTTTAGACTTCCTTCTTCTTTTTAAAGATTTGTTAAACTTGACAGGATTATTTATATGGAGTGGTTTCTGAAAACTGATAGATTAAAAATTCGAGATCATGGATTCTTCCTGTATGGTTTCAGTTTGACACTATTCCACCATTCTTTTTTAGAGTCAGATCCCCAGAAAACTTCTGTGAGAGTTCATTATAGTGAAATTGTGAGGATGATACCTGAGTTGCATTTTGCAACCACAACTTGTTGAGATGTCTAAGGTATTGATAAAAATGCCATGGAGAGATATATACAGAGAAAAGAAGTACCCAAGCTGTTACATGATGTGACTTTCAAGATTTTGTCTTGACTGTCAGAAGAGTCTTTGGACATTTGAGCAGTGTAGGAGCTGCTTCAGACTGTTAGGATCATTGAAGAAAAAATGAATGCACTTTTATCACAGGATGAATATTTGCCTATTGACCAGGGTTCAGTATGTAGTTGATTGAAACAAAAAGCTTTTTGATAGAATGACGTCTTTGGCTGCTTGTCTGTCCTGTCTGGCTTTCTTTGTGGAATTTGTCGAAGATCTTGTAGAAGGAGCCATTCCAGATACATTACAGGATAGTGTTTATAGACTGAAAAGTTTTATTTTTATTTTTCTGGGTTTTTTGGTTGTTTGGTTGGGTTGTTTCTCTAATAATAATAATAATAATAATAATAGTATATATATATATACATATATATATATACATATATATATGTATATATATATATATATATATATATATATATATATATTGTTATGTTCCTTGTTACTGTACACATTTTACGTCCCTTGCTATCACAAAGTTCCTCCCTGATTCTCCTCTGTTTCTTCTTTGTGAAGTTGTAGGACCCCCGAGCATCTCCAAAAATGGTGCACCAAGTCGCTTATGAGTTAAGCACATCCTTGGCTAATGAGTCTAGACATGGTAGTCCAGTTAAGGAATCATATTCCAAATATTGATCACAGCTATAGGGAAAGCCCCTGCTACAGTTGTTTGATGACCTTGTCAGCCTCTGAGCTGGACATCTGCTATATGTGTGCCCGGGGCTTTAGTCCTATCTGTGTATGCTATTAGGTTGGTGGCTTTGGCTCTGAGTATTTCCAAGGGACCTTCTTACTTGAGTCTGTTGGTCTTCCTGTGGAGTTCCTATCCTCTCAAGGGATTTCAGTCTTTCCACCAACTCTTCCATAAGAGTGCCCAGGGTCCATGCAAGGTTTGACTCTGTATCTCTGCAGCTTTTTCAGTCAGCTGCTGGGTAGATCCTCTCAATGGACAATTACTCAAGGATTCTATGGGAGCATAACAGAGTATCGGTAATAATGTCATGGATTGGTGCTTGTTTGTAGGATGACACTCAAGTTGGGCAAATTTTCATTGACCATTCCCTCAGTCTATGCTCCAGAATGACCCCTGCATTTCCTTTAGAGGGGAAATATTGTGTTCTTAGTGTCTAGTGTGTTGTGGTTGAAAATGACCTTCATCTTTCTTTTCATGTTCCCATACATTCACTATATAAACTCTTTCCCTAAATCATATAAGATAAAATACATTTGTTATTCAATAATCTATTTTGCAAGTCTGTTGGTTATATATATATAATCTTATTTTATTTTTCCTTTTATTTTCAAAAAAAATATTTCAATGTTAAGCTTTTCCTGTCCTGATAATAGGAAGAGAACTGCAAAAGCCACACGAAATTATTTTTTTTTAAATAAACATATGCTTTTGAGCAGTTCTTCATCTACATGTTTAGTTTTGAAATTTGGTGAAATATATAGGTTATTCTGTTTCTCAGGATGGCATATGTTTTCAGTGTCATTGCATTTCAGATGTATGACATTCTGTCTCAGTCTTGTGTTTGTTCTGAAATGTTTGAATAGATAGGAGTAGTGTGCTTGAATATGAATATCATTTCTGCCTCATTTTACTGTTGTGAGAACATGGCCTCGGAACTCCTGATCTTGAAGTAAGGAGTAGTTGTTGGTCCCTGTGTGTATGTGAGAAATTGAACAACATTCTGTGAAAGACCAGCAGGAGCATTCCACTCCTGAGCTCTCTCACTTGCTCTAAATTTCTTATTTATAATCAACATTTATATTACTGTTATTTTCATCTGTCCATTTGTAGCTGTTTATACATGCATTCCCTTTTAGTAAAATTTTATTATTGTTGCAGTTTAAACTTTTTTACTTCATGTTTCTGCAAGATGAATAGAGAACTGCAATGCTTGTATAATTCTTTGTAGGAACCTTAGTAAAGAACAGTGAATTCTCTATTATTTTTATTTCCGTTGTTAATTTTTGCAGGGGATTGAGCGTTTTAATCCCTTTTGCTCTCCTGGAACACGTTACATTGACCGTGCTGGCGTCCAGGTCAACTACATACAGCTTTCTGCACCTCTGTGATACATGAGCAAATACACCCAGCTTGCCCATCGTGTTTGTAGTTAGTAATTGTTTATACAAGTTTTGCAAATGTATGCTCAGTATTGTGGGTATGCTTCCCCTGTGTCTCTCTCCCAATTGGGATTTCTCTGGCAAGGCTGAGAAATCAGCCTTAATTTCTTATTCAAAGTGTGGAACATTGACACAGGTGAATCTTGTAATTCAAGCTCCTTCTAAAATGACACAGTGATTATTTTACTAAAGCTGTGCTGAAGATCACTTCTTAGTTACACTTTATACTCTAAGCACATTATGTTGAACGATCCCTGCATTGTTTTAATGAAGGTTACCTCATTGTTCATGGTGGATGACCTTTTGATATATTTTCTATTTTATAGTATTTGTTTTGTCTTATTAATTATTTTTGCATTTATGGATTTAAGGAAAACTAAGCAATCTAAAATGAATTTCAAGGTGTGTTTGGTGTTAGAAGACTGATTTTCTACCTTCTAGTAAGGCTAGTAGTTTGGTGAAAACAACTGAGGAATTTTGCACAAAGCAGGATAAGTTTACATTCAACCACTGTGTTTACTCCACTAAAAATTTGCGTGATGAACAATATTGAGAAAATATTCTTAGCATCAATATTATCATGCTTATGTTTAGTAAGGTGAAATTAGCTTTTATTAGGAGTTGGACTATATCCCAGAGCCTTTCATAAAAGTGTGTAACTTGAACCAGCTCTTTCCTACTGGAGACCACTGCACGAAGAATATGTAATCGCTATGTTATAAAAAAAGCCAGTTGAAATCCAAGGACATGTGATAGGATAACTGGATAAATGTACAAATAAGTGAGATTGATGACAGAAGCTCCTGCATTACATTTAAATCAAGGATCATGCATGATTAGTTTTAACAGAGGACATAATCTATTACTGAGAAGTGCTCTTTGGTAATGGGATGGTGTTCTGTATTTGGTGAATAGAGCTTTCAGATTGGGCCTCAGTATTTAATAATATTCTTCAGTTTTTCCTCAGTTGTATATGGACACTGTTGTGTTGAAGTAAGCCAAGGTCTGTTTTTCCATCGGAGATATTGAGATGCATCTTTTCATGGCAAAGAGAATCACAAGTGGGAAGTAATGTCTAAATAACGATTCAAAAGACTACACAGAATTTTTGAGGATCTCTTGCCCCTTCAATTGTTTAGGAGAAACACTGCATTTGAAAGGGATCATACATTATATATACCTGCTTAAGATAATATATTTAGCAAAATAGACCCTATTTACATTCTGTAATATCCTGCAACATGAAATTATCCAGTACCTTAATTTTCTAACTTCAATTTCCTGACAGCCTTTATTGGGACATTCTATTAACTACCCTTTCTATATACATAAAAAGATTCATTTTCTCCATGATTTGAGATAGGCTTATCTAGAAAATCTATACTAATCCAACTGTGAGTTTTCTCTATTTTGCCACTGATGAAATATTGCCACTGATGAAATAGTGTGGACTGGTAATAGTGCTCAACTGTGATTAACTTATGTTTTTGGCTTTTCTCCTGGTGTTGTTTCATATCCATAATCTGTTGAAGGGAACTTCAGTTTTCCTGAGCCAAACATTTAGCCATAACGCAAAACTCTTGGTTTGTTTGGTTTGGGTTTTTTTTTCTGTGTGTGTGTGTGTGTGTGTGTGTGTGTGTGTGTGTGTGTGTGATTTTTTTCTGTTTTGTCGTTTTTATTTTATTTTTTTTTTCTTTCTTGACACAGGGTTTCTCTGTATAGTTCTGGATCTCCTGGAACTCACTCTGTAGAACAGGTGGGCCTCGGGCTTAGAAATCCACATGCTTCTGCCTAACAAGTACTGGAATTACCAGTAGCCCACCACTGCCTGGCTATAACACTTGTTAGTAAAAATCTATCTTTAATGGTATTAGGCAGGGTCATCCATTCCTGGGTCTCATTGTTACCTCCAATGGTCCTTCAGCAACAGGCTTTGCAAGCTGTTCACCATGATTATGAGAAGAAGACAAGTGCTTTGAGGAAAGCTCAGTCAGGTACAAGAACTGGTAAATGCAGAATCATTGCTCATAGGGAGGAATAGGCAGCTGACTAGCCTGAGCTGGAATATTGTGTCCTCCCCGACACATGTGTGGTGTGAAATTCCTCTTGGAATCTTATTTCGAATGCTAATAGAGTGCAAACCACTCATGAGATATGGAAAAGTCTGGCCTTGGATAGGAAGCACACTTTTACCTTGAGGTGGGATAAGACTCACTGGCCAATCAAGGCCACCAGGCAGACTTGCCAGTCAGACAAGGTGGTGGGATCATCCACATGTCTTTTTGTGTGTTGCCTCTTGCTGTTCAGCTTGAATGGTTCTCTATGTCCTGCTCTGAGCTTTGCTGTTGGGTGCTGTGAGGGAAGCTCTGAAATCAAGACATGGTGAGCATAGGATATCTGCCCACAATGAGGAGGGACATGTGGCTGAGCAGTGGGACCTGGGATGGTGGGTCCTCTCTGGGGTGGGATGGTAATCATCAGCCAGATGTGACCACCTGTGAGGTTTCAAGTGGTGCTTCTTACTTGCTAGTACATGATGTGATCTCTTAATAACTTCAGTGTCATGGCTGATTATATATCTGTCCAAAATATCTGGACCAGTTCCATTTTTGTAGAAGCATGGGTGGTTTCTGTGACTATGCAGCCCCCGTGTCCAAACATTTTTGTCTTTTATAATATATATTAAGAAGGCAGGAATAGGACTGGAGAGATGGCTCAGAGGTTAAGAGCTCTGGCTATTCTTACAGAGTTCTTGAGTTCAATTCTCAGCAACCACATGGTGGCTCACAACTATATGAACTGGGATCTGCTGCCCTCTTCTGGTCTTCAGGAATAAAAGGAGGGAGAACATTGAACAAGGAATTAATTAAATCATTTTAAAAAGAAGACAGCAGTAAAAGCAATATACAGCAAACCGGTAGCCAGCATCAAACTAAATGGAGAGAAACTTGAAGCAATCCCACTGAAATCAGGGACCAGACAAGGCTGCCCCCTTTCTCCTTATCTTTTCAATATTGTACTTGAGGTACTAGCTCAGGCAATTCGACAACATAAGGAGGTCAAAGGGATACAAATTGGAAAGGAAGAAGTCAAACTATCATTATTTGCAGACGACATGATAGTCTACCTAAGTGACCCAAAAAACTCCACTAGAGAGCTCCTACAGCTGATAAACAACTTCAGCAAAGTGGCAGGTTATAAAATCAACTCAAGCAAATCAGTGGTCTTCCTATACTCAAAGGATAAGCAGGCTGAGAAAGAAATTAGGGAAATGACCCCCTTCACAATAGCCTCAAACAGTATAAAGCATCTTGGGGTGACTCTTACCAAACATGTGAAAGATCTGTATGACAAGAACTTCAAGACTCTGAAGAAGGAAGTAGTAGAAGACCTCAAAAAATGGGAAAACTTTCCATGCTCATGGATCGGTAGAATCAATATAGTTAAAATGGCCATTTTGCCAAACGCAATATACAGATTCAATGCAATACCCATCAAAATCCCAACTCAATTCTTCACAGAGTTAGAAAGAGCAATTATCAAATTCATCTGGAACAACAAAAAACCCAGGATAGCTAAAACTATTCTCAGCAACAAAAGAAAGTCTGTGGGAATCAGTATCCCTGACCTCAAGCAATACTACAGAGCAATAGTGTTAAAAACTGCTTGGTATTGGTACAATGACAGGCAGGAGGATCAATGGAACAGGATTGAAGATCCAGAAATGAACCCACACACCTATGGCCACTTGATCCTCAACAAAGAGGCTGAAAACATCCAATGCAAAAAAGATAGCCTTTTCAACAAATGGTGCTGGTTCAACTGGAGGTCGGCATGCAGAAGAATGCGAATTGATCCATCCTTGTCTCCTTGTACTAAGCTCAAATCCAAATGGATCAAGGACCTCCACATAAAGCCAGACACTCTGACGCTAATAGAAAAGAAACTGGGGAAGACCCTTGAGGACATCGGTACAGGGAGAAAGTTTCTGAACAGAACACCAATAGCGTATGCGCTAAGAGCAAGGATTGACAAATGGGACCTCATAAAATTACAAAGTTTCTGTAAGGCCAAGGACACCATCAAGAGGACAAATCGGCAACCAACAAATTGGGAAAAGATCTTCACCAATCCTACATCAGATAGAGGGCTAATATCCAATATATATAAAGAACTCAAGAAGTTAGACTCCAGAAAAACGAACAACCCTATTAAAAAAAATGTGGTACAGAGTTAAACAAAGAATTCTCACCTGAAGAACTTCGGATGGTGGAGAAGCATCTTAAAAAATGCTCAACTTCATTAGTCACTAGGGAAATGCAAATCAAAACAACCCTGAGATTTCATCTTACACCAGTCAGAATGGCTAAGATTAAAAATTCAGGAGACAGCAGGTGTTGGAGAGGGTGGGGAGAAAGAGGAAAACTCCTCCACTGCTGGTGGGGTTGCAAATTGGTACAACCACTCTGGAAAGCAGTCTGGCGGTTCCTCGGAAAACTGGGCACCTCACTTCCAGAAGATCCTGCTATACCATTCCTGGGCATATACCCAGAGGATTCCCCACCATGTAATAAGGATACATGCTCTACTATGTTCATAGTAGCCCTATTTATAATTGCCAGATGCTGGAAAGAACCCAGGTATCCCTCAACAGAAGAGTGGATGCAAAAAATGTGGTATATCTACACAATGGAGTACTATTCAGCTATTAGAAACAATGAATTCATGAAATTCTTAGGCAAATGGATGGAGCTAGAGAACATCATACTAAGTGAGGTAACCCAGACTCAAAAGGTGAATCATAGTATGCACTCACTAATAAGTGGATATTAACCTAGAAAACTGGAATACCCAAAACATAATCCACACATCAAATGAGGTACAAGAAGAAAGGAGGAGTGGCCCCTGGTTCTGGAAAGACTCAGTGAAGCAGTATTCGGCAAAACCAGAATGGGGAAGTGGGAAGGGGTGGGTGGGAGGACAGGGGAAGAGAAGGGGGCTTACGGGACTTTTGGGGAGTGGGGGGCTAGAAAAGGGGAAATCATTTGAAATGTAAATAAATTATATCAAATAAAAAAAAGAAGATGACATTTTAATTGAAGAAAATCTTATGTAGGCAATGCATATTTTTAACCAGAAAGGCCAACTTTGGTATTCATACAGATGTGTAACAAAGCCAAAGATTATCAAGGCAAATTTGAAGAAAATAAGGTGAAAACTTTCTCTGCCAGATATCATGATATAAAATACTTCTATGGTTTTAAAATAGGGTGGTTTTATATAAGATTAAACAAATAGATCAATTGAACAGAAGAGAAAACTGAAGCGTCACACATAAATATGTCATTGAGGTATATAAATCAGTTGGGAAGAGGGCAAATTGTTTAATAAATCATATTTAAATAAAAAAGAAGACAGCAGTTATGAATCTAATAATTCTGATTCCATACATTACTAGTTTTTGTTTAGTTTGTCATTTTTTCTGCTGTAGTTTTTTTTGTATTTCTTTAACTTATATATTAGTGTTTTTATTATTATGTGGCAAAGAGACTTTTTTCCAGTCTGTTTGGTATTTTTGATGTTTCTTGTACATTAATAGGCACCTTCCTTTAGTTAAGGAGAGTTTTCATTTGTGATTTCATTGAAAATATTTCTAGACATTTATGCTGATTTATCTCTTCCCCGTCTTCCTCATCATGCTCCTCTTCCTCCTCCTCCTTCTCTAGCATGTCCTGAGAAAATAAAACACACAAGAGACCTGATGTGAAAGAGTTTGTATGGGGCAAGGGAGAGGAGTGAGAACCTGAGGATGGTGACTTATTTTCCTGGCTGGTATTCATTATCTTCCTATGCTGGTGTCTAGGCATCTGTATTTATGGTGATTATTGGCATAGGTAAGGTTTCTCAGTTTGTCCTGTTTGTGTGTGAGTTTTATACCTGTGTTACAATTTTCTATCTAGATTTTCAGAGTTTTGGCTGAGTGTTGCTTCTTTTACTGACCTGTTTATTATATTCAAGAGAGATTGGTGGTTAATGTTGAAAGCTAGGAGAGGAGGTGGGAAGGATAGGACAATCTTAGCAATCCACCAGGAGATATAGTCAGGAGAGAGGTGAAGCTGCGAACATTTCAACATTTCAGAGCTACAATAATCTGAAGGAGTCTCAGTTGAGTGTGTGTTCTCATCAGTCAGTGCTCTTAACTGCTGAGTCATCTATCGAACCCCTTAGCCCTCCTTCTTGTTTAGTTTCTTCAGGGCTAAAGAATGCAGTGGATATCTTGTACATTATGGTTATTTTTCATTTGTGAGTACATACATGCATGTCTTATTATGCCTTGTATACCTCACTCAGATTGATAGTATCTAGATGTATCGATGTGTCTGCAAAATTCATGATGTCATGGTTTTGAGAGGATAAATAGAATTCCATTTTGTAAATGATCCATATATTCTGTATCTATATTTTGGTTGAGGAACATCTTGATTTTTTTTCAGTTTCTAGCTTTTATACATGAAACAGACATGAACTTAGTCGAGAACATGCCCTTGTGGGTAGTGGCTAATAACTTACATTAAATGTAACACGTCCTCCTGCTAAATCTTAAATTCATGGAAGGAGTAGACAATGTGTTTCCTATTCCCAAGAAGAAACTTTAAACAAAACCTGCTGCAAGTGTGGTTCAAGTGAGGCAGAGTCCATCAACTTAGAAGCCAAGCTTGAGAGGATCATTCATATGGTGTGGCTTCTGAAAACTGATAGATTAAAAATTTGAGATCATGGATTCTTCCTGTATGGTTTCAGTTTGACATGATTCCACCATTTTTTGCACAGTCAGAGTGCCAGGCAGACTCTGTGAGAATCCATTGTAGTGAAATTCTGAGTATGATGCTTGTATTGCATTTTGTAACCACAACTTGTTGAGATAATTAAGGCATGGACAAATTTGCCACGGAGAGATGTATACAAGGAGAGGAAGTACCCAAACTGTTACAAGATGTGGTTTTCAAAATTTTGCCTTGTGTGTCAGAGGAATCTTTAGACATTTGAATAGTGTAGGAGCTCCTACAGACTGGTAGGATCACTGAAGAAAGACTGAAAACATTTTCATCAAAGGATGAGTATTGCTTAGATGGTCAACGTTCAGGATGCAGTTGATTGAAACAAAAAGCTTCCAGATAGGATGATGTCTTTGGCCACTTTTCTATCCCTTCTGGTTTACTTTGTGTTACTTCTGGAAGATCATGTAGGCCGAGCCTGTCCAGATACTTCTTAGAGAAGAGGAAAATGTTTATAGAATGAAAATTTTTTTCTTTTTCTCTCTTCTTTTGTTTTTCCAATAATTTATGTATTCATTATCACCCTGATCACTCTGCTCATTATAGGTCCCTTGCTATCACAGAATCACTCCACCCTCCAGTCTCCTCCGTTTCGCTTTTGAGAAGTTGTTGAACTCCCTGATATCTCTGAAAAATAGTGCATCACGTTTTTTAAAATGCACCCTCTCACACCGAATCCAGACCCGGAAGCCCAATTAGGGCAACAGATTCCAAAGACAGCTCACAGCTATTGGTAAAGATGCTGGTTCAGTTGTTGAATGACCCTCATGACGAGTTAGCAGTGTATCTGATTCTAATGTGCCAGGATCCTTAGTCCAGCCTGTGTAGGCTATTTGGTTTGTGGCTCAGTCCATGAGTGTCCACAAGGGTCCTGGTTAGTTGAGTCTGTTGGTCTTCCCATGGAGTATCTACTTCAGGGATATTAATCTTCCCACCAACTCTTCCATAAGAGTCCCCAGGTTCCAGGCAAGATTTGACTCTGTATCTCTGCAGGTTTTTCAGTCAGCTGGTGGGTGGAGCCTCTCCATGAACAATTCCTCGGTAGACAATCCTGTTTGGGAGCATAACAGAGTATCATTAATAATGTCATGGATTGGTGCTTGACCATAGGATGGCACTCAAGTTGGGAAAATTTTCATTTGCCATTCCCTCGGTCTCTGCTCAAGATTTACCCCTGTATTATTTTTAGAAGGGAAACAATGTGTTCTTAATGGCTTCTGTGTTGTAGTTGAAACTGATTTTGATTTCTTTCTTCTCATGCTCCCAAATATTCACTATAAACTCTTTCTGTAAATCACATAAGATGCAATAGACACATTTTCTCTTCAATAATAACCTAATTTAGAAATCTGATGGTTTTATATTTTTAATTTAATTTAATTTTTTTCTATCTTTTCAAAAAAAATCTCTGTGACAGTTTGCCTCTCCTTATAGTAGGTAGAAAAACTTCAAAAGTCACATGGCATGTTTTGGTAAAGTAAGCATAACTTTTTGTGTGGTTTTTCATCCACATCTTTAGTTTTGAAATTTGGCCAAATATATAAGATACATCCTGTTTCTCAGGAT
Organism: Apodemus sylvaticus; assembly: GCF_947179515.1. Classification (NCBI taxonomy): domain Eukaryota; kingdom Metazoa; phylum Chordata; class Mammalia; order Rodentia; family Muridae; genus Apodemus; species Apodemus sylvaticus. Next base: position 8,264,066 of record NC_067493.1, on the reverse strand, counting down.
GTTATATATTCATGACATGTAGTTTCATTGGGCGCCTAGTGTATGATGTTGTGCCTTAGTCATGTGTTTTGTTTTGTTTTTTTTTGAAATGTTTGAATAAATAGGAGTATTTTGACTGTGTGCATGAATAATAATATCAGGTGTCTCATCTTTACTCTTGTCAGAAAATGGCCTCAGAACTCTTGATCTTGAAGCAATGAATAGTTGTTGGCCCCCATGTGTTTGCACGAAATTGACCAACTTTATGTAGAAGACCAGCAGGAACTATCCATTGCTGAGCTCTCTCTCCTACTCTAATATAATCAACATTTATATTACAATTATTTTCATCTGTTCATTTGTAACTACTCAATCAGGCATTCACTTTTAGGAAAATTTTATTATAATGTTATAGTTGAGACTGTTGCACTTCATGTTTCTGCAAGATGAATACAGATCTGAAGTGAATCCATAATACTTTGCAGGAACATGTAGTAAAGAACTGTGAGTTCTCTATCATTTTCTCCTTGGTTGATTTTTGTAGGGGATTGAGTTTCTTAATATATAATTTTGATCTCCTAGAACATATTACATAAGACATGCTGGCATCAGGCTAAATGACATACACCTGCCTGTGCCTCTGTAATTAAAGTCAAGAGCATATATACCCAGCTTGTCTATCAGTTTTGTAGCTATTAATTGTTCATAAAATTTTTCAGTATGTGCCTAGTATTGTGGATCTGTTTCCCCTGCATCTCCCTCTCAATTGGCATTTTTCTGGCAAGGCTGTATTCTATTCAAAGTGTTCAAAAATGACACACATAAATCTTATAATTCAAGCTCTTACTAAAATGACACAGTGATTTTAAATTTTGTGTCAGAATATAAGTGGAGCAAGTGCAAAAAATAAATGAATATGTTTTTGGGGAAGCATATATTTATTTCCTTTACAGTGATGTTAATATGATGCTTTGTGTTGTAAACATTTATGGGATATTTAGGATGCAGTGACTTTTGATGATCTGCATGTGAATTTCACTGGGAAAGAGTGGAATTTGCTGAATCCTTCTCAAAAGAGTCTCTACAAAAATGTGATGTTGGAAACCTTCATGAACCTCAAAGCTATAGGTAAGACCATCATTTTCTCCTAAAGGAAATAAATGTTTCCTGGTTATTGATGAATTCTATTATTTTAATTGTGAATAATGAAGATTGAGATGAATAATTCAGTTTCACTGCATTTTCATTGTAACTATCATAGTGCAGTGAAAATTCACAGTACCTTGAATTTTATCAAATTTCCAATAGTATATCATTGATTTTCTGGATCTTTGCTTTAGGTTATTATCAGGAAGATCATCATCTTGAAGAACATTGTCAAAGTAGTAGAAGACATGAAAGGTAATTTTCATGTGAAAGCTGATACAAATTTGCCTCTGAGGGAATTTTAATATCTTTTGCAATCTCCAACGAAAAGCAAGAGTGTAAAATAACAGTCCTTTAAGTGTAGCTATGATTACAATATTCTTACAAAATCATATACCTCAAGATCTGATATCTGATTAGTCTATCCACTTGACTATGTATAACTATATGTAGTTTCATTATATTTATACTGGGCACCTGCCAATCTGTATAGTCTCATAGTACTTAGAAACTGCACACTGAATAGTGATACATTTATATCCAAAACATTCTAATAAACAAATCATCCATAGTAAAATTTTTGCTGCTCGTATTCTTGTAGTAATATCGTTAAATTTGTTGAGACGGTATTTTATGAAGAGGAAGAATGTTGTTGTGGAGGAACATTAGTCTATATTTCACATGTTATGAGAAAAACATCAAATACTGTGAATTCAATGTGTAAACCTTTCACATGTCATTCTTTTTTTACTAGGTCTATCATGAATCACAGTGGATTAAAATCATGTAAGCAGAGGGATATTGAAAGAAGCAACATAATTTTTTTTGTTCTAAAACAATGAGAAGATATGTAGTATTCTGCCTTTGATAGACATTAGGAATATGATAGACATTTGCAATTAATTCGTTTTCTAGTTTAATAGGGAACATCCCCAATGACATAGTGTAGAAAAACTTTATGGTTACTAGGAATTTGGAACTTCTTCTGTGTGCCCTGGTTCACAGTCAAATGAGGTTTAATTCACACTACCAGGAAGAAATTGAAAATGCTATAAGTGTTATAAAGATCAGAGTTGTTCAAACATTCTTCAGACAGCTGTAATACATCATATAAAAAATCCATATAAAAAGAAGATGTTATAAATATGAGCCATGTAATAACCATCACAGGTGTCTTGAACAACTCATGATGAGGGAGGACACCATGGGCATATGAAGTGCTAAAACCTTATGATCAGATGTTTCATTATCATTATACCAAATTGTAATCATAATTCAGACTGATTATGTGATTGATCAGAGTAATGAATGTGGGAAAGATTTTTCATATGCTAATTATCATTGTAGGCATGTAAGAAGTCATAGAGGAGAGAAACCCAATGAGTTTAATCAGTGTGGTAAAGTCTTTGCAAGATCCAGTCATCTCCAATATCATAAAAAAACACATACTGGAGAGAAACCTTATGAATGTAATCAATGTGGTAAAGCCTTTACAAGATCCAGTTATCTCCAATATCATAAAACAACACATATTGGAGAGAAACCTTATGAATGTAATCAATGTGGTAAAGCCTTTGCACAAACCAGTAAACTCCAAAGACATAAAATGAAACATTCTGGAGAGAAACCTAATGAATGCAATCAATGAGGTAAAGCCTTTGCACAGTACAGTATTTTCCAAAGACATAAAATGACACATACAGGAGAGAAACCTTATGAATGTAATCAATGTGGTAAAGCCTTTTTACAGCGCAGTAATTTACAGAATCATAAAAGAACACATACTGGAGAGAAACCTTATGAATGAAATCAATGTGGTAAAGCCTTTTCAATACCAAATCATCTCCAATGACATAAAATGACACACACTGGAGAGAAACCTTAAGAATGTAATCAATGTGGTAAAGACTTTTCCTTTCACAGTTATCTCCAAAGACATACAAGAACACATTCAGGAGAGAAATCTAATTAGTCAACGTGGTAAAGTCTATTAATAAGTGAGAAGTCTCCAAAGTTTCTCTGCTGGAGAGAAACCTAATGAATATAATAACGAAAGAAGTAGCAGTTATGAGGCCATCACAGTAGGAAAATGATAGACATGGGTACTTGGGATTATTTGTATTCTGGAGATGGTTCTTATGATGTTTTAGAAAAGAATGTTGCTGACTTTTACCCTTGTCTGATTAGTCTCTTTGAGGTTTAGGTAAAGAGATTTACATTATTTGGATTGACAATTACGTCTCAAAAATCCCCATATAAAATTTGTCCTGACAATTATCAACAAGAATATAAAACTAAGAAAGGAAATACAAAATGTACGGTTCGAAATGCAAAGCCTCATCTGTAAGCCAAATGAAGTTAAATCCCGTGATGAAATCGATGGAGCTAGAGAACATCACACTAAGTGAGGTAACCCAGACTCAAAAGTGAATCATGGCATGCACTCACTAATAAGTGGATATTAACCTAGAAAACTGGAATACCCAAAACATAATCCACACATCAAATGAGGTACAAGAAGAAAGGAGGAGTGGTCCCTTGTTCTGGAAAGACTCAGTGAAGCAGTATTCGGCAAAACCAGAATGGGGAAGTGGGAATGGGTGGGTGGGAGGACAGGGTGAGAGAAGGGGGCTTATGGGACTTTCGAGGAGTGGGGGGCTAGAAAAGCAGAAATCGATTGAAATGTAAATAAAAATATATCGAATAAAAAAATTAGAAATATTAAAAAAAAGAATATTCAATGGTTTTAAAGAATGGTTGGATTAAGGCAAGATTCCACCCAGCTAAACATATGGATTTGCAGCTGTATGAATGTGAACTGTATCAGGTTAGGAATTATTATTACCTGGTTATTGTTTTCATGTAGAGATATGAAGATAAAAGTATGTGTCAAACTTTGAAGGGATGGATCTTGATTTCTATTCTCGCTTTTCAATTTAAGATCTAAAAATAAAGTTTAGATCCAGGCATGGTGTTATATGTTTTTTTATTCCACCATTCCAGAGACAGCCGTGCATATCTCTGAGTTCAAGGTTAAACTACTGATCAAGTTCCAGGACCACCAAGCTTAGGCAGTGAAATTTTTGAAAAATAGAAAGTGGGGGATAATATAGTGGAAGGGGCCATTTTTCAGCCCCGTAAAGCATCAGAACTCAGCAGCTTTGTCTATGTGGCTCTGCATTTAGAGGCAAGAATAGAAGGGTCTAGTGAGACAATTACTGCTGGATGGCTTATAGTTCAAGAATTAGAAGTGATGAAATAGATATCAGCATCCCTGAGATAAAATTTTCTGTGTAGTGTTTTCTAAATGAGAAAGAATCAGTGTTCCATAGATAGCCCAGGTTTGACATAGTTGTGCAGCTGGACTTGGCCATGTGTCATAATAATCAATGTGGTACTGATTTCTAGTGCATGTAGTTGTCATGAAGATCAGATAAGGCTTGGCACAATTGAATAAGCAATAGGGTTTTATGTAGTTCAAGCGTACTTGCAGCAGATCCCAACATCTTGATGTAGGTATCATGGGAAAATAGCAAGAACAGCAGGAGCAGTAAAGTGGAGTCAACCAGAGCTTAAATTGATACAGATGACAGGGACCAAATCTCTTTTGAGGAAGTGTGAAGATCGTGTGTGGATCCAGGATATTGAAACAAGAAGCTGTTATATTGAAGTTGTCTTGGAGACCTCAAGATTTTGAGATGTTAGATCTGTGTGACACTGCTCAGGAATGAAATAAAACTAGTCAAAGGTAACTAATTGTGCTCCAGTAAACAAAGCAGAAAAGAGTTGGAGATCTGAAGAACACTTTGACACCAGACATGAAGATGCAGAGTTTGGAGATTGCTAAGCTGTTTTTGGTCTCCTTTATGTCCAGTATTTCCTCATGATTATCTTTAGGAATGATGAAGTATATCCTGTGAATTTCAAGGAATATGATGTGCTTTTGTTGTTTTTGAAAATATAGGGATTACACTTGCATGATAGGATTAATCACAGAAGAATCTTTGTACTTTTAAGATTTCTGAGATTTCTACAGATAATGGTGCCTTTTGAAATTGGAGCTCATGTGTTTTGCATTATGCTTTGTTTAAGTATGGTGCCCATACACTCTTGTGTTTGCACAATCATATGGGGCAGGCAGTAGAATGTGGTTGTTAGGATTTATTTGAGTGAAATTGTGGTACTATTAGGAGGTATGGCTTTTTGCAGAATATTTTTCCCTGTTGGGGTGGGCTTTGAGTTCCTCTAAGTGTTGAAGAAACCCAATTAGCACCCTGGAAGATGACTCTTCCTAACTTTCTTTGAATCAAGATGCAGAACTCTCATAACCTTCTCCAGCATTATGTTTGCCTACATGCTTACCATTTTTCCTGCTATGAGGAAAATGTACAAAACTTCTGAAACTCTAAGACAGCCCCAATTAAATTTTTGGTTTTGTACAAGTTGCATTGATTATTTCATCAATTCTTAGTTACAGACAAATCTAATTTATAAATACAAAGAGTGAATTTAGGGTCATGAAGATTTTGCACAATTCTTCAGTCTTCTTCATCATGTAACAATTAGTACTGTGGAAAAATATTTTGAATGCATTTAGGACAGTGAAACCTTTGTACACCTCTGTAATCTTTATCATTATGAAAGTATGCATGATGGAGGGAAATTTTATAAATTACAGCAGTGTGATAAAACCTGTTTGCTTTGGGGTCCACTGAGGTTCAACACAATTCAAACACCAGGAAAACGCAAATGATAAGAAATTATTTTAATCAAGTAAGATCTGATAAATTAGGACCAGAAAAATACACTCCAAAGCTTATCTGAAATATTCCACCCCTACTAGCACTGAGCGAGAAAGTTATACAGCTTCCACTCTTGAAAACCACAAACACCAGTGCCAAGTTACATCTCCATTTTCCCCTCAATCACTATTGTTTGCTATTCTTAGTCTATGTCAACCGATACAGAATGTATTTTTTCTAGTCTATCATAGCCATGTGTTCTTCTGTGGTTAGGAACAGACATCATATTTTGAGGAATAAAACAGTAGTAACAGAAATTATTGTAATGATCAGTTGTCATGTTCTGGGGAACAATACTTGAATAAAAATATCTATTGGGTAGATATTGTCAAGTACTCAGGTCAGCTATCACCTGGCCCTTATTTTGGTATGAACTAGTGATTAAATGGAGGTTGGTAACAATCAGGCATTCCTTAGGACAATATTTATTTGCTTGTTTCCAACATTTATATATTATAGTCATGTGCAAATATATAACCGATGGCTAGGCGGTGGTGGTGCACACCTGTAATCCCAGCACTTGGGAGGCAGAGGCAGGCAAATTTCTGAGTTCGCTGCTAGTCTGGTCTACAAATTGAGTTCCAGGGCAGCCAGAGCAATACAGAGAAACCCTGTTTTGAAAAAATCCAAAATCCAAAAAAACCAAATATGTAACATAACACATATGGCCAAGAAATCTTACAAATATAATAAATGTTAGAAAATATTTTCACAAAACATTTATTGATGATTTTATAAAAGAACACATCCTGGAGTGAAATGCTGTGCATAAGCAATATGTTAAAGCCTTTGTATGTATATAACTGTAGTCTTAGAAAAAGACTTTGAAAAAGTCATGAGAAAAAGTCATAATTCATAAAGACCCTATAAACATAGATGATATATTAATGTTTTTCACTTTCTGGTATCTTTACTCAAGAGTAAACTCTTCAGTATGCACTCAATCTACTAAAGCCTATGTAACTATATTACAATAATTTTGAAGACATTCAAGAATACCAAAAGTAATTTGTGAGTACAAAGAATTTGGCAAGATTTGAAGCAACACACTCATAATGTTTTACTCAAGACTATTTTTCTAAAAATACTGTGATGAATGTCAAGAATCATTTCAAACTTTTTGATGTCCATCAATTTTATTTTCACTTGTAAACATGTATTGAGAAAAGACACATAAAGGCAACAGTAAGGAAACATTTTTATATTTCACAATTCTCTTAAGTTACATGAAAGATCTTTTGCAGGTGTAAGAATTTGTGGCATTGTACTAGCACCTTCTATGTTGTATTGATAAAATATAATGTCTAATGCAACTTCTGAAAGAGTTTAATTAGGTTTAAGATTCTAGAGTAATGTGGGTTGACCAAAAAAGTGGAAACACAGCAAGTGTCTTGCAAATGGGAGAATTAGCCTGAGGCAGAGAGAGCTTTCAAATTTCTTACCCAATGCAAGTGTTTATCTAAGTGTTCATCCCTGGATCATATACACACAACCAAGAGAAATACACTCAGCATATTTTATTCTTATATTTGCACATACTTTTTAAAACATATTTAAAATGAGAGACTTGGAAGAGAAGAAGCAGGAAAGGTATTGAGAGAGGACAAGTAATAACAAAATATACATTAATTAAAAGGTCAATAAAAACACAGCTAGATAGGCAGTATACTAGTCAAGAGCACTGAGGTTTGTTAGAGAGAAGACAAGCTTCATTCCCTGAAAGCATTTGGTAAATTAATCGTGTCCTGTAACCCCAGTACCAAGGGATGGAATTCTCTTTTTGGCCTTTCAGGTAAGACATCGGTGTACAAACAGATATATACAGGCATCGGTGCACATAAAACAAAAATGAAGTTTAAAAGGAATGTTCTATTGTACTGCCTTAGCCCTGAGACAGGGAGCAGTCATGACTTTGTCTACATTAACAACTTCTGGTCTGGATTTAGGTGCAGCTGTGGAAATCCTTAAAGCCAGTCTTCTAAGAGGAAAAAAAGAAGCCTTATTCTAAAGATTGAATAGCACAGCATAGCTCTTCTTCTGAGATCTAAACCCACAGTGCTGCTTTCCTTGATGTTTCTGTATTTGTGTTCTCTGTCTTCTCATGTGTGAGAACTGTGCCATTAGTACTTGTTTTCAATCTACCCTTTAGATTACTCACATGATCTAAAAGACATATCTTCTTTGTCTGTTATAGTGGGTAGACTTGTACTCTCCTGTCACTATTTAACTATCAAATGTATACCATTGGGCCTGAAAGTAAAAAACCCATAAGGTTGAAAGCAAATTCTCTTCTAGGCTGGTCATCTTTGACTTTTACCAGAAAAGAATGCATGCTATTATTTTATTAATTTTTTTCCATTAGCTCCTTAAGTGTGTGGAGTATTCTAGAACAGCTATATGTGAAGTCTTTTAAAAACAAATCTAAGACAACCTGTCCTATATTTGACTGTGAACTAAACAACTCTTTACTCAATGATAATTTGGTCACAGAAAAAATATAGTCACAATTACTCTAATAACTAAGCCAAACAAGGACCAAAACAAATAAGATAACTTCAGCCCAATCGCCCTTATGAATATCAATACACAAATACTAAATAAAATTCTTGACAAATCCAAGAACATATAAAATCCATCATTCACCACAGTGAAGTAGGATTCCACCCAGGGATGCAAGGCTTGTTTAATATATGAAAATCCATTAATGTAATCCACTATGTACACAATATCAAAGGAAAAAAAATCACATGATCATCTTCTTAGAAGAAGAAAAACCATTTGAGAAAATACAACACCCATTCATGGTTAAATTTATTGGAGAGATTAAGAATTCAAGAGACATACCTCCGCATAATAAAAGCAATTTACTGCAAGCCAACAGCCAATATCAAAATAAATGGAGACATAACTGAAAGAATCTCACTAAAGTCAGGGCCAATACAAGGATGTCCACTCTCATATATCTATTCAATATAGTAATTGAAGTGCTAGCTACAACAAGGAGACAACAAAAAGAGTTCAAGTAGATATAAACTGGGAAAAAATAAATAAAGTTAGCACTATTTGCAGATAAGATAGTATACATAAGCGACCACAAAATTTTTGCCAGAGAACTTCTCCAGCTGAAAACAACTTCAGCAAAGTAGCTGGATATAAAATGATTTCAAATAAATCCGAAGCCTATCTTTATACAATTGAAAAACAGGCAGGCAAAGAAATTAGGGAAACAACTCTTTTCATAATAGCCACAAACAATACAAAATATCTTGGGGTAAATCAAACAAAAAAAATGAAAGAGCTGTATAAGAATAACTGTAAGTCTCTCAAGAAAGTAATCAAAGTAGACCTCAGAAAATGGAGCAATCTCCTATATTCACGATTGATAGAATTAACATATTAAAAATGGCCGTTCTACCATAGGGTATCTATAGATTCAATGCAATCCCCATCAAAATCCCAACACATTTCTTCATAGACATAGAATGTGCAATTCTCAAATTCATCTGGAAAAAAGAAAAGCAAAAACAATTATTAACAATAAAAATACTTCAGGAGGAATCAGCATCCCTGACCTCAAGCTGTAAAACAGAGGAATAGTGATAAAAACTGCATGGTATTTGTACAAAGACAGTCAGGTTGGTTAATGGTATTGAATAAAAGATCCAGAAATAAAACCACATACTTGATCTGTGACAAAGAAGCCAAAAATATACAATAGAAACCAGCATGCATCTTCAATAAAGTGTGTTGGCCTAACTGGCAATCTGTATGTAGAAAAATTAATATAGTCCCATATTTGTTATTTTAGACAAACCTTAGCCCAAGTGGATCACACACCTCAACATAAAACTGGATTCATATATTCTAATAAAAGGAAAATTGGGAAAGAACCTTTAATCCACTGGCAGAGGGGTATATTTCCTAAAAAAGAATTCCAATGCTCAGGCACAAAATCAAGAATTGATAAGTGGGGCCTCATGAAATTGGAAAGTTTCTGTAAGGCAAAGGGCATAGTAAAAAGCACAAATAAGAAACCCACAGATTGGAAAAAGTCCTCACTATTCCCTCATCCTGTAGAGGGCTAATATATAAAATATATAAAGAATTCAAGAAGCTAACCACCAAGAATCCAAACAACAATATAAAGAAATGGGTATTAAAACTAACAGATAATTCACAACATTGGAATCTTGATTGACTGAGAAGCACCTAAAGAAAAGTTCAGGCTTCTTAGTCACCAGAGAAATGCAAATCAAAACAACCCTGATATTCCACCTCATACTAACCACAATGACTAAGTTAAAAAATTCAGGTGACAAAAGATATTGGTGAGGATGTGGAGAAAGAGGAACACTTCTCTATTGCTGGTGGGATTGCAAAAGGGTAAAAATACTCTGGAAATCAATTTGGAGATTCCTGAGAGAATTGGAAATAGATCGACCTGAAGGCCCAGCTATAGTTCTTTTGAACATTTACCAATACATTGCCCTGCCATGGGTAGGGTTTCACTTACCGTTATTTGTGTTGTCCAGTATCTCTCAAAATCCTAGAGGTCCTCTAACAGAAAGATGAATACAGATAATGTTGTTTATTTTCACATTGGAATGCTACTCAGCTATTAAAAAGGAGGATATAATGAATTTTTCATACAAATGGATGGAAATAGAAAATATCACTCTGGATCAGGTAACTTTGTCCCAAAACCATATGCATGTTTTGTACTTACCAATAAGCAGACATTAGTCAAAAAGTACAAAATTAACAGGATACAGAACTCAAGGAGGCTAACAAGCTGAACAGCCCAACCACACTTGGCAGGGTTAAGAAATCAGTCACAAGAGGGCAAAGGGATTTCAGTGGGAAAGGAAATAGGTAGGGGAAGAGGTGGAACCTGATCAGGTATTGAGGGGAACAGGAATGAAGTTCTGAGGGACAGCAGAATGATTCAAAAGAGGCAGCATCAGGAAGCACGAGGTGGGGCAACCCTCTATAATATACCAAAGACTTGGGAAGTGACAGACACTTAGATGAAATGTCCTACTGAGAGGAGAGAGAACTTGGAGAATCCACCTACAGTAGAATGGCAGGGCATTAAGTAGAGGGATGGGGTTGCCATCCAATAGTCAAAAGCTCTGACCCACAAATATACCTGTTTGAAAGAACAGAGGGAGCAAAAGTGGAGAGGTGCGAGAGGATGAGGAGGTCCAGTTACAGGCCCAAATTGAAATCCAGCTCAGAAGGAGGCCCCAAGGCCTGACACTATTACTGATTCCTTGTTGTTTTAAAGAGAGTCCTGTCATGACTGCACTCTGGAGGGCCTAGAAAGCGTCTGAAAGAGATATTTGTACCCAACCAATGGACAGAAGCAGATGACCCCTGTGGTTGAATTAGGAGAAAGCTGGAAGAAGCTGAGGAGAAGGGCGACCCATAGGAAGACCAGCAGTCACTATTAACCTGGCACACTCTCAGACACTGAGCCACTAACCAGCCAGCATACACCAGCTGATATGAGGCCCAACATACTATACAGCAGAGGACTACTGGGTCTGAAGACCGTCAGAGGAGATGTGGCTAACCAAAAGAGACTTGGGACCTAGTGTGTGGCAAGTATGTTGGAGTGGTAGTTGGTTGGGGACATCCTCTTGGCAATGGATTTTGGGGGTGGGTTAGGTGTGGAATATGGAACATTCTGAGGATGGACTGTAAGGGGTATAAAAAACACACTGTAAAAATAGATTGAAGAATACATTTTAAAAGAAGAAGAAAAAAGAGTCCACTGCACTCAGTGTGGATATTTTTGGGAAAAACATAAGCTAGTTCAAAAAATTACAAATCAAATTCAATGCTCCATCTGAGTCACTCATTTTAATCTAACCAAGTTATGTAAATTAGTGTAACATACATCTACGTTGTTGCAATATAATTGCAGACAGTACAGTTTCAAAACAAATACCAACTAGACATGAATTGAAAATAGAATTTATATACTAATATTAGCAATAAAATTGTCTCTCAGAAATAACACCTAAAATATTTCATTCCTTTGAGTAAAATGTATGAAATTCTTCTCAATCATTAATCAGCAATGTTTCATCAAATATTATTGACTGCCAGGGAGTCAACTGACTGCCAGGGAGTCAGCAAGAGATCGGCATTTTAAATCATCAATTGTCTGAGCAGGTACTGATATTGAGCAGTATGTATTGAATCTGAATTAATCCAGTCATTATTGAATTTAGCAGAATGACATGTTCTCCAGGTAACAAGAATCACAGGATGATTGAAGAGATTTTGTAAACATGACTAACATACAATAGTATATGAATAACAGAGAGCATGCTCAACTCCAGACTCAGTGTTGCATATGAGACTTCCTTTCCCTCATCTAGACAATAAAAAACATAATGTCCTATGATTAAAGTGAACTTCTGAATGATATACAACATTTATGACTTTCTCAACTTTCGTCTTACTACGGAAATTCTGATGAAATCTATTGTGTATGTACGTATAGCTGTTGTCTGGTCCAAGCTATCCAGGAGAAGATTGTCCTTGGGATTTATGCCACGCATGTGAATGAAATCATTGTACCTGAGGATGAAGAACATGACCTCCAAAACATGTTTTCAGAAATGTTTTGATCAATAGTTTTTAGATCTCAGATGTATAGCTTGAGGCCAGAATTTTCCTGATGTATCCAGGGAACATGACATAGGACGAATGGAAGGGAAATGTTGAATATAACTAAGTGGTCCTCAAGAGGGCAGTAGATTTAAAACAGACAAATAAGTATAAATGTGTGTGCGTGTGTGTGGGGGGTGATGATTGCAAAGGAAACAGATTTTACAACTGCATCTTAGATCATAGCAGGCATGAAGAATTTTTGTGCTATTAATATTTTCTTTTTGCTCCTCAAGTTATCTCTCACCTTGTGTTGTTTCATTGAACCCATTTGCTTTTGGAGGATAAAGAATAGTGAAGATAGCAATGGAGATTTGAGAAGTGACTGGTAGTTTTCCATTTTTGCAACAGAGGGACCTGTTGAAGATGATTTGTATAATGAAACATTTGGTTTTAGGTAAATCATTAACTTTATTTCCTGTTTCAGTGATATGAATTATTAATATGTAGCTATGTACTCAAATTGTTTGGTTCTGTCTTGTTCTTCCTTCTGTTACTTGATGAGCCACTGACAATTAATGATTACATCAGTCACTATTTTAATATTTTCAAATGTGTCACAGTTTAGTTTAGTTTTACTAGTTGGTCTCCAGTTCACAAAAGTGGGCAATGATGGAGAGCGGATACTATCTGTTGACTCTCTATTGATATCATAAATCAAAAATGTCTTTTAATCTGCCTTGAAATTACCATTTCCCCCTTTAACAATGGCTCTATATGACGAGACTGCATAACTGCACATATACAATTGTCTGCCAACAATTCCTTTATAAGCATTCATCTAAATGCCTTCCTAAAAATGTTACCTAATTTTGGTCTCTAAATGTTGGGTATTCATTCATATATAGAAATATTGTAGATGTGTGGGTCAACTGTTCCTGATTGCATGTATAATATTATTTATATACATATGAATATACATGTACTTTGCATTTGAATATAATCGTCAAATGAGCCCCACCTTTCTTTCTGGAATTGATACTGAATGTGGAAAAAGACTGCCAGGCTTCATATTCTGTTACCAGAATAGTCATTTGGTTCAATCATACAAATGTCCAGTCACATATTAGGCTTACTACCAGTATCAGATAGATATTCAAAAATATTTCTATTAATAATTGAATAAATATCACATTAGAGAAAATCTAATAGAATAAATAATCTTCTTGTGGATTAGGAGCTGTTTGCATTGTGACTACATAGTTCTACGATCCCAATTGTGAGATGGTGTCATTTGTGGCTGCAGATAATGAGAGAATGTGTGTTGAAATCACTAACCTTTTAGCTAATCAATGTTCCTGGGACATTTTTCTTTCATGAGCAGAGGTTTCCTGTACTTTTCTGTCTTTGACACTCATCTCATCTCATATTCGATTTTCATGTCTTTGGGATTTATCGAATGTTTTCCAGTTGTTTGCCTCAATACAATATGTATACTTTGATGGGATATTGGCTTCACATTATTATACTTCTATGTTAGGTCAGTATAGATTTCATTTCTGATGTGTTCTGTATTATCCCACATGTCATTGAAAAATACAGGAAATTCTCATTGTTGACAATTATGAAGGCATACTAAGATTTAAAATTACAAATATATAAACGTTGTCAATACTTTTCAGGTTTACAAAGAAAACTTTGTTCCAAACTTTCAATTGAAAAATGCAAACTTCAGCACTTGCGCATGTTTGGTGTGTTTACTCCTGATAGGAGGTAATTGATAATATTAAAAAAAAAAAAAAAACTGAACTGCCAACTGTACTGGGGTAGATGAGCAAATTTCATATGGAAAGAAGAACGATGTGCTCAGACATCAGTTAAAAGATCTCAGAGGATTAGAAACACTGTTGAATTAAGAAAAAATCTTATAAATGTTTACAAAATTGACATAGTAACAATAAACTAAAAAGTAATATTAAATTAATGTGTAAAAGAGCCTAAAGGATAATATTGTGGTTATGTGGTATATTGTAGCATTTTTTATATTTTGAAATTGATAAACACATTTAAATAAAATATATATTAAAATAATAATTCTCTTTGTTAAATATTAACAGTTGGAAATATTAAAATCATGTTCTACAAACACCATGGAAAAATTATGGATAATTTTTCTCTATGTGCTTGAAATTAGCATTTCTTTATATAGTGGATAGCAGTGACAGATTTCCATATATGGCACATTCTCTCTATCCCAGGGATAAAGCTTAATTGATCATGATGCTTTATCATTTTGATGTGTTCTTAGATTCGGTTTGTGAGTATTACATTGCGTAATTTTTCATCAGTTTTCATCAGAGAAATTGCTTGGAGGTTCTCTTTCTTTGTTGGGTCTTTTGTGGTTTAATTATCAGATTAATTGTGGCTTCATAGAGGAACTTGGGTAGTGTTCCTTTTGCTTCTATTTTGTGGAATATTTTGAAGAGTATTGGTGTTAGGTATTCTTTGAAGGTCTGATGGAACTCTGAACTAAACCCATTTGCTCCTGGGCATTTTTGGTTGAGAGATTTTTGATGACTGCTTCTATATCTTTAGAAGTTATGGGACTGTTTAGATGGTTTATCAGATTCTGACTTAAGTTGACTATCTGCTATCTGTCTAGGAAATTGTCCATTACATCCAGATTTTCCAGTTTAATTGGATATATCCTTTTGTGGTTGGATCTGATGATTTTTTTGGATTTCTTCGCTTTCTTTTGACATGTCCCACTTTTAATTTCTGATTTTGCTTATTTGGATGCTGTCTCTGTGCCCTCTGGTAAGTGTGTCTAAGGATTTATCTATTTTGTTGGTTTTCTCCAAGATCCAGCTCCTGATTTTGTTGATTCTGTCTATAGTTAGTTCTTTTTGTTCCTATTTTGTTGATTTCAGCCTTGAGTTTGATTATCTCCAGCCATCTGCTCCTCTTTGCTATATATGCTTCTTTTTGTTCTAGAGCTTTCAGGTGACTTAAGTGACTAGTGTATGCTCTCTCCAGTTTTATATTGGAGGTTCTCAGAGCTATTAGTTTTCTGTTTAGCAATGCATTCATTTTGTCCTATAATATTGGGTATGTTGTGACTTCATTTTCGTTAAATCCTAAAACGTTTTTAATTTCTTTATTTCTTCCATGACAAAGTAGTCATTGAGTGGAGGGTTCTTTATCCTCCACATGTTTGTGGGATTTCTATTTTTTGTTGTTGTTGTTCTGAAGACCAGTCTTAGTACATGGAGATCTGATAATTGAAGTTGGAGTGTAGACGTTCAGAAATGAAAGTTCTTGATAGGTTTACCCTCTGACGAGTATAAAGTTTCTTTCTGTCTTTTTTGATAACTTTAAGTTGAATGCTGATTTTACTTGATATTAAAATGACAACTGCAGTTTGTTTCTTGGGACGATTTGCTTGGACGATTGTTTCCCAGCTCTTACTCTGAGCAAGTGTCTGTCTTTGTGCCTGAGGTGAGTTTCATGTAAGCAGCAAATTTCTGGGTCCTGTTTACATATCCAGTCTGTAAGTCTATGTCTTTTATTGGGGAATTGAATCCATTGATATTAAGAGTTATTAAGGAAAAGTGATTGTTGCTTCATGTTATTTTTGTTATTGGGTGTAGAATGATGTTTATGAGATGATCTTCTTTTTGTTTTGTTAAAAGAATTTTATTTTCATGATTTTTCTGGGGTGTAGTTTCCTTTTTTGTTGGAGTTTTCCATTTATTATCCTTTGAAGGGCTAGATTTGTGGACAGGAATTGTGTAAAATTGGTTTTGAAAAGGAATATCTTGTTTTCTCCATCTATGATAATTGAGTGCTTTTCAGGGTACAGTAGCCTTGGCTGGCATGTGTGTTCTCTAGGGGTCTGAATGAGATGTGCTCAGGATTTTCTAATTCTTATAGTCTCTGGTGAAATGTCTGCTGTAATTCATATATATATATATATATATATATATATATATATATATATATATATATATATATATATATATATATATTGACCCTTTTCCTTGAATGCTTTTAATATTCTTTATTTTGTACATTTGATGTTTTGAATATTATTGATGGGAGGAATTTCTTTTCTGGTCCAGTTTATTTGGAGTTCTGTAGGCTTCTTGTACATTCATGAGCATCTCTTTCTTTAGGTTAGAGAAAATTTCTTCTATAATTTTGCTGAATATATTTAGTGTCACTTAAACCTGGAAATCTTCATACTCTTCTATACCTATAATCCATAGGTTTAGTCTATTCCTTGTGTTCTGGATTTCCTGGATATTTTGGGTTAGGACATTTTTGCATTTTGCATTTTCTTTGATTGATGTGTCAATATTTTCTATGGTATCTTCTTCAACTCTGATTCTGTCTTCTATCCCTTGTATTCTGTTGGTGATGATTGCATCTATGACTCCAAATCTCTTTCCTAGGTTTTCTACCTCGAGGATTGTTTCCATTTGTGATTTCTTTGTTTCTACTTCCATTTTTAGATCTTTGATGATTTGCTCTATACCTGTTTGTTTTGTTTTCCTGTAATTTTTAAGGCATTTTTGTGTTTCCTTTTCAAGGGTATCTACCTGTTTACCTGTGTTCTCTTGTATTTCTTTAAGGGATTTATTTGTGTTCTTCTTGAATTCCTTTATCAGCATTGTGAGATGTGATTTTAAAACTGAGAATTGTTTTCCAGTGTGTTGCGCTATCCAGGACTTGCTGTTCTGGAGAACTGTGTTCTGATGATGCCATGTATCCTTGGCTTCTGTTGGTATGGTTCTTGCACTTGCCTTTTACCATATGGTTATCTCTGGTGTTAGTTGGTCTTGCTGTATCTGGCTGGAGTTTGCCCCTCCTGTGTGCCTGTAAGCCTCTGTCAGGACTCCCAGAAGACAAGCTCTCTCCTGGCAGGACCCATTCACCGAAGGTTGTGGGACAGCCCTAGCTGCTGGATGCAGATGGTGACTGGAAGGACTCTGTCATAACTACTCTACCATTCCTGTGCTGTACGTACTCAGGGCCAGACCTAACTTGGACAATCACAGGATGGAAAATGCCAGTCTCACCTCGAAGCCCAGGAGTCAGAGCACTTCCTGGAGACCAGCTCTCACCTCGTAGTGCCAATGAATAGAGGAATGTGTGACAAGCCCAGCTCCCATGTGCAGATGGTTCCAGGAAGAGGACTTGATTTCAAAAGACTTAATACATTTATGTTTGATGTATAAATGCATTTAAATAATAAAAATTAAGAGTGTGTTATGTTGTTCACATGTGGTTTAAGTCTTTCTTTTTTTATTTAACAGTGGAATTACAACTCCAGGATTATTTTAGAAAAATCCTACTCAACAAGACTAAAATCTAATACAAGGACGACATTCAGAGATAAAAAAATCTTTATTGATTTCCACGAATACAAAATGTATCTTATCATAGTGCCCTATGCCTATGAATTCTTACATTGTAGAAAGCTCTTAGGATCTCTAATTTATGAGACTTATTTCAAGATATTTAGACCGAAATTTAGCATGTCTCAGATTACAAACTTTATTGTTATTGAAATTTTATACATCAAACATCTCCCTTAATCACCATTATTCCTTATTTTAGAACAGGCACAAGAAAACATGAATTTTTTCTGGTAATGTTTTTTGCTACTGATGAGATCAACAAAAATCCTTACCTTTTACCCAACATTTGGTATTCTCCATCGTTTTTGACCACTGTGAAGATACATTGAGAGTTCTTGACATTATACTTTCTATGCAAACCAAACAAATTGTGGATTTTATTAATTATAACTGTGGAGAGGGAATTTGTGAGGTAGGCCTTACAGGACCATCATGGAAAACAACCTTAAAACTGGAGATTAATTCCAGAAGTCCAAAGGTAATAATATGTGGCACTGAATGAGTTAAAAACTTTTAAATTCTATTTGCATGTGCTTACAGAAAAAACCTGGACAGGATGCATTTATGAGTGCACTGCTACATGATACACCCACACATTATCACACAGACTCGCCCACCCCACTTGATAATATATAAAATAATTATATATTAATAATTATTTCTATATATAACAAATAAGTAACCAGGACACAGATATTCTGGACAAACAGGCAATTTTTTTTTCTAGGACATTCAGACTTGTTAGAAATAGTCTAGAATCTAATAAGAATATTACATGATATCTCTACTATAATCTTACTATCCTTAATAGGATTTCTGGAAAGTGAGTAGTATTACTTGTATATGAGATCAATTATTCTAAAACTCATATTTCCTCATGTGGATGTTTTATCCTCTCTTTTAAATACTTTAGGTTTACTTTGGACCATTTAATCCTAACCTGAGTGACCATGACAAGTTGCCGTATGTCCATCAGGTAGCCACCAAAGACACTCATTTGTCCCATGGCATGGTCTCCTTGCTGCTTCATTTTAGATGGACTTGGATAGGACTGGTCATCTCAGATGATGACCAGGGCATTCAGTTTCTCTCAGATTTGAGAGAAGAAATACAAAGGCATGGGTTCTGTTTAGCTTTTGTGAATGTGATCCCAGAAACCATGAAGACATACTTGACAAAGGCTATGATATATGATAAACAAATTATGACATCTTCAGCAAAGGTTATTATCATTTATGGTGAAATGAACTCCACTTTAGAAGTCAGCTTTAGAAGATGGGAATATTTAGGTGCTCAGAGAATCTGGATCACAATTTCACAATGGGATGTTATCACAATTAAAAAGAAATTCAGCCTTAATTTCTTCCATGGTATTGTCACTTTTGCACACCACAGAGGTGAGATTGCTGAATTTAGAAATTTTATGCAAAGTACAGACACTGGCAAGTATCCAGTAAACATTTCTGATTCTATACTGGGGTGGAATTATTTTAATTGCCCAATCTCTAAGATCCGCAATAAAAAGGAACATTTTAAATTCAACAATACATTTGAATGGACAGCACTGTACAAATATGACATGGCCCTGAGGGAAGAAGGTTACAATTTGTATAATGCTGTGTATGCTGTGGCCCACGCCTACCATGAACTCATTCTTCAACAAGTAGAGAATCAGGCACTAGCAGGATACAAAGGAATATTTACTGACTGTCAGCAGGTGAAGTTTCTTACATTTCATGATGCTTAGATATATCAATATGATCTTTTAAATGGATCCAGACAAACACTTCTACATTTGTAAGAGATTATTCTCTCAATGGGCAGATTTCTACCATGCAAAACTCTCTAATAAATATTTTACATGGATGAACATCCTGCACAAGGAAAACATTTAATAGGGAACAATAACTTTTTCATGATATCAGCGAGTTTTGTGAAAACATGTCTCAATACTTCACCAAATGATTTCAAAAGTTAAAATAGGAGCCAACGGTTTCATAATAAAAGCCTTAAGTGATGACTAGACTAGAATATTTTTCTAAAGAGTAATTTGTCAAGAATCAATACATGTGCTGTAGCTAATAGTTACTCATTTAAATTAACAAAACCACAAATGATTAAGACTATATATGTTATTAAGTTACAGTTTATCACATATTGTTTTATTGTCTGTACATTAAAGACTAACAGCCATTCTTTATTTTCACACACATCCAGAATTCCCCTTCATTTGTACATATGTGACTACATTTTCAATAAAGTATTTTGGACTAACATGAACACACACACACACACTCATACACATTCACACACACTATGTTACTTGTAATATGCTAATCATTTTTCTAGCACATTTTACCATCAAACATTAACATGGAATATTATATAAATTTTCAGTATCGTTTGGGGTTTATTCTATTTTACTACATGGGATTACTTCAATGCAGCTGTCTTTTGTGAAAGTCATTAAGGAAGTAGGGAACATTCTCAATGTTGCTTTCCCTTTACTGATATGCATATGTAAGCATCTAATGATGAATCTCATTTAGGTGTCTTCCTTGCTGAAGACCAGAGTGTTTACTAATCTTGTTGGAGAACTGGTGAACATGAATCATAGGGAAAATCAGTGTGCAGATTATGACATTTTCATCATTTGGCATTTTCCACAAGGCTTTGGATTAAAAGTGAAAATAGGAAACTATTTTATTTGTTTCCCACAGATGCAACAACTTCACATATCTGATGATGTAGAGTGGGCCACAGGAGGAAATTTGGTATGTATACTATAAATTTTAGTTGTTTTCAAGATATATACATTTTTAAATATGAGGCACTGAAATAATATCTCTGTGGTTATGACCAATTGCTACTCTAGCAAAAGACCATGCTCAGTTACAAGCACCAAAATCTGATACCTCCCAACTCCATGTAAATCTCATCATAGAGATAAAAAGCCTCTGGATTCCATTTTCAGGTAGACCCATATGCTAATTCTCCGTATGCTACTGGAATATATATATATTTTCTAATTTTCTAATTCTGTAACAACATATTTATAGCCTAATTAAATATAGCATGTGTTCATTAACAGAAATCTTTCTCCAGATTCAAGGTTTCCATTTTTATTTATGTGTATTTTATTGGTTATTTTATTTACTTACATTTCACAGTTTATCCTACTTCCCGATATCCTCTCTTCTGTGGGGGATTGCCTTATCTGGAATCAGTGGGAAGGGAGCCTCTTGTTCCTGTGCAGGTTCAATGCCCCCGTATAGGGGTATGCTAGAGTGATGAGGCAGGAGTCTCATAAATGCAGGGAAATGAAGGAGGGATAAGAGATTGCTATTGTCAAGTTATTGTTTTAAACATTAATTTTATGACAGTTTTATATAACATATCTTGTTCATATTAATCAAAGAACTTTTTCTTGATTTACCCTACATTCTTTCTCCACAAACCTCACTATTCTGATTTTTTTAAGTTATAAATCATGATAAAAAGAAAACTGATGCCACAGAAACACTCCTTTTGGGTTTATCAGTTTAGGAAGTAAAAGTTTTAAATTGCTGCAACCTGAAAGTTACGTATATAATATTACATGATGTAGAAAATATCGTACTTCATTCGGTGTACTGCAGGGAATTACAAAATAATTATGTGCCTGAAATTGTTAAGAAATACTGGTTAACAGAGGAATGTTTATAGCCATATCTGTTAATGTCCCATATGAAAATCTATAGGTTATTATACATATTATGGATAAATGAACCACACACACATGCACTCTCTCTCACACACATTTATGCATATTATATATTTATATATTATCTCAGGTTCCGTCCTCCTTGTGTAGTGTGCCATATACTGCTGGATTTAGGAAAATTCATCAGAAAGAAACACCAGACTGCTGCTTTGATTGTGTTCAGTGCCCAGAAAATGAGGTTTCCAATGAAACAAGTACATGCTTGCATGTAGAAAGAAATGCTGAATGTGAATCCTTCCCTTTCCAAGCTAGAAATATGATATGGCCTACATGGAAACTGAAGTTGTAAAATCTCCATGTTTCGGAACTTAATCAGTTAAATAATGTCAACTTCTTTCGGACCTAGCAAATAACTTGCAGTATCTTTTACAAACAATAAATTTTTCTCTCACAATATGCTGCTCACTGATTTTTACTATGCAGGACAAACTATGAGGCATAGAGAATCAAGAATGAAAATATTCCTTTTGCAAACAGTACCTGTATGAGAAAGTATATGTTCTGGTTTCTATAGGAGATACTGAAAAATAGCTCTCCCAAAAATCTAAACATGTACATAATGCATTTCTTCAACTGAGATCAATAACTATATATTCATACTACACTTGTCTGTGAATAGCGAAATTATGGTTTGAAGAATGAAAAAAATCTGAGATCATGCATATTATAATTCA
This sequence comes from Apodemus sylvaticus, assembly GCF_947179515.1. Lineage (NCBI taxonomy): Eukaryota > Metazoa > Chordata > Mammalia > Rodentia > Muridae > Apodemus > Apodemus sylvaticus. The sequence continues at coordinate 8,241,658 of NC_067493.1, read as the reverse complement.
TGCTTTTGTTCTTTATTTTAATGCATATTTTTTCAATTTCATAATCTATCATGGTGTTTTATTTCACCATAAGACATAGGTTAATAGAGAGCAATCTTAATTCAGTTGTCCCTGCAGCAAGTAGGAATGGATGAGATGTTCTACAAAAATATTTATTGATATATCCTCTCAATAATACAAATACATAATTATTAACTAAATAATTATGATATCTTAAAAGGTTTTATTGTTTTCGCCAGCAGATATGGAACAGTGTATGAGGTGTCCAGATGATAAGTATGCCAACCTGGAGCAAACCCACTGCCTCCAAAGCGCTGTGTCATTTCTGGCTTATGAAGATCCACTGGGGCTTGCTCTAGGCTCCATTGCTATGTCCTTCTTGGCTATCACAATTCTAGTATTAGTCATTTTTGTAAAGTACAAGGATACTCCTATTGTGAAAGCCAATAAGCTCATTCTCAGCTATATCCTGCTCATCTCTCTAGTGTTCTGTTTTCTCTGCTCATTGTTTTTAATTGGGCATCCCAACCAGGCCACCTGCATCCTCCAGCAGACATTTGGAGTTTTGTTCACAGTGGCTGTTTCTACAGTTTTGGCCAAAACAATAACTGTGGTCATGGCTTTCAAGCTCACTACTCCAGGGAGAAGAATGAGAGGGATGCTGACATCAGGGGCACCTAACTTGGTCATTCCCATTTGTACCCTGATCCAAGTTGTTCTTTGTGGCATCTGGTTGGTAACGTCTCCTCCCTTTATTGACAGAGATATACAATCTGAACATGGGAAGACTGTCATTATTTGCAACAAAGGCTCTGTCGTTGCCTTCCATGTTGTCCTGGGATATTTGGGTTCCTTGGCTCTGGGGAGCTTCACTGTGGCTTTCCTGGCTAGAAATCTTCCTGACAGATTCAATGAAGCCAAGTTCCTAGCTTTCAGCATGCTGGTATTCTGCAGTGTCTGGATCACATTCCTCCCTGTCTACCATAGCTCCAGGGGCAAGATCATGATGGTTGTAGAGGTCTTCTCCATCGTGGCTGCTAGTGCAGGGTTGCTAGGGTGTATTTTTGTCCCAAAATGTTATGTTATTTTAGTTAGATCAGATTCAAATTTTTTACAGAAGACAAAAGATAAATTGCTTCATTGAAACTTTCATAGTATGAAAATGTTAGATAATACTCAACATATTATTTTCTTTATCTTAATGAAAGTAGAATTTAATCATAGAAAAATTTTAAGTAGTAAACAAATTTGAGCTTACAAATTAGACAGCACTTTCCATTGTGACATCAATTAAAAAAGTTTGGTGGATCATGGTTTCATTCATAAGTACACAGTCCTGACGATACTGAGAACTGGGAATCTCATTTGAGGGAGACTACCATCATTTTGAGCTGTGGTTTTGTGTGTAGGCCATTTACTTAATAAATGATTAATATAAGGTAATAGTTCCGAGTGTGGACACTATGCCAGTAGGTAAGTTGTTCTTGGATTTATAAGAAAAAGGACTGCAGACAGCATGGACATGAAGCCAGTAATCAAAATTATTCCACATGCATTCATGGAGTGCCTACATCCAATTTCATGCCTTGGCTACATTGAATATACTGTGACAAGTGTACATAAGTAAATAAAAGCTTTTTTCACATGTTTCCTTTGATCATGCTGGTTTTTGCAGCAATAGAATCTAAGATATCACCTTAGTGTAAAGTGCCTCTGTGTGGATTTGGAATATCATCGTTTCCTCGTGCAATTAAAGGTACTCCTTTGAATAGAAAAACAAGAGTGAATGTTAGCAGAGTGTGAAGCAGAGTGACAGTATTGCATATGACAACACAGAATTGCTTGAGTTAGTAGTAGCTTTAAATTATAATAGGAAGACATTAAGAATATCAAATAACATAAAAAAGAATCAAACATCTAGTGAAATGGACAATCAGCTGAGTTACCAGCTCACTTTGACTTTTTTTGGTTTGTTTCAGAAAAAGAAGATGAGACACTTGTCAAAGAATTATATTTTTATTCAACTGTAATTTGTTGTCATTTTTTAAGTTCAAGGAAGTCAGTTTGTTTCTACATACCATTTTTGCCATTTCGTGCAATTTGATTCAATGGCAGAAAGTTCTCATACCATGCAAATAAGACAGTCTTCTGCATCTTAATGTGTCCTATGATAGCACATTTGCTTATCATCTCTGAAAGAACTATTACTACAAAAAAAATCACATACCAACTATAAAATGCTAGAACAACATTTGAACTTGATTTTCTTCAGCTAGATATTGTGCTCTTTCTATCCTCCATTTTCCATTGCCACCAACAGCACAGACAAAATGGTTGAAACTCTTATGCCTATCTGACAAGTGAGAGAGCATTAAAGATTAAAATCAGATGGAAGAATGAATGGGGCAGACTGACAGTACCTGAACTGTAACTGCATGCTGTTTTGTAATGGATACGGCACTGGCTGTGAGAGTTGTTTTTAAGTGTGCAATCCTTGAACCATTACTCCTCTCTTCGTTCATTTAGCACACACCCAATTTTTAACTGAATCCTTTGTCCTTTACACATGTAGTTCCTAAACTTCTTTTTACATTTTGCATTTTATGCCTCTGATTATTTGGAGTTGGTAAAATCCCTTTCCTCTCCTTTAGGCTTCCATGATGTCCACCTTACTGTGTCCTTTGCCTTCTAGAGGCTACTCAGTCAAATGAAGTTCCATTTGTTAATGGTTTATCTTAGTGTCTGAATTACTGATGTTCTGTTTAGAAGTCTGTTTCTTGTGCCAGGACTTTCAAATCTGTTACACTATTTCACTTCTATCGGGTTCAGTATATCCAGTGTTATTTTGAGGTCCCAAAGTGTCTGTATATACAATTAACTCAAAGAAATCAGGGGCCTTAATCTACTCAAAGGGTAAACAGGATGATAAAGAAATTAGGGAAATTACACCCTTCACAATAGTCACAGAAAATATAAAATAACTTGGTGTGACTCTAAGCAAGGAGATGAAAGATCTGTATGACAAGAATTTCAAATCAGTTAAGAAGGAAATTGAAGAAAACCCCAGAAGATGGAAAGATCTCCACTGCTCATGGATTTTCAGGATTCATATGATCCTGCCAATGGCCTTCTTGCCAACAGTAATGTACAGATTCAATGCAATGCCCATTAAAATCCCAACTCAATTGTTCATAGAGTTAGAAAGAGCTATTTTAAAATTCACTCAGGGTAACAGAATACCCAGGATAGTGAAAACAATTTTCAACAATAAAAGCAATTCTTTGGGAATCACCTTTCCTGACCTCATGCAGTAATACAGAGCAATAAGGATAAAAATAAATTGTATGTTATGAATACAGAGACAGGCAGGTAGATCAATGGAATAGAACTGAAGAACCAGAAATGGACCCACACATCTATGGACACTTGATCCTTGAAAAAGGAGCTAAAACCCTAGTTCAACTGGAGGTCAACAGGTAGAAAAGTGCATATTGACCCATTATTATCTCCCTGTACAAAGCTCAACTCCAACTGGATCAAACACCTCCAAATAAAACCAGACACACTGAATCTAATACAATAGAAAGTGGGGAAGAGCCTAAAGCACATGGACATAGGGGAAATTTTCCTGAACAGAACACAAATGGCTTGTGCTCTAAGAGAATCAACAAATGGGACCTCATAAAGCTACAAAGCTTCTGTAAGGCAAAGGACACTGTGAATAAAACAAAATGGTAACCAACAGATTAGGAAATGATCTTATTCAATCGTACATCCAACAGAGGGCTAATATGAAATATATACCAATAACTCAAGAAATTAGACTCCAGAGAGTCAAATAACCCTATTAAAAATATGGTACTAAATTAAATAAAGAATTTTAACCTGAGTAATATAGAATGGCCTGTAGAGAATAACAGAAAGAAATGTTCAACATCCTCAGTCACCAGGAAAATGCAAAGCAAAAACATCCTGAGATTCCACCTCACACCAGTCTGAATGGCTAAGATCAAAAACTCAGGTGACAGCAGATGCTGGGGAGGATGTGGAAAAAGAGTAACACTTCTCCATTGCTGGTGGGAGTGTAAGCTGGTACAACCACTCTGGAAATCAGTCTGGTAGTTCCTCGGAAAATTGTACATAGTGTTACCTGAGGGCCCAGCTATACCACTATTAGGCATGTACTCAGAAGATTCTCCAATATATAATAAGGCAAATTCTCTACTGTGTTCATAGCAGCAATATTTATAATAGCCAGAAGCTATTCTGTAAAGACCCCAGATGTCCTTCAACAAAGGGATGGATACAGAAAATGTGGAACATTTACACAATGGAATACTATTCAGCTATTAAAAACAATGAATTAATGAAATTCTTAGGCAAATGGATGGAACTAAAAAATATCATCCTGAGTGAGGTAACACAATCACAAAATAACACAAATGGTATGCATTCACTGATAAGTGGATATTAGCCAAAATGTTCAGAATACCCAAAATACAATTCATAGACTAATGATGCTCAAGAAGAAAGAGACCAAAGTGTGGGTGTTTTGTTCCTTCTTAGAAAGAGGAAGAAAATCCTCATAGGAGGAAATATAGAGATGAAGTGTGGAGGAGCGACTGAAGGAAAGACCTTCCAGAGACTGCCCCACCTGGGAATCCATCCGGTATACAGTCACCAAATCCAGACACTATTTTGGATTCCAAGAAGTTTTTGTTGACAGGTGCCTGATATAGCTGTCCCATTAGGGGCTCACCCAGTGCCTGACAAATACAGAGGCAGAGGCTTGCAGCCAACTCTATGACTGAGCATATGGTTCCCCCTGGAGGAGCTAGAGAAAGACCTGAGGAAATGAAGGGGTTTACAACCCAATAGGAAGAACAACAATATGAGCCAACCAGAACTCCAAGGGCGTAAACCACCAACCAAGGAGTTCACATGGAGGGACCCATGGCTCCAATCATATATTTAGCAGAGGATTGCCTTGTAGGATACCAATATGAAGAGAGACCCTTGTGCACTGTGAAGCCTCGATGCCCCAGTATAGAGCAATGCCAGGATGATGAAGTGGGAGTGGGTGGTTGGGGGAAACACTCACATAGAAGCTGGGGGAGGGTGGAGTGGATAGGGGGTTTTATGAGGGGATAACAGGAAAGATGATAACATTTGAAATGTAAATTAAGAAAATATCTAATAAAAATTCAAAAAAGAAGTACTTTTTACTTTTAAATTTTAAATATAATTGCATCATTTCCCCCTTTCAATCAACCCTTCAATCCTTCCAGTGTATATTCCTCAAACATTCTCATATTCATAAACACTCTCATAGTTACAGTGTCCATTTATGAATGTTATATATATATATATATATATATATATATATATATATATATATATATATATATAATAGGTCCTGCATAGAGAATATAGCATAATTTATATGTAAAATATTTCATGACTGATTTCTTGATGTTGGATTACCTACCGGAAATGTCTTCTACTGGATAGATTATTTTTCCCAATTTCAGAATTCAATGGTGGTCTGTAGTTTTCTGCATATGGTTGAGTCCTCATTAAATTCAACACATCTATGGCAGTCTGTCTATCAATGTCACCCATTTTCCATTTTACTTTAGCATGCCAAAAATATGAGACATCATGGAGGCCATCCTTCCAGCATTTATAGGAAAATATTCTCAAATAAATTGTCCTGTTCCTCTGGCTCATGCAACATTTTCAACTTCTACTTTCATCCGTAAGCTTTCAGTTGTATTGTAGATGAAGAAAATAGGGAGAGACACCAAACAATCTCTTATTCTCTGAATGTTGTTCTCGTTGGTTCCCCATAATGATACTCATTGATTTCAATCCATATTTTTCTTAAGAGGGGTGAGAGCTGCAGTGTACTGTGGGTATAAGGATAAACATTTACAATGTAGTTAGGAATCATTTTGGTTTAGTAAAATGGCAGTAGCAGAATCTCTTTTATTATCCATGACTTCTCTAGCACTAAAGAGTTGCCTAGGTTTCCAAAAATGCTTTGAATTCCTCCACAAAGCCGAAAATATTCCTAAATCATTTTGATCCATACTTGTGACAAAATATCAATACAAGATAAATATCCAACAAAATTTGATATATGCATGTGTTCTAGGACTTTGTTTATAAATACTACCTAGGACAAAATTGTGTTTCATGAAGAACCAATGGATACCAAGAGAGAATTGTATTAAGAACTTAAAGCCATTCATACCAAAACCAGTTTCCATTGTGAAGTGGTCACTTCATTAATCACAGGACAAAGAGGCAGATTATGTTTCCAAGACCAGCCTGGTTTATAGAGTATGTTACAGGACTGACATTTCTAGGAATGTGTAATGATGGCATGCCGTATAGTGCTAGGGGTCATGACTCAGGTTTTTCTGATAATAAAGCAAACTTACATCCATTGGGAGAACATTCAATCCCATAGTGGCCTTTTCAAGGTATTTATAGAACAGTTGCTCATAAATGTTTGGAAACCCAGACTGCAGGAGGGCAGAGTCTAGTTGCAACATCATACTTGTCCCTCAGTCTCTGTTCTTTTCAAGACAAGCTTTGTCTTATCCCCTTCCCAGGACTTGCTCAGCACCTAACACCACTGGAGTGACAGGAAACAACCACACTTCTAATCTTTCCCTCTGAGATGCTAAGTTAAAGTATGTGTCTGACTTATTGGAATGAACAGATGTATTTGAGAATTAATTCATCTCCATCAGCAGAAACCATGTGACATGGTTTTGTTAGTTTCTAGGGGAATGAGGCCTAAGGTACTTTACGTGTAAAATTGAGGTCTTCGGTCCCCTTGGACTTGAGTTTTCTACAGGGTGACAAATATGAGTCTGTTTATATTCATCCACATGCAGACATCCAGTTCGACCAGCAGCAGTTGGTGAAGATCCACTGCTTTCCTCTTAGAATTATTTTGGCATCTTTTAAAAAATCAATTGTCTGCTGTGCCTTCCCCCCTCAGCTCTCTGAGCAAGAATTTCCTGACCTCAGTTAACCACAACCCTCCCCCACCTGGGGTGGAGCCCTCAGACCAATGTGAATCCCATTGTTCTCCAAGAACCTGCCACATTCTGAGAGACACCAGCAGTCACATGATGCCAGCTTTCTGCAGAACAAGGAGAACCAGTGCTGCAGACTTGATTCCAACATTTAGGCAAAGGATCTTCCCTCACCTATTTATTTGGAGACCCCCAATAAACTTTGAGACTTTAGCAGGAAAACTTGTCTTGGCTCTTTCTATCTCTCACCACCCTGTTTCTATCCCCAGCTTTCCTTCTAGGTGACCTGGTAACCTGTGTGAATGTAGCCGTGGGCAGCTAAAGTCTGCAACTGTACAGTTTTATTTCTTGCATTTTTATTTTAATCCATTGATCATCCTGTCTGTTCCTATACTAATACCACATATTTTCATTACTTTAAGCAACATTAAACAGCTTGAAATCAGATTGTGAGAGCTTTATACATGCTTCTTTTTTTCAGGATTGTAGGTTTATTTGAAATGCTGATTTTTACATGACCAAAATTTTCCTAGTGATAGCTATTGAAAATATTAAACATTTCTCTTGAATTTTCCAATTTAATTGAGTACAGAATTTTAGTGCATGCCTTCATGATTCTTAGAGTTATTTGGTGCTTCTTCTGATGCCACTTTTCACACCTGGTATTATTAATGTGGATTTTCTTTCATGATCTTTTATTTAGAATGGCTAAATGTTTGACTGTCTTAAGATATTTTAAAAAACAAACTCATTTTTCTTTTAATATTTGTGTTCTTTGGTTCTATCTGATTTATTTCCCCCTTATGCTGATTATGTTTTTATAATATACTCCTCTTATGATTCTTGAGTTCTTTTTTGTTCTAATGCTTTTAAGTGTGCTGTTAAGTTATTCTCAGTGTAATGAAGGTTCTTCTTATCCCAGCTTTATTTTGTCCCATAAGTTTCAGTATGTTTTATATTATTTTTTTGTTAATTATAGGAAATATATAATTTCATTTCGTTTTTTTCTGTTTGTCTTGCTCTAATACAAAAATTGATCCACTTACCTGAGTTTGAAAGGTTTCTGTATATTCTATTTTTTCTGATACTCTGTAATTATATATGCCAGACTGTTAATATATATGGTTTTTCAAATGTCCTGTATGTGTAGGGATTGGTTTTATGACTGGGTAAATGGTAAATTGAAAGAATAATCCATGCATAAAAAGAATAATATTTGTTCTTTTGTGATTATTTGTAATGTTCTTTATATATTTGTTAGGTCATTTTGTTCAAAAGCATCCATTACCTATAGTATTTTTTATTTACACTTTTTTCTTAATGACAATTCTATTGCTTAGAATAAATGTATTGAAGTCTACTGCTATCAATGTGTGAAGGTCAAAGTGTGATTTAAGCTTTACCTGTGTTTCTTCTACAAAAATGTGTATCCTTGTGTTTGTGGCAAAAAATATGAGAATCAAAGCAATTTGATGAATATGTAGTATAAACATATTCATTTGTATAAACAAATCTTTATATCTAATGATTTGTTTTCAATTCAAGTCTAATGTGTTACCAATGGAATGTTTCCACCAGTTTGCTCCTTAGGTCCATTTGTGTCAAAGTTTTTCTAACATTTCATTCTGAGGTAATATTTATCTTTGTATTGATGTTTGTTAATTGTAAGCAGCAGAAGGATGCATTAGATGAAGAAAGTATATGAAAATATGCAATACTACTTCATAATAAAATGAAGGCTGCTAGTAGAGATCTGTGTGAATTACCTAAACATTACTGTTTACAGGAATAAATATTGTTACATAGCCAACATTTATAATTTTGACATTTTTTAAAATAGTGCTTAGTTTTTACTTCAAGTTTTCCAATTATGGAGAATTGCATAAGTATGACTGGTATAGTAAGTATCCCAAATAAAAGCATAGTTGAAATAGGAAGTTAATGCAACCTCACTTTTGGGAAAGGGTAGGTAAACAGAGACCAAATAATATATTGAGTATAAAAGTTTTATACAAAATCTTACAAAATATTTCAATATGAGAAGCAGTACATGTAGGGGTATGTTATAGCTTATGCAAAATTCTTATGAATTTCTCTGGAAGTAAACATGAGTGATCATACCACATAGGTATATTTCTATCAATGTCTTCTTGTTTATGATTAATTATAATATGCAAAATGGCATGAATCTTGCATTTGCATTTAACAAAGGAGTAAAACTTATCATATAAAAGTAAGTTATTTTGCATTCCAAAAATGGATATTCATTATTTGTTAATTATTGCCATGTAAACTGCATTCTTAAAATTTTATCAGTGAAATTCAATGAATATCCATGTTAAAAATAAATATTTAGAATAAAACTGGCAAACCAATCTAATAAATGTTTAAGTAAATAGAACTTATGCAATGCAGAAATACTGAAAAAATGGACGCTATAACACACATAAGATTTGTGAGTCTACTGTTCTCATATTCATATTACAATTTAGATGACAGACATGAAGACTTTGCACACACATAAGAAATGTCCTCCAACCCACAAGTATATGTTCTTGTTAACAATAATTGAGAATAAAACAGGAGGGGTCATCATTTCAAACTAAAGACTGACTGAGTAAATTCAACAGGTTTGAGTCTGGGTGTAACACTGTGTGTCTTTTTATCAGTGTGTGTGTATGTGTGTGTGCATGTTTGCACATTTTTCACAAAGAATGTTGGAGAGGTATTATTTGGAAACTGAAAAAAAATGAAGGACTTGGTAACAGGTGTGTCATGTGAAGCTGGTAGTAAGAAAATATAGGACAAAATATCATTCTTGAATTGGAAATTTAGCACGCACACAAAATGTCATGAAGGGAAAGGAGGTTGATGAACTGAGCAATGAGTCAGTAAAAGATGGGCAAAAGATTTAACAGATAATGGTGAGGGCAGTACACATATCAGCAAAGCCCATGCTATATTCATGTTAGTGTGTTGTAATGAAACCCAAAATAATGTATGGTATTTACAAAATACATAATAATCATTAACTAGAAAAATATATATCCTAAATCTGAACTACCAGAAATTTCACTTGCAGTCTTTTTTTCTTTCCCTTATTGGTTATTTTATTTATTTATATTTCACATATTATATCCATTCTCAGTTTCCCTTAGGCAAACCACTATGCCATCTTTTCCCCTCCTGATTGTATGAGGGTACTTCTATCCACCCTTGTCCTCTTGCCTCACGGCCCTAGCATAAACTTACAGTGGGGAATTGAGCCTTCACAAGTCCAAGGACCTCCCCTTTCACTGATGCAAGATAAGGTCATCTTCTTCTAAGTGTGCACCTCAAGCCATTACTCTCTCGGTGTGTAAACTTTAGTTGGTGGTTTAGTCCCTTGGATCTTTGGGTGTGTGTTTGGTTTGATTTTGCTGTTTGTCCTATGGAGTTGCAAACCCCTTAAGATTCTTCAGACCTTCCCCTAATTCCTTCATTGGGGTCCCTGTGTTCAGTCTGAAGGTTAGCTGCAATAATCCGCATCTCTATTGGTCAAGCTCTGGCAGAGCCTCTGAGGGGACTACTATGTGAGGTTCCTGACTGCAAGTGTTTCTTGTAACTATAAATGGTGACTTGGTTTGGTGTCTGTATATGAGATGGATCTCCAGGAGGGGCAGTCTCTGAATGGCCTTTGCTTCAGTCCCTGCTCCACTCTGTGTCTGTATTTCCTTTAGACAGGAGCAATTATGGGTTAAATTTTTTGAGATTGGTGGGTGGCCCCATCACCTACTCATAAAAAATTACTTTACTTAGTATTAGTATGAAAAATTTCTCGTTTACTTCCCTCTATATACAAGTCTCAGTACTCTAGGACAGCTTATCCCAGAACCAGAAGTGTGCACATTGAAAACATTGACTTTTAAGTGTAAATCAATATCTAGTGCAGAACGCTAAACTTGTTTGTCTCATTAAAACACATAATAGGACATAGCATCACCAAAACCAATGGTTTGCCTACATATGCTCTGATTTCTTTCAGTCCAAATCTACTGGAAAATGGTTCATGATCGTACAGTCTTCACAAAAGTCTTCAGTGATCAGTTTTCATTCTAAAGTGCAAGCAAGAAGAGAGGTGTAGAAAGATTTTATAAGAAAATTTTGCACATTAGAGTACAGTATTGCTTCACAGTAACTATCTGTGTGTAAGATACTAAGAAGATATTTCTACACAATTCCACACAGCCACTATTGCTGTGTAAAATGAGCAAAAACAATGTAAGAAAACAAAGATGATGTAGAATAAATGGATCTGCCCAAGTTATTACACTGAAAAAATATCAGGAACAGGGAGGAAAATAGTAAGTTGGAATTCAAATATTAAGATTACTTTCTCATTAGCAATGAAGACTTAGAAGGTAGAGACCAGGGAGCTAATCCGCCAATGACCGGAGGTCACATGTGGGGACCCATGGCTCTACCTGGATATGTAGCAGAGGCTAGCCTTTTCTAGCATCACTGGAAGAGTGGCCCCTTGGTCGTATGCAGGACAGATGACCAAGAGTAGGGGAATGCTAGTATGCTGAGCAGGAGTTGGTGGGTAGGCAGGGGAGCACTCTAATAGAAGCTGAAGAGGGGGGAAGTGATGGAGGGTTGTTGAGGAGAAACATGAAATGGGGACAAAACTGGAAATGTAAATTAATAAAAATAACCAATAAAAAGAAAGAAAGGAATAAAGAAAGCACACAGCATTTTCTCTGGATCTGGTTGAACCTTTAAAATCAACGTTTCATCACATAAACTAAGAACTGTATAATTTGGGACAGAGCAGAATTATATACATTTCTGATTTGGTCTGTTTATTGATCCTGAAGAAAATGTAAGCACAAGCCTTGTTTAGATAATCTGTTCATGTCACTGGTATGATGTAGTATATACTGTACATGGTCTGTGGATCTCAGTGACTATAAATATGAGACTGCCTCTCCCTTATTTGGACATTGTAATACAAAGTCCTGTCTGTCCCAAGTAGCTATCATTGTACTATTACTGGATGTCTCAATGTGAATCCTCAGATACAATCCAATGACATAATTTCTAACTGTGTCCTCATAATTAATTACCTTATTGAAACTTTCTAAGGATCAAATTTGAACAAAAATGCTTCATTCCAGGCATTTAAAACATAAGTGGTATCATTAAAACTGAGAACGAATTATTCTATTTATCTACCTGTGTTTATTACATGTGCGGTGAACACCAGTTGCACAGCCCCAGGGAAGAGAGTGTTAAAGCAGTCTCCAAGGCTCTGGAGCAATCTGAAAAAAAATAATCATGGATGTGCAACAAACTATCCTTTTGCAAAGAGAAATAAAAGGAGGCAGAAATTTAATGTGTTGATAGGTGTGGCACTTAATAATCCACACAGTCCAGATTTAAGGCAGGCAGAACAAATATGTTGATCTTTATGGTAGTCCTCTTCCTCCTTAACATTCCACTTCTTATGGCCAGTTACATTGATCCCAGGTGCTATTGGAGAGTAAATCTGAGTGAAGTCAAAAATGAAGATTTGGGTTTCACTTGTTCCTTCATCCTAAGAGCATTTCAGACACCTATGAAGAAAGATTATATCAACCAGACTCTGAATGTCCTGTAAGTGCATTTGTATTTTCCATATAAGTGACATATAGAATGTTTCTTGTGTGGTTTGAGGATGAATATTAGAGACGTCCATGAGTCTTCTGTCCTGTTGTTAAGTCTGAACACAAAGAAACAACCTTAGCTCTTTAATAGATTCAATGTCATTTTCCCCAGTGAAGCCTGCAAGCTGAAGAAAATAGGATTATGTAACCGAATCTTTACATAAAGCCCTCCTATTAAAACTTTATATTGCACTCTACACAGTAATACCTATTTGAAATTGGTGACATATTTCATTGTGTTTTACCCAAAGTAAATGCAAATAAATGGATTCTAAACTTTGCTCAAAGTCCTTCTATCATAGAGCATATGCTGGTTCCAGGAATATTCATGGCACACATAGTTGTCAAGAGCCTTATATGTATAGAAACTTACTCCCTCACATTTATTGCATGTGATCAGATCACTTCTTGCCTTGTAAACTTCATCAAGTTTGGAAAGAGAAGATCTTTATACTCAGAAATTCATACTACTTATGAATGCCTGGATGTATATTTTTGTATGTATATGAGCAAGGAATATTTAGGTCATTAGAGGGCAAGATGTCCAAGTGTTTTAAAAGATAATCGAAAAGCACAGTGGCTTTTTGTTTCATACAGATTTTGTAATATCTCTGGATCTATATCATGTTCTGTTTGGAATTCCCTCTTTAGAGTAAAACATATTTGGAACATATTGATCCAATGATATGTTTATATTCTTTGAATAGTGAGGTTATTAATAACAGTACTGACTGATTATATCCTTTGTCCCTGGCATGGGTGGCAGTTGTGGTTTGTGTTTGTTGGGACATTTGAGAACAGTGATACAGGAGTTGTCTATTAGATTTTTGTCATTATTTAAGAAACAAGACTTCTATTTTCATATTTAATTTGGTGAATCTCTGAACCTTTAATGATATTTAAATATTATACGGCTTTTTTCAGTAATGTTAATAAATACAGGAGCAAATGGTAACATTTGTAAAAACAATGTGTGAATGGAACCCATTTTTGAGGATTGTTGATAGTTGCTTTTAAAACCAGTTATTTAGACTAATAGGCTACACAGACAGCTTCAGTAACTAATATTTCCTAAAATTTAGGGTTAGGATATATTTCAAGCATTGCATAAAGTCTATTTTCAAATTTCTTTTGAGTATTATATTATGAAGTACATAAAAGTATTATTTTGAGTAGTACATAAAATTACGTAAAAATTTTTAATTGTGGATTCTTGTGTGTGGTGATAAACAATATTCTAAAATAGGCTATTTACAGTGCATAGAATGAAAACAACACAACAACCCAATTTTTGTTGAAAACTTAATTGTATTCACCTCAAATTTAATTATTGAATATATAGGTGTATGTTTAGTGTTTATTGATAAGATTATATAAACTGGCAAGTATGAGACAGGAGATATTATTCTTTACATAAACATAAATGCAATAAAGTATTATTTCATTCCCACGGATTTGTGGTCCACTTTAAAAAATTCTGAACATATTCTTTACAATTTATACCAAAATCTCTTCTACATTATAAACAGATACTACTGGCACATTCAATATCACTGCAATTTCCTTATTTTCCTACTTCACTGTAGGATGCTCCTATTATTTTAATGTAATTGTAAATTTGATCAATGATGTTTCTTAGAGATTAATATGTAATGTGGAGAACTACCCAGAGTGAATACATCACATTCCTTTTTAAACAGAAAGTAGGTGAATGATATTTGTTTGGTGCAACAAGCCCTTAATCTCTGCACTAAGTACCGGACTCAAGTATACACCTGTGTATTTGATTCAAGGGTAATGTACAGCAAAGCAAGTTATAAAACACTTGGATACATTTTCTTCTTTTGGCCTACATAATCCTTGCTCAAGTACATACAAACCGACATAGACGTCTATCACTTACCAAATGCATGTTTGATATTTGAATTTATTTAAAACTAAGTCTTTAGAAAAAATTCCACAAAAGGCTGAAAAACAAAATTAACAAAATCACGATAGTTATGACTGGACATGGTAAGAACATTGGCCACTAATTGTAAGTGATAGTAAGTACAAGAAACAAATTTTGCTGCAGAGATACTATAATGCCCTGATAAATCATGTTTTCACTTCCGTAACAAATTCCATTAATTTCATAAGAAAAAAATGAGTAATTTCATAAACACAATGTTTCTCATAACAGGTATATTTAGGTTATTCAATAATTTTTAAATCAAGTCATGATTAATATTATTGTTTTGTCAATATCTCTGATTTTTTCTTTATTTTCTGATCAAGCACTTAAAAAGGGAGTTGGGAATGTTCTCTGTGGATGAGGTCAATACCATACCTTATTGTTGAGAGCCTCACTGTCATTAACTTTTAAAGTGTTTGCTATTATCCAAGTTTTCAAGTCAATCCAATCTCACAAAAATATCCATTTGTTTCCATCTTTAGAGGTCACATGCAAAACTTCCAATACATAATACACATCTATTGAGTACAAATGATCATGTATAGACATCTGTCTGTATTAAACACTGTACTCTTTTCCAGACAAACAACTAAAATCCACAAATATGCTTTGGCATTGGTCTTTTCAATGGATGAAATCAACATGAATCCTGATATTTTACCGAATATGTTTTTGTTTATATAACACATTTTTGGCCACTGTGATAGAGAATATGTAAACTATTTATTTAATGGAAAAAATTATAAGATTATGTCTAATTATGTCTGTAACAAAGACACGATATGTTCATTTCTGCTTACAAGACCTCAGTGGAAGTTATCATATCAATTGTCAGTAATCTTGGACCTCTTTTTATCCCCACGTGTGAGTAATCCTAGGCGAGAAATTCTCAGCATGATGTCTAATTGGGGCATTTTGATTAATATTAAGAAAGTCAATGGATTCGATTGGATTTATCCTTATGTCAATCTATGTAGTAAGTTCCAGGGTACTTACTAATTAGAGACATGATAGACTTTTTTCTAGGGGCCACCTCCTGAAGATGATAGATTCCAGAAAGGAGGAGGAATAGGGAGACCATGAAGAATGGACTCTGGAATTGTGGTAGAGAGAATCTTGCAGCCAAAGTGTTGATTTATACAAATCTCAGTAAGCAGACATTGATTAATTTTGTTCCAAATCATAGACAATATTATTTCTGTCCCCAGATCATAAGTTTACATTATCATTGGTAAACTGTGATAGAACAGAGTTATCATTTACAATCACGGTGGTGTTGTAAGTTTAGTTATCTGTATTAAATTGTTACGATACAGAAAGGTATTTAACAAACCTTTTCTCTATAACGCACCTTTAAGTATCTACAGTAATTTTTGCAAAGGCATGGCAGACCATTCTTATTCTGTACACTCGTGACATGTCAGTGGCACTAGACAGGATAAAAATTCCAATGCAATCTGTGGAATTAGCCACTTTACTACCAGTGTGTTTATGGCCAACTATTAAGTGTCAGTACACAATTGCCAAAAATTTCAGCAACATGCTGCTTTAGTTATTTTAGGTCATTTTCTTTATATTATTACAATGGTTTTGTCACATCATTGTGATACATATTGCTTTGTCTTATCTTCTTCATAAGATACAAGAGTGGACATTCACAAGTAAACTTGTCTAGGAAAGACGGGTAATGGGGTTCCAATACCTCGTTGTTTCATAAGAAAGAATAATCATGTTTTCCCATAAGATTATTTTACATCATTATAAGACACTATTTATGGAGATGATAACACTATCTAATCTAACTTTGTTTCTAAATATTTTCCTAAAGACACACAACTTATGAACCTTATGTATTTTGCAAATGATTTCCTCAGCATTTGGTAAGATGAGAGTTTTCTGTTTTGTTTTGTTTTTTAATCTTATATACTGCTACCAGTTTTATGCTGACGAATGTTGTTCACATTTTTATATTTAATTTGTTCTGATTATGCTTCCTGAAGAGGCATAGAAGAAGATAGTCACAGAATATTTTGGAGCCTTATCCTAAAAAGGAGTTCTCTGGCATCTTTATGTGAATCACAACCTCTAGTGTACAAGTAATAACATCAAGTAGGAAGAAAAGAATATCTTTTCCTAAAAGCTAAAGCAATATTATGCATAGGATTTACCTGTTAAACCTTAGAAGAAGTATTTCTAGATTAAGTCATGAATATCTTTTAAGAATATTAAGGAAATATACCCAACTTGTAAATATTTTAAAATCACTTCAAACCTTGAAAACACTGATATCAAACTAAAACTGAAAGACAGTAAAGAGTTATTTTAACATGTCAATATATTTTATATATCTTTGTTAAACAGTTATGCTTGCTGTTCCTATTTGAAGTGGAGGTTCCAGGTTTCCACATTTGCTCATTTGAATCAGAGATGAGAGAAAAAGTCACATATAATCAACTCTTTGCAGGTAAATCTGATTACAAGTTTTTAAAAGTGCACTACACCTCATGCTGTTCTCTGTGTTGTAGCTCCTACAGTTTGCCTATGGACCTTTCCATTCCACCTTCAATGATGATGAACAATTTCCATATCTCTATCAGATGGGCCCAAAGGACACTTCTCTAGCATTTGCAATGGTCTCCTTCATACTTTACTTCAACTGGAACTGGGTCTGCCTTGTCATCTCAGATGATGATAAAGGCAAACAATTTCTTTCTGAATTGAAAGAGGAAAGTCGAAACAAGGATATATGCTTTGCCTTTATGAACATGATGTCGTCAGTCTATGAGATTTCATTCCGTCAAAAAAGTGAAATGTACTACAAACAAATTGTGATGTCATCCACCAATGTTATTATCATTTATGGGGAAACATACTGTATTATTGAATTGAGCTTCAGAATGTTGGAATCTCCAGTTATACAGAGAATATGGATTACAACAATACAATGGGATTTTCCTCCCTATAAGAGAGACTTACTCTGTGGCACATTCTATGGAACACTAACTTTTGTACAACACCATGGTGAGATTTCTGGCTTTAAAAAATTTGTACAGATATGGTACCATGTCAGAAGCTCAGATTTATATCTATTAATGCCAGAATGGAAGTACTTTAACTATGATGCCTCAGCATCTAACTGTGAAATACTGAAGAACTATTCATCCAATGAATGCCTCATTGGAATGGCTAATGGAACAGACATTGGGCAAGGCCTTTAGTGAAAGTAGTCAAAATATATACAATTCTGTGTATGCTGTGGCCCATGCCCTCCATCAGGTGAATCTTCAACAGGTTGAAAATTAGGTGATAGTCAATGAGAAAGGATCCAGTTCTCACTGTTTGAAGGTAGAGTATCTTCTATTAGATGATGTTTATTGTCTTAAAGTGCATAGATGTTTTCTCGAATGCCCACACTTATTGAAGGAGGAAATATTTTGCAAAATGTATGTTTCTGAACATTTTTCCTAAGAAAACGGAACTCTAGTAATTATTATAAATAAGAATGGAAAAATAAGGTGTAGTTTATCAATTAAAATTTGGGGTTACATACAGAACACATGAGTATCCATAAGCACACCCCTTCCAATATTGTATATAAAGAGTCCTATCTCATGAATTTTCTCCATGACAAGAAGATGAATGTTCATTAATAATTGTCAATTATAAAGAAATCATTTTAAGGAACAGTTTTCCTTAGAGTTGTCCAGTGATTCTGTCTCCAGTGTAGGCTCTGTGTAATTTTTTTTTTTTTTTTTGCTTTTCTGAGAGGAATTAAACAAAAAAATTGCTGTTGGTATTCAGTTCCTTCTGTAGAAATGTGTTTATTTGTGTGAATGATTCTTTCTCACTGATTATTTGTATATATTCTACTCTTTCTGTTTATCTGTGTTTATATTTGAGTTGCTATGTACATACATTGTTATATTTCTGTATGAATATGGAATTGACCAGTACATTTTCTATGTATAAATTTCTTCCTAAAAGTTTGTTTGTATATGTATTTGTGTTTCTTTGTGTATTTGTCAGAGCATATAACTTTGTGTACTATTATATGTATTTTGTGAGTGTTTGTATGTGCATATATGTATCTGTATCTGATTTACAAGTGTATGTATCTCCTCATTTTTTTGTTCTTGGTTTGCCATCTGCCTACTTTTTGTCTTTATATGTGAGTATAAGTTTCTCTGTGTGTCAATATAATTCTGGGCTGGTGGTTACATATTTACACCTCTCCCTATGTGTTGCTGTCAATGTGTGTGTGTGTGTGTGTGTGTGTGTGTGTGTGTGTGTGAGTGTGTGTGTGTGCGTGTGCGCATGTCAGTATTTTGTGTGATTTCAAATCTGTGCTTTTAGTTAGTTGAGTACACACGTATGTCTCTTTTGTGCCTGAATGTTTACATGTGCATGTCAACATGTATGTATATTTCTGTGCAAATAAGTATAGAGCTGTATTAAATGTGTGACTCAGAAAGTATGTGAGCCTCTCTCTGTGTCAATGTAGGTTTGTATGTTTGTCTGTGTGTGTGTGTGTTTGTGTGTGTTTGTGTGTGTCTGTCTG
The DNA here is from genome assembly GCF_947179515.1 of Apodemus sylvaticus. NCBI lineage: Eukaryota > Metazoa > Chordata > Mammalia > Rodentia > Muridae > Apodemus > Apodemus sylvaticus. The sequence goes on along the minus strand of NC_067493.1, from coordinate 8,222,410 downwards.
TGTGTGTGTTGGATATCTGTGTTTGCTTCTGCAGTTTTGTCTGTGTTTGATAGTCTTCACTGAAAGAACTGAAATTCTTGAAATATTATGATGATTTCATTTATCCAATTGCTTGTGTTGTGATTTCTCTTTCATTTTTAAATGAAGTTGCCTTTACTATGAAATCAGAACACAATTTATGACTTGAAGTAATAATGTATACATTAAAATGCAATGCTTATCTTTTAGATAAACTCCTTCCTGAGAAAAGCCCACTTCATTAATCCTCATGGAGACAAAGTGATTATGAAACAGGGAGTAGTACTGAAGGAAGACTATGACATTTTTCACTTCTGGAATCTCTCTCAACGCATTGGGGTTAAGGTGAAGATAGGAAATTTCAGCCCTTATTTTCCACATGGCCATAACCTTCATTTATATGGAGAAATAATATACTTGGCCAGAGGAAGTAGAAAGGTGGGTGTATGTGAATTTACTGATTTAAAATACACAGTAGTAAACGCTAGCAAGTGAATACACTGCATAATATTGAAATGAAATATTTCATCACATCCAGAACCATACTTTAGAGTACTCAATTGTGTTTCTTTTTACATGTTTGCATGGTTTTAATTATTTGAAGATTTCAAAAAATGCATAAAATGTACCTTTTTATATCAGATCTATTTATTGAAATTTAATGAATATAAATCTATTTTTAAACACTTATTGATATTCTTTCCACTTAATGAAACAAAAATTCTCATCAGACCATTGTTGTTACCACACAGTAATTTCTTCCCTTACTTTAAACTTCTGGAACAGATGTTGATGAAAGTGAGACTAATGTTACAGTTATGAAACACTAAGATTCATAATTGCTAACCCTTGTCACTATAGTCAAAAATGTTTTCCCATTTAAAAAAAAGGAAAGTTTTCAAGTTCAATAATGAACAAAATTACAGATATTCATATTCACTGTATATCACTTTTTAATTATTTTGAAGAATCCCTTCATACTTTTTAGTAAGATGAACAAAAAATCGAAGGAACAGAGTCTGTACTAAAACAACAGACAAAGAAATGTCTATTAAACACATCAACTACAACAATAACTGCAATAAGACAAATGTAACAAATAATTTTCCATTATTACTGAAAAATTTTGGTACCATTCTCTAAATGAGTCAAAGACGACTAGGCTGGCTTATTTGTTAAGACATCCAATGTTTGCCTGCACAGGGTAGGGAGCCTCATGCACATACCGAAGGAGAACTTTTTTTTATAAAAATGGATGAAAACATATTAATGTGTCAAAAGAGGGAAAAGGCAATTAAAGAACAATAACTTTGATGAATATTTATGGAATAATTCTTGACAAAATCACCTAACAAAAGAGCACAACACACAACAGAAAGATCATTCTCTGAGAACAGAGAATATTTTTTGAAATTGTGATGTTTTAATTTGTTGAGAATAGTTTGTTTTTCTTGAATAATATATGCTAATTACATTTTTTCTTCCTTCTATTGGGATATGACCAATTCTCAGTTTTGCTTGCAAATATATCAGAGTTAATACTCCTATTTCCTTCCCAACTTCTTTTCCCATTACCTCCACTCTCTGTTGCTCATTGGAAAATAACAGGATTCTATGGGAGAATTACAAAATAAAGATTAAATAAAAAATAAGACATCATAACAGAACAAAATATTCATAACCCAGATGGTAACTAGATATATGAAATGGAACTCGGTGAAAAAAAAACAAACAAGAAATCCTACTTTATATCTTACATGAATAGTAGCAATTGAAGCATGAGATGGTGATAGGTAATTAAATGATAGTTTTTCCCATTTTAGTACTAAGAATAGTTTATTTTTAAATGTATAATTCAAACTGTAAATTCTATAATCATAACATCTGGAAATATTAATACAAATTATTTATTCCATATTTGAATAACTGTAATATGAAGCACATATAAACTATTAATCTTGAAATACAAAAGGAATTATTTGGATGAAATAATGTTATAGGTTAATGGGAATTCTACATAAAAACCATGAAGTAGATTGCACTTGTTAAAACCATCTCAAACACAAAAATCTGGTTTTTAAAACCTGTTGGTATCGTCTTTTATCACTGATTAATCATAACATAAACCCCAATGCAAAGAACAGTGGGAAAATTTTTATTACCCATAAATGCCTTGTTGCCCTAGCTGGAAATTATTCTTATGTAAACCAAATTTCATCAGGCCTTGGGAGCATAAGTGTGAAAATAAAATCACATTGACATTTGTGCACAAATTAGACCAACTCATTGCTTCTTCTTTACTATTCCATCTATTATAGACATGATTTCTTGAGGTTTCCAGAATGGGACCAATTACTATGGTCAGAGTTAGTACTCCTCCACAACTGCTGATACTCCTGGATTGGTCACTCTTTTCCCAAGTTTGGATTTTTGTCAACACTCTATTCATTCAGTCAGAAAATTATTTATTATTTGAAGTTGCGCTACTTAGATCTTATTTAAGGAAACACTACTTAACCGTAAATGTGAGTTAGATACCTCTCATATGTGTCCATATCACACAGTGTAGGAACATATAAAGCATCATTTATTAGAGTATACTTTAATATTTTATATGAAAAATAGTAACTAAATAGCAAGATTATTTATACATAAATTTATTATTTTTACCTTTGTGCCATGAATAGGGTCTGTTATGTGGTAGGGCATTTATAAAAAATAATTTGTAATCATACTCCTAACTTTCATTTGGTATACTTCTTGAAGTAGGATTGAGACAAAAAACTAGTATTTATCATCAGTGTTCATTTTCAAGCTGTATAACCTACATCTTTCCTTATTTATCACAATTAAAACATCAGTGCAAAATCTACTCCAGGTAATTTAGTAATGGAGCATTATCTGTTGACATACGTTCTTTCTCCAGGCATTCAGAGCTCTTATTCTGAGGTTGCACTGCCTGAATCATCACACAGTTTTATCTGTCCATTTTAATATTGCTTTATGCTTGTATTTTCTTCCATATAAAAATTTTCCCTTCCTTGTCATATTTTAGTATAGTTGTTCTCTAAGAAAATGTCACCTTGAGTTTCATTACAAAACTCTATCTTACTTGTGAGCAAATGAAAACATGAAGGATCATGATTTAACAATACACTTGTAAAATTTGTTATTTTATAGCTGTATTCCTTATGTCACATTAGGGCAACAATTTTGTATAAGCATGGCAGTGATCTGAATATAACCTATAAAGTAACAACTCTTTAAGAAGTATATACTGACTATTGTTTCACTCTTAAAAAAATAACATTAATGCCTTTATCTTAATACCAGTAAGACACATACAGCCTTACTTCTAAACATGCCCTTATATTACTGTTATTACTTTTGCAGGGTTGAAGTTTGAATCTACTATGTGTTAGGTTAGCAGCTTATTTTTGAGGTATACTCTCAATTTTATTGTCATTTTTTTAATTTGTCACTTGTTTCCATTTTGTAATTGGATATTTTATTCATTTACATTTCAAATGTTATTCACATTCCAAATTTCCCCTATACAAACGCCTTATCTTATCCCCTGTTACCCTGCTTTTATGATAGTGCTTCCCTACTCACATATCCATTCCTGCCTCACTGCCCTAGCATTCCTCTACACTGGAGTATCAAGCCTTCAGAGATTATAGGGCTTACCCTCCCATTGATGCCAGATAAGGCCCCTTCACCTCCTTCTGTCTTTCTCCTAACTCCTACATTGGGGTCTCTGGGCTCAGTTGGATGGTTGGCTATGTGACTCTGCTTCTGTATTGGTCAGAAGCTGATAGAACCTCTCAGGAAACACACATCAGGCTTTTTTCAGCGGTCACTTCTTGGCATCCACAGTAGTGTCTTGGATGCTTTCTGAATGTGAGATGGATTCTCAGATGTGACAATCTCTAGATGGCCTTTCCTTCAGTCCCGACTTCATTTTTTGTCCCTGTGTTTCCTTTAGAGAGGAGCTACACTGGGTTAAAATTTTGGAGAGGTGTGATGGCCCCACACTTCAACTCGTGGTTAGAGGGCAAAAATTAACTCTGGATATGCTCTTGACAGTTTATTCCTTCCATTTGTGGGGCATTTGAGCTAATGTCATCGCTATAGAGTGCCCTGGGAGGATCTTGCTTTCCTGGCATATGAGACTTTCATGTTGTTACCCTCAGTTCCCCATCTACACATTTACTACACAATCCTATTCAATTTACTGACGCTTTGGATATGTCCGCCATCTGCTCCCATACCTGATTATTCCCTTCTTTTTCTGCTCCCCATCTTCTCCTCCTCCTTCAGAGAATTTATTCCAGGAATGCAAGCATCATTCAAAATATGCAGATGCATTGAATGTAATACACAGCAAAGGATACAATTACATTATTTTTCAAACAGTTCAGAAATGGCTATTGATCAAGTCCAACTTTCATTCAGATATAAAGAAACAAATCAAATGAAAGAAAATAATGAACACGTTGATATTAGGACATTTTTCTTTCACAAACCTATTGACAATACTATAATTCCTGCAGGAAAAATTATTATCCATGAAAGTCAGAAATAACATGAGGTAGGATTTTATTTTGCTTCATGTTTATATCCAAGCACTTTAGATGCAGATGTTTGAAAATCTCTATCTGTTTCTGAGAAGTCTGCCCTATGTTGTGAGTCCAAAGGAGCCATGTGTGATAAAGAGACATTACCTTAAAATAAATTAACATAAATTACAAAAGCATGTCCATTTTCTTCAACTCAAAATAGCTTTTAAAATACTACAAAGTGTTAACGTAAATTTAAAGAAAAATGATTGGAAAAAAGGGAAAATATACTCTGAACATCTTTGGAATATACTTCATGGTAAGAACCATTTCAACAATATCAAAAATGTAGGAAGAATTCTTCAAATCTACAATTAACTTGAAACAAACTATTTTTTCCAGCTTTTTCCAGTATTTGCATCCATTTTAGAGCATTTTTACCTCATGAAACCATTCACATTTAAAGTTATTACACATGAATTTATCATTTCAATACATCTTGAACCGCTGTTGCCATATTCCACTGTTGTTTATATACAGTTGTTCATGTTTTGCACTGGTAATTTATTTAAGGTTATATTTTCTTTTTCTGTGATTTATGTACATATTTTTCCTGTTTCAAATATCTTCAAACACTATCTTGCTTCTCTTTTGCTTTAATTATGCTTTGGTCACAATATGAGGATGCAGTTGTGATTTGACATAATGCATGCATCTCAAGAAAAAAAAAACAAAACAAAACAACACACAAAAAACACTACTTACTGGCTCAACTGTCCACAATGAGATGAGCAATCTTATATCAATTAGAAATTAAAATGTGTCAAAGGTATGAGGAGAGGCTAGTGCTGGCTCAGAAAATGTTTCAACTAAAGTTCCCTCTTTCTCTTCACAGCACTTACTGCCAAATTGAAAATAATTAACTGAAAAAAAAAAAAAAACCACCGGGTTGCATTCTCTGTAGTTTTTGCACATGGCTCACTATCAGGTGTTTTTCCTGACTTATTAGACATTCAGAAACTATCCAACATTTCTTCCATGCATTTCCAGTATTCATAGATGATCATTAAACTATAAACATAGTGAAATGATAATCAGTTGGTGTACCTAAAATAAGCTTTTTACAAATTTAATCCATTAATGTAAAACATAAGAGAAATACCTTTAACTTGTTATTAGTATGTGTCTAATTTTTTTCTCAGATGCCATCCTCTGTGTGCACTGCAGATTGTGGTACTGGCTTTAGAAGATTCTGGAAGGAGGGAATGGCAGCCTGCTGTTTTGTTTGCAGCCCCTGTCCTGAAAATGAAATTTCTAATGAAACAAGTGTGTGTTTGCTGTTCCACCCTGGGATGATGAAGTCAACAAAGAGGCAACTGCAAATATAAAATATATTACTTATTCAATTTAATAGTTGTAGTTATAAAAACCATTAACAAAATTCTTCAAAAAACAAACAAACAAACAAACAACAAACAAATGAACACAGATACTTTATCCCTTAAGCCACAGATTGACTTATTGAAAATTAATGGCAGACTGCATTTTGACAAAGAAATACTTTAGAAAATATAACTGCAATTTGAAGGAATTCTCCATATAATTTTCCTAATAATTAATCAATTGAAAAGCTACATGTACGTTAGATTTTAGTTGTAATTTTTAACAGTATTAATTTAGTCATATTTCATGAATGTATCTGTCTTATATATCTTTACGCAACCCTTTACATAGTATATATTATGTAAAGGGTATTATATGTAATATATTTATATATTATATATAAATATAAATTATATATATATATATTATTTGTGTATATATATATACACACAAGGCCATGAGCCTGCTAGGTACACAATCCATTTTCTATAATTAATATAGAAGAGTAAAATGTTTGCAAATTTATTAGAAACTGCTAAATATGCAATATTCAGAGGGCCATGTTCAAAGTCATCTGTGATATGAATCCAGTAAGTAGTGGGTAAGTTTTCTCCCAAAATGTAGACTATATGAGAAGACTCATATACAGTATGTTATATACCACACCAAATATTTAGGGTTGGCAACATGCAAAAAGTTTATGGTAAGCTTTTCAACTATTTTGCCTTTCATTCTATATAATGAAGTAAAATTCTTGAAATATATATCCTGCAGGCAAGATGGTTGAACAGTTAAATCATTTGTTGCTAAGAATTACAATGTGAGTTTATTCCCATTGTGCATGTAGTAAAACCAAGCTACCTACTCAGAAGATGCCTTTTCAAGTCCCAAATTTCAAAGAGCATCATGCTCAACAATAATTTTAAGACATACTGAAATTGTTTTAGATGTTAAAAAAGCAAAGAATTAATACTTAACAGAAAAAATTGCATTCTCCAAAATTCCAGAAAATAATTTATTACGTTAATTGCTTATGTGTGTGGGAGTGGTAACATATGAACAGGCACACATATGGGCAAAAAATACCCCTGTAGTTATATGTACTTTTGAGATGCCTGACATGCCAATGGGACTTGAACCAGGTTCTCTGTTAGAGCAAAATAATATATTTACAGCTATTCCAACTTCTTAGGATTTAAGGCAACTTATCAAATAATATCTTCCACAAATACAATGTTCTAGATAAGAATTCTAAAAACCAAGGAATCACATGACATAAAAATCAAGTCCAATTACAACCAGAGTTCACAGTGCTGCCATGATTGGTATTTTAATTTAGAAATGGGGTACTACGGCATAAAACAAACCATCTGGCTCACTATTCTGGCTTGATGATTCCTCTGTTATATTTCTCATAAAGTTTCTCATTACTGATTTCATAGTAGAGTACATTCACATACACTGAGATCCATCAGATTGGAAATTAGGCAAGGATGACAGTGCTTAGCTTTTCAAATGAAGAAGTAATGAAGATGAAGGACTTCTTAGTACAAAGTGTATACAAGGCTTCTTTTTTGTTTTTGTTTTCTTCAGTGCTAATATTTGTGCGTCTCATGAACAATAATTGGAATTTTTGTTTAGGTATCTCCAAATAAGGGCATATCTGAGGGCTAATTTCTTTATTGATTTCTTGTTTTCAAACATTAATATTTTATTACCTTTTAGTCTCCAATTTCTTCTTATGTCTTATGACAGGAATCACTAAAATTCAATAATGCAATTGTTACTTTTACATGAACACATACATATAGATATATACACATATACCCTGTCTATCTGTTAAATCTAGTGTTGTTTTTACATCAATGAGTCTGAGCTAATGAATTCTCAAGTACCTATGACAGGTACTTGTCCCAGTAGAAGTTAAAGTCTCAATGTGTCATAGAGAATGAATTAATAATACAGCCAATGAACTCAGGAAATAATGAGTTTTTGGTTTTGTATTTTTAAAACATACCCAACCACATTTTGGTTTATGATTGTATCTTCTCTGAATTCAATATTTTATGTGATATCAAAATAGAAACAAAATATGGTTTAGGAAATCTTTGCTTTCTAATAACATTGTAAATGTTATAATCAAAAAAGTTACATAGACAAAGAGACAATTGTTTGGCTTTATTTTTCCCTAAATCTTTACGAACATTAAGAAATGAAAGCAATGCTTCTGCAGCAATATCTTCCAAATTACCTTCTTAGCATCAAAGTCAGCATTGAAAGGCTTCTTTCATCACCCTTACTTGAAAAACCATGCCAATAAATTTCAAAAGCACTACTAACTAAACATTCCTTTGAATATCAGATATGAACCAGTGTGTGAATTGTCCATGATACCAGTATTCCAACACAGAACACAACAAATGCCTTCAGAAATATGTGATTTTTCTAAGCTAAGACCCCTTGGGGATGGCTCTTCCCTTAATAGCATTCTGTTTCTCTGCATTCACAGCTTTGGTACTTGGGCCCTTTGTCAAGCACCATGACACTCCTATTGTGAAGGCCAATAACAGAATCCTCAGCTACCTGTTACTCATGTCACTCATGTTGTTTTCTGTGCTCGTTTTTCTTCATTGGCCATCCTAACAGAGCCACCTGTATCTTGCAGCAAATCACATTTGGAATTGTATTCACAATGGCTGTTTCCACAGTTCTGGCAAAAACAATCACTGTGGTTCTTGCTTTCAAAGTCACAGACCCAGGAAGAAGGTTGAGAACTTCCTAGTATCTGGGGCACCCAACTACATTATCCCCATATGTTCTCTATTCCAATGAATTCTGTGTGCAATATGGCTAGCTGTTTCTCCTCCCTTTGTTGATATTGATGAACTCTCTGAGCATGGCCACATCATCATTGTGTGCAACAAGGGTTCAGTTATTTCATTTTACTGTGTTCTGGGATATTTGGCCTGCCTGGCCTTTGGAAGCTTTACTGTGGCCTTTTTGGCCAAGAATCTGCCAGACAAATTCAATGAAGCCAAGTTCTTAACCTTCAGCATGCTAGTGATCTGCTGTGTCTGGGTCACCTTCCTCCCTGTCTACCATAGCACCAAGGGCAAGGTCATGGTTGCTGTGGAGATCTTCTCCATCTTGTCATCCAGTGCAGGGATGGTTGGATGCATCGTTGTGCCCAAGATCTACATGATTTTAAAAAAAGACCAGAGAGAAATTATATCCAAAATGTCAGAAGTCATAGTTTTAAGTAAACAATTCAGGAATTCTGTCAAGTGTTGACACATATCTATCAATAATTGCATTACAGTGCATATATCTAGTTTTGAAATCACTCTCACTGGCTCCTCTAGTGATGACTAGAAGTATCATATTTGCCAATCTTGTGAACCTTCTCCATAAAATCTTCACCCATTCACGTTCTTTGTTTACTCAGCAAGAAATAAAATTCTCAAATCCTTATTAAAAATGTATTCATCATTTTGCTTTTGTGGATATTTCTCCCCTGGTAACTTATAATAAAATTTGATAAGACAGTTGAATCTATGACCTTGTACAGAAAGTGAGTTCCAGAATAGACTTGGCTACAAATAGAAACCATCTATCATGTGAAACAATTAACTAAATAATTTACAATGATGAAATCAGATCATATTTTCTTATTTCCCGTAGGAGCGCATATATGGCAGAGTACTACCTGTTTTTCACCTAATCTTCAATATATTGGCCAGTAGTCTGAGGTAGAAATGATCTTTTTCTGCTCTCAAATACAAAAATGCTATGTCCAACAATGGGGAGAGGCTGTGTAACCCAGTGGTTGAATTAGGGTATAGTTTTAATAAGCTGAGAAGGAGGGTGACCCATAGGAAAACTAACAGTCTCCAATACCTCGAACAACCAACATCTCTCAGACTCTATGCCACTAACTGATATGAGGTCCTCAACACTTATATAGTATAGGATGGCCTGGTTTGGCCTCAGTGTGAGAAGACACATCTAAGCCCCTGAGAAACGCAAGGCCCCAGTGTTTGGGAAGTTCTGGGAGTTGGGAGGTGTGGATATCCTCTTGGAGATGGCAGAGGAGGTATGGGAAGAGGAAAAGTCAGGGGGAAGATGGGGAAGGGCAGGACTACGTAAGTGTAAAAATTAGGATTAAAGAATAAAAAAAACAGAATTAAAAACTGAATTAATAAAATTAAATAAATAAATATAAATTAAATAAATGTGTGTATGTGTCTGTGTGTGTGTGTGTATGTGTGTGTGTGTGTGTGTGTGTGTCTGTACATGCTACTATAACTTAGTTTTGGAAGCAATTGGCAAAACTACTGATACAGGCATTTAGCTAAATTTTCTCTGAGTCTGCCCTTGGTACGGAGTTCTGACTCAGGTCCTTGTCTCAAAAAATTCTGAAAGGATGGAATTGGAGCCAGATGGTTTGGCTATGCTGCTTCCGAGAAAATGGCATTTCCAAAAAGGCAATTGAGTGCTTGTGGCTGTGCTAAATCCATCACGTTCACCAATTCTCCTCCAATAATGGGATACAGAATATGTCCAAAATGCATCAACACTAACAAGAACTATCCCTTTCGTACATTAGTCTTCATGGAAATATGATCATTAACAATATCCCTTTTAAGGAACACATTCTTTATTAACATCCACATTGTATTCATTGAAAATTCTTGGAAGATGTAATTTCAAAAAGAAAATATTTATATTCAATCTGAAGTTTAAAGGTTTCTACACAAATTTATTATAATAACTGATCCCCTCTAAAATTACATTTATATTACATTCAAAACTTGAATTTTAATGATATTTGCTTATTCATTTTTATATTTAATTATGTGTCCCTATGTATTCTGGTCACCATGTAAGTGCAGAAACCAGTGGAGAATGAAAATGGCAAAAGGTCAACTGGACTGTTCTAGTTTAATGCTGGAAATCAAGGTTCAAGTTCTCTCTCAGAGTAATGAAGAGGACAAATTGATTACTTGTAACATTAAAAAAATTGCTAAGGAAATTATCAAAGACTTCATTCATGATCTAGACACCCCCATTTCAAAAATTCACATGATTTTATATCTATGAATTTATTGATAATTTTGACTCATGAGGTATAGAATATTTGTGTGTGTGTGTGTGTGTGTGTGAGAGAGAGAGAGAGAGAGAGAGACAGAGAGAGAGAGAAAGAGATAAAAAGAGAAAGAGTGTGTGTGTGTGTGTGTGTGTGTGTATGTGTGTGTGCATGTTAGGGGGACATGCTAGTCCTGATTCGGTTACACAGCACAACCAATGGTTCATGTCTCATCTTTCTGACTGATTAAACTATATCAGAGAGTATTCCACATATCGCTACAGGAGAATCCTGTAATGGGTAATTCAATATTCACTGGCTCAAGCTAACCTATACACATTGTGCATCCTTTCAATCTGGTCTGTTTTCTTTTAAGTACATGAATTAATACATGCAGGGAAATGACAAAATTACTCACCATGTTTGTATCAGAGCTTTCATGAGGTTGTCCCCTG